>NC_023756.2:44446290-45046290 GCF_000499845.2 Phaseolus vulgaris | reverse complement strand
AAAAAAACATAACCTTTAAAAAACTCAACATAATTAAATCTCAACACATTTATTACATACAAATATAAATATACAGTAAAGTAAGTTATAAATTTCAAACTTAACTATAAATTTTAAGAAGGTCATTATTTTTTTAAAAATTTTGGTTGTCTTGATTCAAGTGAAAGTTTGGTCTTGGATTACGTTAAAGTCTTTTTCTGATTTGTTCTCCTTTTCTGAGTGGTGTCTCAAACCTTTGGTCTGTATGACGATGATTTCTTGATATATCTTTTAGCTCAGATGTTTGTTTTAGGGTGTTTATTTTTGGGTTAAGTCAGAGGTGTTTTGTAATCCTTCGGCGATGCGAGTTAAAATGTATTTTATTTTGTACAAGGGTTAGACCCCTAAAATGATTCACATTTATTTATTTTTTATTATCAAATTTTTTTTTAAAACTTTTCTTGTAACTTAAGGAAACAAGACTAGAAGAATAGGAAAAAACAAAAACACTAAAGAGCCCACTTGATAACTCAAAACTCAAATTTATCCATGAATCATCACAAAATAAAGCATAAAATAAAAAACTCTCTTTACACTCAACAATCTCATGCATGTATATTTATGTAAAGGAAGAAGATGAAATGGAAAAGACTAGAAAGAAAAATGGAACTTACTCAAAACTTAAGTTTGATATTCACTATCTTGTGAGTAACTTGTGGGTTGAAAAATTCTAAAAGGGGAGAAAATGATTTTGGTTTATTCTTTGATAGAATAGGAAAAATAATTGAAGAAGATAAGAAGATTAAGATTTTGTTTTATGAGGTAAGAAAGAATTTCCAAATTGTTCGTTTACTAAGTCCACTCTCTTGTCTATTAGAGTTTATATTTGTTTTCAACCCAATAATTTAGAGTCTAAATTGTGCTTATTATTCTCAACACTTCAAATAATATTTTCACCTACTTCCAACAAAATATACATTACAATTTAAACACAATTTAATCTTAATTACTACTTTTCCAATTTATTTCATACATTTATATTAAAATATACAAAAATAAGTTCTTACCACTTATCTTCTCCCTCAACGTCAAAGTATGTATGAATTATGAGTATCATATAGTTAAAATTTCATTTTTTATTATAATCATTTATAAAAGATACAAAAAATATAGATTAAACTCATAAAAATAATCAATTCCTCAAAATAATTTTTATTAATTATATAATTATGAACAAAATTGAAGCATTGAAATAAATTTTAACAATTCACGAAACTATTTAAATGGATTTGTACGTTTTTTTAAACAACTCAAATGTATTTAGTCTCTTAAAAACTATTTTGTTTAGTTCTAATAGAAACACGAACTTTAAGTTTTGAGGACTGTCATTTTAATTTTGCATAAGAAATAAATATTATTTCTCTTAAAGTGGTTATAGTCGGTATTTGTGCACTTATTTTATTTTGAGACTTCTTTTATTTATTTTAAAAAGTAAAAGTACATTTTTTTTTGTTATTTACACAAAATTAAACAAAAAAATAATATACAATTAAAAGAAAAAACTATATTTTATTTTTCTTAATTAAAAGAGTTTAACAACACAAGTGAACATTCATTATATTTAATACTATAGACATGAACCAAAAATATTGTTGTATTTTAAATTGAAACACTCACATATTTTATTGTTCTTTTTCTTAGTTATTGTTCTACAAGGAATTCAATTCTTTGATTATGATTCGTTTCACTAGTCTATGTTACAGGATAATTGTGCAACATACAATAATGTTTTTCTGAAAAAATTGGGAATCGAACTCGTGACATTAGCTCTAATACTAATAGTTGAATTGAGAACTTACTACTAGATCAAAAGCTCTAAATTAGGACACGTCCCCTTTCCACTTAAAAGCGTAACAACTCAAGTGTCACAATTTTATTATGACTTGAGCCACATAACCTCTGTCATGGGACAACTAGTACCACCTGCAACACTCTGCATTTCCTTCTGCCACCCACCTTTCATACCTCTTTCACCCTTGCAATTTAGACATGCATAATCCAAGATTAAGACTTATTGGATAAACGATGGATAATTCAATTTATTTTTTGTTTCATACCACTCCCACATATTAATTTTTTGTTGTTGAATACACGTCTTTTTCCCCTCCATGACACACATATTCCTTGTCCACCACACACTCCACATCATAGGTGTCCATAACATATTCCAAACATCTTTTTAAAACCAAGAATATCTCTGTTTATGTTGTCAGAAATATTGCGTTCTCAGGAAGTATTGTTTTAAGATCAGTCCGGCCATAACATACCTTCCAAACACTAAAGACAGACTTTCCAACAGGAGAAAATGTATTAGTGTGGATGAGACTACAAATGTGAGTCTAAGTTCCACATTGAGTATAAATGAAAAATTGAACATCATTTAAAAGAGAAAACTCATAAATTTATTGTCTTGAAGTTGTGAGTTAGAGGCTTATATGAGTTTAACTTTAATTCTTATTCTGATGGAATATCTCTCGTGAACCCGTTAACCCATTTGACTTCTGCCTTAGGAAGTAATTTTCCATACCCAATTAAGTTCCACCTAGTTTTACAATTGAGTTTATTAACTGAAAAAAGTTACATACTATACACTAAGGATACTATTTTACATGATTAGAGACTAATTTTTTTTTTCTAAACACATCTTTAGATTACTAAAGTGGATTTTATGTTTCTCTACAAAGTTTTCTTTATTCACGTAGTAAAAAAGATAGACTACCAAATGTATATTAAACAACTCAGCTAACCACTAATTAAGTTGAATCTTATCGGTACGATAATTAAAGAATTTTGAGGAGCTTTTTTTTTTCATTATTTATAAAAAAAAATATTAAAAGGGGTTATCTTCACTCTATAGTGATCATTTTATCTTGATGCCCCACCATTAAAAAAAAGTACATGCTACCATTTTTCTTTTTCTTTTACTCTTAGTGATGTTGATTGCTGATCTTAAGTTTCGTGGATCCAACTCAGCTTCCTTCAGCCACTTTTTTTTGTTTCCCTCTTTGAAATGTTCAACCTTAGCCACTTCTTATCACAAGTGGAACTCATCTAGGGTTCCTCAAAAACATTCCAAGCACAAACCTCCATGCATGTGATGCTAGGTTAAGGGCTCCCCAACTTTTAGGCCCTCAAAGGGTCCTTAAAATAAGGTATCACATATCTTTGGCATCTGATTTTGTCCCATAACTTTAGATGACCCTTTTGAAAACAATTTCTTTATGGGGATCATGCAAGATAGGACCAACTTTAAGCATGTAGGATCCATACTCCAAGGCAAAAAGACATGCTCAAAATTAAATAAATACTCCTTCTGTCTTGTATTGTTTGTACTTTAAGGCAATGCATACGTATTGACAAAATTAAATACACAAATATTATAATGATGGCATAGTTATATATATTTAACTAAGATGACCTTGTTAAAATAGTTAAGATGTACGTAATTGTGAAACTATTCATACTAGAGAATGTTAAATGAAGGTATAAGTACAAAAAAATATACTACTTTTTCTATTTGCTAGAAAAAAAAATTAAACGTAGAGAGAAATTAAAATATCAAAAGAGATAAAAAAAAATGTGAGACAAAGGTAGTAATATTAATTTATTGTTTTGGTTGGTTTATTAAATAAAGACTCGTTTGGGCAATTTATAGTTTTAAGTTTCAGATAATACATTTTTATTTAAACATAACCAGACTGAAGTTTTTTAGTTTCATTTTTATTTCAAATGTAAGAAAATGTATGGATTTTATAATTAAGTGTTGAAAGTTAAAACGTATTTTAATCTTAATTAAACACAATATTTTGAGCATGATTTAGCTTTAAAACACAAATACCCCAAAAAAACTCAAATTAAATGAGTTTTTTTTTTTCTAACTTCACTATAAAAAAGATTATTAAATAAAAATTAATTTTAAAAAATAATTAGTTACTAAGTTAGATATTGATTTAGAGATTAAAAAAATATTGATATTTAAAGTAGTTTCTATTGTTAATAGATGATTTCTAAATTAGTATCTAATTAAGTACTAAAGTTATAACTAATTAGATATCAACTTATAATTTTTTTTATTAATAATAAAAATTACTTTATATATTAATATAATAATTAATTATTTTTTACTTCTGAAATTATTATTTTTTTTAGTTTTTGTTCCGTGTGTCTTGGTCTGTTTTCCAACTCAAAAGAATGAAGAAAGGTAATATATATATATATATATATATATATATATATATATATATATATTTTGAAAAAAAAAACATACAATTTCTAAAAGCTTAAAATTAGAATATTTTTTCTTTCTAAAAGTGAGATAAGTTAAGAAGCATTTAAACTATCCCAAGTTTAGACGTATTCTATTTTGAAATGAAACTCTAAAAATAAAAAATTCACAACCACCCTAAACAAGACTTTAAAACTTGAAAGAGACATAGTATGAGCCGAATTGTGTAATACTAGTTTATTTGACTTTTGTACTCCTTGTCACTTATCAAGAAAAAGATGTATGATTGTTATAATATTGTGAGAATTAGAAGAAATGCAAAAATTCCCATCACAACAATTTATTAATCCATGGGTTTGGATGCATTGTTGATTACAGGATCACCATCCAACTAAAATAATTGATATGAAAATTGACAAAAACTTTTAAAATTAAATGATGATCACAAGATATTTGTTCTTTATAAAGGGTTCATGTCCTAGTGGCAATAATGGTTCTTTGGGAAGAAAGTAAAACTTTAATTAGGAAAAAGGAGAAGTGTATGGCTTTGTAGGGTTCTCCATGCATGTGTGTGGTGTTCTTGGGAGGTAACATGGTCCCATCCCTACCACTTTCACTTGGGACACTGAAAAGATTTTCTGCTTTTTTATGGGATTTTGATTCCTTAATCATCATCTTCTACCAATCATACATATGTATATATATATATATATAACAAATTATGATTATTAATTAGTTTATTTACTTCTGTACTGTGTGATTTCTAACTACAGACATGAGTATAAAACAGCATTAAGAATGGACAAAAGGCAAAGGTTTATAAGTGGAAGGACTTATGAACTTTCACAGTTTTGTGGATTTTTTTTAAGTCCATTAAACATGTATCTCAAGCTGAAATTTTTGGATTATGCTGTTTTTGTTTTGGGTTATTTGAGAGGAAGGTATTTGAGAGAAATATTAACTTTTTTTGTAGGTTCTATCATGTTATATTTGATTTTCCCTAGTTTAAGAATGATTTTGGATGAAAAATATGCATGGGGGTTGCTTTAAAATTAAATATTTCTTCAGTATATTTTAGAAAAAACACTAAAAATAAATAATGCATTAAAAAATATTAAATAAAAATTAATTACTATATTAACTAAATTAAATACTAGTTTAAAAATTATAAAAATTATTAATATTTAAACTAATTTTTATTATTAATAAATAAATTTTAAATTAGTATTTAATTAGTTATCAAAATTTTAGTTATTAATTTTAAAATATAATAATTGATAAGTAAACTTTAGTAAATATTAATTTAAAATTATTTATCAATAATATAAATTAATTTAAATATAAATAATTTTTTAATCTCTAATATTTAATTTAATTAATATAAAAACTAATTAATTTTATTTTAAAATTAGTTTTATTTAATAATTTTTTAATAATAATATCTTTTAAATAATAAATAAAATACAGTTTTTTAATTATATTAAAAATGTATATAATTTATTATTTATTATATTTTTACTTTTTTCATTCACTTAATCGACAAATTTTTTTCTTTTTTAACTTTTTATGTAAATATTTTTATTTTAAATGTTTTTAAATAATTTGATTATTAAAATTTATGTGATTCTTATTTCTTATTATATATATATGTGAATATTTTGAAGAAGAAAAAATGATAATATTTTTACATTTAAATTTTAATTTATTAATCAAATACTTAAAAACAATTTTAAAATAAAATTAATATTTTTTTATATAAAAATTGAAATAAGTGAAGTCAAACCTATTACATGTAACTTTAAAAATAAAATAAAAAATAGAAATCGTATATTTAAACGTAAAAGTTGTATTTTAGAAGTCGTGTTTTAAGGACTTAACCTTTTAGTCATTCTTCTAAAACACGATCTATAAACTTTTTTAGTTTTTTTAAAAAATTATTTGTTTTTAATAAATTTACACAAAAATTACACAATTTTAGTAAAAAACCTATAACATGCTTGTGATTTCTTGAAAATCATTCTAAGATGATTTAAAGAGTAATAATGCTCTGAATGTTGAATGTGAAAAGATTTGTTAAACTTTTTTTCCTATCATATTTTTTTATAATAATCTTAATTCAAAACGAAGCAAAACCAAGAGTGTGAACTAAAATTCTATAACAAAAATCCTAGTTCAATGTAAACAAAAGAAGAAAACTGAAATCATATTAAAGAAATGATCAAAAGTCAAAATTTTACGTGAAGACATTGCAAAAACACTATTCTTTTATGGTTCGACCAAGTCTCTTGAAACATTTCTCTTGGACACATCTTATCCACAACATTTTTTAGGCACAAAACATCTTATATTTAATGGTCTTCATCATCAATGTTTTTCTAGAAGAAGAAGAAAAAAGTTATTACAATTTGTTTTCAGAGAAAATGTTAATGGAAATAAGAACTATTCTAGAGTGAAGAACATCGCCGTAAAACGAAAACCAAAATGTCGTAATCGTTTAGATTTTGTGTTCTGGTGTGTGAATCTTTGAAATTAACTACACTAGTTTCTAGAAAATACATGTGAAGTCTTCGAAACTACAGAGGTTTTCTAGAAATGATTGTGTTTTTTTTCTTCATGTAAATTAAACCCTAAATGATAGGTGAAAGGTCTTGATTTGGTTCCTATTGGTCGCAGTTTTTGGTTTGAAAATTTGTAAATGTTGAGAGAAATAATTTGTCTATTTATTCATTTTGCTGCATATGATATAGAGAAGTTATGAGTAACGTAACTTTTGGCATATTTTGTAACAGCCTTCTTTGACTAGTGAACCACCATGTCCTCTTTGTTTTAACCTTGATATTATTATTCATTGTTTTTCAAGATTTTATAAAAAAATTGGAAAAAAAAAACAAATTAGCCCAATGCATAAAACATATAATTTATAAAAAAAATTAATTAGGGCGATCTATTAATAACTTTGAAATAAAAGACAATAATCTTTATACGATCTATTAATTTAAAAATAATTAAGTATTTTAAATTTGGTATAATTATCTTCTTAGTTTCTACTACATTAAGGATAAATATTCAATTTGATTTAGTGTTTTTTTAAAAAAATCAATTTTGTCCCTATGTTTGTTAAAAAGTATGTATTTCGTTTTTTTTTTGTTAAATTTGCATGAACAACTTTAAAGGTGATTATATAACAAATGTGAATGTGAATAAATGTCTCAACATCAGAGTTTTGTCATCATCTTTAACCCTAAATCATTTTCTATCTCCTCTCTCTCCCAATCTTAACCACCTTCCTCTGTTCGATGCTCCAGCAAGAGAGAGAAGCAAAAAAAGAGTTTAAGATTGAGAGTGATAACGAAACTCAAACATAAATACATGTGTACAAATCAATGTCATTCACATTTGACACATCATCATCAATTAATGTTCATGTGAAATTAACATAAAGGATTAAATTACATAATTTTAACAAATATGAAGACCAAAATAATTTTTTATAAACCACTATATCAACTATTCAGGCTTAATTACAATGACTATTAAGCCTTTATTACAACAATTTTTATTTTTTTCTAGTATGCCAATGTTACACTTGATTATTCAAACACTCTCACATTTATATTTTCTTATTCCTGATTTAATGAATCCTTAATTGCCTTGTTCTTATATTGTATTTATTAGAACTTTCCATATTTGTTTTTACTTGTCTCTTTTATTTATTCGGATTAACAATTTTTCGTTAAACTTAAGCTCTAATATTATATTAAAAAAATATTATATACGAACTCTTCTGTAGGAATAATATGGAAAAATAAGCTATTGATAAAAAAAGAGATAAAATTGTTACGACTATTGGAAATAGTTGTTCCATGTAGCAAAATCACTTAACACATCAAAATTGAAATTCTTCCTTTAAAAAATTAACTATTAATTTGAAATTATCATTAAATCATATATATTGAATGGCCTATGTTGATAATCTTTGTCTCACATATGAAAATTAAATAACTTAGTATATTGAGCCTCTATAGTTGTAGCAAATTTGTTAATAGCTAATGTTGAGATGAACGAAAAGTCTAAGACATTATCTTACCAAATTCATGCCCTGTCTTCTATTTTTCTCCTTCTGAAAAACACTCTATGAAATTGTCAATAATACATTACGTACTTGGTGCTTATCCAAAATAATCAAACACAATTTTCCAATTGTTTAAAAAATTCTTATGTATTAATACAAAATTATCCAGTTTAATAAGTGATCTTAAATTCAAATTATTTTTCAACAAGATATTCATGTAGTTAGAATATATTATGTACTCACTTTAGCATATTGATATTATTACATAATGATACAATTTAAGAAGTATTTTTTTATGGAGCACTTCAAATTAAATTTTTGAAAATTATATTAAATATAAATCAAGATATATCGTGTAAACAAAACCAAAATACCAAGAAAATAATTGAATAAAAACCAATTTTAGATAAAAAAAAATAATTAGTTGTTATATTGATCAAATTAGAAGTCATTTTAAAAACTAAAAAAAATTATTGATTTTTAAATTAATTTCTATTATTGATAAATAGTTTATGAATTAATATTTAATTAACTAGCAAAGTTTTTGCTACCAAATTTATAATATAAATAATTAATAGTTAAAATTTTGGTAGCTAATTAGATACCAATTTAAAAATTACTTATTAATAATAAAAACTAATTTAAAAATCACTAATTTTTTTAGTTTCTAAAATAATTTATAATTTAGTTAATATAACAACTAATTATTTTTTTTTCTATAAAATTAGTAAAACTGACATATAGTTTGTTTCAGTAGTCATGGTAAATTATTTATACTTGGAAATAGAAGGTAATGTTTGTAATTTTTTTTCAAAATGTCTTTTATAGGTCGGGAAGGTTATGTGTTTGTTGTAGTGTGTATTTTTTGGTATTTGGCTCCTAATAATTCTAGACTATTAATTTTTTGGTAAAATTTGAATAATTCAACACTCAATTAAATAATCAATATAAAATTATTAAAAATAATAAATATTATTTAATTTATAGTTAATTTGGTCAATCTATTTATAGAACTTTTAGACTTCATAATGATAAGTCTAAATTAACACAATTAATCGTATTAGTTGATACATCCTAATATAAATTTCCTATAAATTCTATGTTTAAGTGACCTATTACTTTTTATGTCCGAAATATAAACAATGAACATCTCGAGTGTATAAAAGTGAGGAAGAAGCATGAAGAAAAGTTGGAAAAATAAGATTTGAGAAACCAAAGCCGAAATCCAAAGATGTCAGAGTCCGTGTCCCAAATAACGTTAGCGTGTTGATGTAATCGAGGGCTGACGTGGCTTTAGCCCTAGATAGGGATGAATCAATCCAACACACTTCCACAATGAGTGGTACTAAGTGGACCCCACTTCTCCATAGATACACCATACATATAAAAGGTCCAAGAACACCATACGTGTCACCATTCAAATTTTTTCTTCTAAAAATAATAACCCATCAAAACTTTCATTCATTTTGTTTCTTCAATTTTAGAAGTCACTTTAAATTAATTTAACTTTATTCATAGGTAATTTGATTTCTAGAATGATAAAATTAATAAACTTAAATTATAAATAACTCTAATAACATATTAAGAAATATATTTTAAGTTTAATTTAATTTTATAAATAATAAAACTTGCATTTATTTATATATTTAAGATAGAACAATTGGCTTCTCAAAAATTGAATTTCGAACGATTTTTTGATGCGTGTGTTGAATTCTCAACATGAAATAGCAAACAAATGTGGTTTGGGAGTTAAAATGAAGATAAATTTATTTGGATATTTTTTTAAAACGTGTTTATCTGAAAAAAAGACGTCACTATTAATCACTTTGGGTTTAATAACTTTACTTATTTATTTATCACAATAATTTTAAATTTTATTTTATTGTTTTAAACACGACCCCAATTTGATTTTGTTCTAATTTTAAATCAGTTAATAAAATATCATATGAACAAATATTTATTGATGAGAACAACAACTAACAAACAATTCATAATGTCATCACAAATTTGACTGAATAAACTTTATTAATTCTTTTTCTAAAAAAGTGAACCCAAATTAACAACTTTCAACAGTGGGAATTAAAAAAATTACTATGAATGTTTAGATTAGTTCATATAAACCAATCTTAATTTATGATATAGAGATATTTTGTAGTTGTTGGATCATGTTTATTGTAAAAAAAATTGACAGATAGAAAGAAACAAGTAGGAGGAAAGTGTGATGGAAGGTCATGCTCAATGAACATGAACAATCCAAAAATGCAGGCATCACATGCACTAATAGTGATGAATGAGGAAATTTCAGGAGTTTTTTTTTAACTTTTTTTCAAGAGTATCATGTGGAATAATATATCAAAGTGGTGCAACCTTTAAATTTAAACATAAACTAAGTTGAATGTGAAAACAATTTTAAGAAAATGTATTGCATATACAACATCTGAAGTCAATATTTATCATTAGTATAGCAGAAAAGAGGTTATGAGTTACAGTTTTTTAAAGATGGTAAAGTCCAAAAATGAATAAAACAAAGAAAGTTATGAGAAAATGATATTACAAAGAGATGAAGAAGACAATGTCATTTTCAAACTAAAACACTAGGCTAGGATTTTGCAACCAGTCTACACACGTGATAGGGTTCATAAGAGACAAATATACACTAGGTTCTCAACTTAATTAGTTTTTTATTATTTTTCACTTTATTATTTTTACTTTTTACCTATCACACCTTTTCTTGAGTTCATAGACTAATTTTATTCATAATTATTAGTATTTAAGTAAAGTTGATAACTAGTAGTGATTTTGTTGAGGTTCAAACATAAAAGAAACTAAAATCAAATCAACATCAACACTTAAAAAAACTAATATATGCAATAAAGAAAGTCAATAAAAAAACATAAACTGTTAATATATATATATCTATATATATATATATATATATATATATAAAGGTGTGAAATTTATTATTATTATTATTAATGGTTAAAAAAATAAGAAAATAAAATAATCCGTTTTATTAAATGTTTTTATAGATAATGAGATAAAATTATCATCTAAAGGTTTTGAGCCATATATAAAGAAATTTATGGATACGTATGTATAGGACGAATAACATTGTGATATGTACACGTATATGCGTGTATAAGACCACTAACATTTATACGAGTGGTGTTGTAAAATATCGAGTTCTCATTTTTTTTCCTTCTTATTATTATACTAAAGTATTTTGGAACTCATGATTCTTTAACCATTTTAGGTAAGAAAACTTTTTTTTTTTGTGAAAATTTAGGGATACGACTTTTTTATATAGTTTTTTAGTTCATAGAAAGTTTAAACCCAAAAGTGAACAAAATTTTGCCCAAATACAACTTCAAGAAGGTCGTTGCATTATGTACTCTACTCTTTATGTTAATTAATAGGTCGTTGAAGCGATATTTATAATTTTGGGATTCATCTGGTTTGGAACGTGTTCATATCACTATTTCAAAATTATTTTGTGGTAATTTGAGAATATGTAGACGATTCTTTAACCTCTTCCTTCATTTGAAATAATGGTTGCTATTAATAATCGATGATTGTACTTTTTTAACTACTTTATTACGATGTAATACATACTTCACAACTATTAGCATGTGCGGTTGGATATATGTACAAGTTCAAATTAGTATCACACCCAATATTGTCATGTTGTTAATTGTATAATCTAGATGATGGCGAGACACGATTGACCTCATAGTAGGAACATGTTTGTTTAGTGAGAAATTTATCTTGTTTTGTATCTATTGTTATTTTACCATGGTTATTTGTTTTCACATTTTAAGTGTCTAATGTCATTTCAATGAATAAAGAGTATATTCACTATAGTTAGCCTGTGATGTATGAAGGAATCATTTACACCAAGCATCCATGTATTGTATGTTGAAGGCAACATGACCATAGTTCTTAGATAATTTTATTATGTAATTAAATTTTGCATTTTTAAATTAAAAAACATATCATTCCATAACTTTTTATTATGTATTTTCTTTATGTGAATATTGTTACCATTAGAAAAATTAATTTTGTATTAAGTGCCTTAGAAAAAATAAAAAAGCAAGAAAATGTATTTTGGAATACATGCATATTGTGCATTCCTGAATACAAATTTCAAAAGAGTAAAATTGGAATTTCAATTTATAAAATCATGAGGTGCATAATGTAATGAACCTTCAAAACATCTTCCGAAGTTATTTCAAGGCCCATGTATTCATGTCCTCACTTTTTTGTTATTGCACCCCATGGTGTTCATATGTAACTCCATATTAAAATTCCAAATTCACCGTTGTGGTATTAAAGGGAAAAGGAGGGGTATTGTTGATTTGGTGTTGTGGCTTCTTTTAATATAGGGCGGAAAGAAATGACTACCTTTTTATGAGAAAACCTAATTTTGCCTATTTCTTCCTGTAACTCCATAGGTTCTTCTGTCATCCCTATACAAAACGTGAAAATACATTTTTATTTTTCTTGAACCACCCCCATAGAGTAGCTTCTGAATTATGTAATCCGGACACCTATTTAAAAAAAAAACTTATGGATTACATAATCAGGAAGCTAAAAAAGACTTCTAAATTACATAATCCAAAAACTAATCATGGATCCGAAAAAAGGCTTTCGAATTATGTAATCTGGAAGCTAATTACGAGTTTGAAAAAAGACTTCCAAATTACGTATTCCAGAATATTACATAGGGGTATTTTTGGAAATACGAAAACTTTTAGAGCTGAGAGAAGAATATATGGAGGTGCAAGAAGAAACAGTCCTAATTTCAATGGATACTTTTATCCAAAGAATTTCGTAAAGAAAACTGGGTGCAAAGAGTAAACCGAAAAGTCTGAATAACATCACCCTTATATGGAAAGGATTTTGCTTCCTGCCCCATATAATTTGTGACCTGCACTATACAAATTTTTTAAATGCCCAAAACATACTTGGTATTTTGATTTTAAACAGATGAATGTGAAGCTTGGTTCAGAAAATCAGGTTTCAGAAAGATATTCCAGAATAAGCAATTAAAAAAAAAATGTACGTATTTAACTTTTCAAAAATGGAAATTCATAAGTGATTTTAAAAGGAAAAACGTATTCTGGAAAGCGAAATCCAAAATGATAGATATAAATTCTGGAATACAAATTTCGGGAATGAAAATTTGGCTTATGAATTTGAATTTATAAAAAAAAAGTTTAAAAAACTGATGAGGGTATTTATATCATTTTACATATGTGATGCATGTAGGTTGCAAAATGATGTGTTACAGGAAGCAAAAGCCATATGGAAATATAAGAGAAAATACACATAATAGGTAACTATTGCTAGGCCACAGCTCAAGTGGGTTTGTAAACAATCAGCCCAAAAGCAATAAAAAGGAAAATATTATCCATTGTGGAGGAGACAAATAAACTTTAATTTTGTTTTTGGGAGGTAAGAAAAAACTGTGAGAAAACTAGTCCTATGTTTTTTTATTTATTTAATTGATTTATATAATTTATTAAATAAATTAAATTACAAGTATAGTGATATTTTATGTGATTTATTTTTAAATTTCACACACCTCTATTTTTTAATTTACAGTGACTCATCTACCAAAACTTGTGAGATTTCGTCATACTTTCTGAAATTATATTCTGGGTCCGTATTGCGCTGAAAAAATTAACACGAGTACTTTCATATGTTGTTTGTACCCAGGTAAGGAGGCACGTCCATAAACAAATCACTAAAAGAAGATACAGGGGAGAAAAGCCAGGACGTTTTGTTTTCGGAAAACCAGTTTTGTTCACTCTCGATATGGGACTTACTACGCCTTACTCGTTGGGTATTCTGGTCTGATATTTTTATCAGACGTTCGTCACTGTGTCTACTGAGTTTTGGGTGAGATTTGAGCCCCAAATTCGTCTCACAAGATTGACAATACATTTTTTATTCATCACTGCCAGGACTGAAAGGAAGGTTCGTTTGTGTGTGAAATTGTTTGATTTTTTTGGTGGGTGAATACTCATCCATTTAACCTGAAATTTGTCGCGTTTTGTCCCAAATTCAGTGAAGATTCTTATGTGGAATTTCAGGAAAAAAACTATTTCGAGAGAATTTTTCAGAAGTTTTGTCCAAACCAAGGCTATCCTCTACCAAAACTTGAGATATTTCGCCCTAATTTCCGAAATTGTATTCTGGGTCCGTATTGCGCTGAAAAAATTCACACAAGTACTTTAATATGTTGTTTACACCCAGGTAAGGAGGCACGAACATAAAAAAATCACAAAAAGAAGATACGGGGAGAAAAGCCAGGACGTTTTGTTTTCGAAAACCCAGTTTTGTTCACTCTCGGTCTGGAACTTACTACGCCTTACTCCTTGGGTATTCTGGTTTGAAATTTTTACCAGACGTTTGTCACTGTGTCTACTGAGTTTTGGCTGAGATTTGAGCCCCAGATTCGTCCCACAAGATTGGCAATAAATTTTTTATTCAACACTGCGAGGGTTGAAAGGAAGGTTCGTTTGTGTGTGAAACTGTTTGATTTTTTTCGTGGGTGAATACTCATCCGTTTGACCTGAAATTTGTCGCGTTTTTTCCCAAATTCAGTGGAGATTCATACGTGGAATTTAAAGATAAAACTATTTCGGGAGAATTTTTTCGGAAACTTTGTGCAAACCAAGGCTCCTCTACCAAAACTTGTGAAATTTCGCCATACTTTCCAAAATTGTATTCTGGGTGCGTATTGCGCTGAAAAAATTCACACGAATACTTTGATATGTTGTTTGCACCAAGGTAAGGAGGCACGACCATAAACAAATCACAAAAAGAATATAAGGGGGAGAAAAGCCAGGACGTTTTGTTTTCGATAAACAAATTTTGTTCACTCTCGGTTTGGGACTTACTACGCCTTACTCCTTGGGTATTCTGGTCTGAAATTTTTACCAGACGTTCGTCACTGTTTCTACTGAGTTTTGGCTGAGATTTGAGCCTCAGATTCGTCCCACAAGATTGGCAATAAATTTTTTATTCATCACTGCCAGGGCTGAAAGGAAGGTTCGTTTGTGTGTGAAACTGTTTGATTTTTTCGTGGGCGAATACTCATCCGTTTGACTTGAAATTTGTCGCGTTTTTTCCAGATTCAATGGAGATTCTTACATGGAATTTCAGGAAAAACTATTTCGGGAGAATTTTTCAGAAATTTTGTGCAAACCAAGGCGATACCAAAACTTATGAAATTTCGCCCTACTTTCCGAAATTATATTCTGGGTCCATATTGCGCTGAAAATATTCACACGAGTACTTTGATATGTTGTTTGCACCCAGGTAAGGAGGCACGTCCATAAACAAATCACAAAAAGAAGATACGGGGGAGAAAAGGCAGAACGCTTAGTTTTCGAAAAACCAGTTTTGTTCACTCTCGGACTGGGACTTAATACGCCTTACTCCTTGGGTATTCTGGTCTGAAAATTTTACCAGACGTTCGTCACTGTGTCTTTTGAGTTTTGGCTGAAGTTTGAGCCCCAGATTCGTCCCACAAGATTGGCAATAAATTTTTTATTCATCACTGCCAGGGCTGAAAGGAAGGTTCGTTTGTGTGTGAAACTATTTGATTTTTTTGGTGGGCGAATACTCATCCGTTTGACCTGAAATTTGTCGCGTTTTGTCCCAAATTCAGTGGAGATTCTTACGTGGAATTTCAGGAAAAACTATTTTGGGAGAATTTTTCAGAAATTTTGTGCAAACCAAGGCTATCCTCTACCAAAACTTGTGAAATTTCAAACTACTTTCCGAAATTGTATTTTGGGTCCTTATTGCGCTGAAAAAATTCACACGAGTACTTTGATATGTTGTTTGCACCCAGGTTAGGAGGCACGTCCATAAACAAATCACAAAAAGAAGATACGGGGGAGAAAAGCCAGGATGTTTTGTTTTCGAAAAACCAATTTTGTTCACTCTCGGTCTGGGACTTAATACGCCTTACTCCTTGGGTATTCTGGTCTGAAAATTTTACCAGACGTTCGTCACTGTGTCTTTTGAGTTTTGGCTGAAGTTTGAGCCCCAGATTCGTCCCACAAGATTGGCAATAAATTTTTTATTCATCACTGCCAGGGCTGAAAGGAAGGTCCGTTTGTGTGTGAAACTATTTGATTTTTTTGGTGGACGAATACTCATCCGTTTGACCTGAAATTTGTCGCGTTTTGTCCCAAATTCAGTGGAGATTCTTACGTGGAATTTCAGGAAAAACTATTTTGGGAGAATTTTTCAGAAATTTTGTGCAAACCAAGGCTATCCTCTACCAAAACTTGTGAAGTTTCGTCCTACTTTCCGAAATTGTATTCTGGGTCCTTATTGCGCTGAAAAAATTCACACGAGTACTTTGATATGTTGTTTGCACCCAGGTAAGGAGGCACGTCCATAAACAAATCACAAAAAGAAGATACGGGGGAGAAAAGCCAGGATGTTTTGTTTTCGAAAAACCAGTTTTGTTCACTCTCGGTCTGGGACTTAATACGCCTTACTCCTTGGGTATTTTGGTCTGAAAAATTTAATAGACGTTCATCACTGTGTCTACTGAGTTTTGGCTGAGATTTGAGCCCCAGATTCGTCCCGCAAGATTGGTAATAAATTTTTTATTTATCACTGGCCAGAGTTGAAAGGAAGATTCGTTTGTGTGTGAAACTGTTTGATTTTTTTCGTGGGCGAATACTCATTCGTTTGACCTGAAATTTGTCGCCTTTAGTCCCAAAGTCAGTGGAGATTCTTCCGTGAAATTTCAGGAAAAAACTATTCTGGGAGAATTTTTCAGAAATTTTGTGCAAACCAAGGCGATACCAAAACTTGTGAAATTTCGCCCTACTTTCCGAAATTTTATTCTGGGTTCGTATTGTGCTGAAAAAATTCACACGAGTACTTTGATATGTTGTTTGCACCCAGGTAAGGAGACACGTCCATAAACAAATCACAAAAAGAAGATACGGGGGAGTAAAGCCAGGACGTTTTGTTTTCGAAAAACCAGTTTTGTTCACTCTCGGTCTAGGACTTACTACGCCTTACTCCTTGGATATTCTGGAATGAAATTTTCACCAGATGTTTGTCACTGTGTCTACTGAGTTTTGGATGAGATTTGAGCCCCAGATTCGTTCCACAAGATTGGCAATAAATTTTTTATTCATCAGTTCCAGAGCTGAAAAGAAGGTTCGTTTGTGTGTGAAACTGTTTGATTTTTTTCGTGGGCGAATACTCATCCGTTTGACCTGAAATTTTTCGCGTTTTGTCCCAAATTTAGTGGAGATTCTTACGTGGAATTTCAGGAAAAACTATTTCGGGAGAATTTTTCAGAAATTTTGTTTAAACCAAGGCTATCCTATACCAAAAGTTGTGAAATTCCGCCCTACTTTCCGAAATTGTATTCTGGGTCCGTATTGCGCTGAAAAAGATCACACGAGTACTTTGATATGTTGTTTGCACCCAAGTAAGGACGCACGTCCATAAACAAATCACAAAAAGAAGATACGGGGGAGAAAAGGCAGGACGTTTTGTTTTCGAAAAACCAATTTTGTTCACTCTCGGTCTGGGACTTACTACGCCTTACTCCTTGGGTATTCTGGTTTGAAATTTTTAACAGACATTCGTCACTGTGTCTACTGAGTTTTGGCTGAGATTTGAGACCCAGATTTGTCCCACAAGATTGGCAATAAATTTTTTATTCATCAGTTCCAGAGCTGAAAGGAAGGTTCGTTTGTGTGTGAAACTGTTTGATTTTTTTCGTGGGCGAATACTCATCCGTTTGACCTAAAATTTGTCGCATTTTGTCCCAAATTCAGTGAAGATTCTTACGTGGAATTTCAGGACAAAACTATTTCGGGAGAATTTTTCAGAAATTTTGTGCAAACCAAGGCTATCCTCTACCAAAACTTGTGAAATTTTGCCCTACTTTCTGAAATTTTATTCTGGGTTCGTATTGTGCTGAAAAATTTCACACGAGTACTTTGATATGTTGTTTGCACCCAAGTAAGGAGGCACGTCCATAAACAAATCACAAAAAGAAGATACGGGGGAGAAAATTCAGGACGTTTTGTTTTCGAAAAACCATTTTTGTTCACTCTCGGTCTGGGACTTACTACGCCTTACTCCTTGGGTATTCTGGTCTGAAATTTTTACCAGACATTCGTCACTGTGTCTACTGAGTTTTGGCTTAGATTTGAGACCCAGATTCGTCCCACAAGATTGGCAATAAATTTTTTATTAATCAGTTCCAGGGCTGAAAGGAAGGTTTGTTTGTGTGTGAAACTGTTTGATTTTTTTCGTGGAGGAATACTCATCCGTTTGACCTTAAATTTGTCGCGTTTTGTCCCATATTCAGTGGAGATTCTTACGTGGAATTTCAGGAAAAAACTATTTCGGGAGAATTCTTCAGAAATTTTATGCAAACCAAGGCTATCATCTACCAAAACTTGTGAAATTTCGCCCTACTTTACGAAATTATATTCTGGGTCCGTATTGCGCTGAAAAAATTCACACGAGTACTTTGTTATGTTGTGTGCACCCAGGTAAGGAGGCACGTCCATAAACAAATCACTAAAAGAAGATACAGGGGAGAAAAGCCAGGACGTTTTGTTTTCGAAAAACCAGTTTTGTTCGCTATCGATCTGGGACTTACTACGCCATACTCCTTGGGTATTCTGGTCTGAAATTTTTACTAGACGTTCTTCACTGTGTCTACTGAGTTTTGACTGAGATTTGAGCCCCAGATTCGTCCAACAAGATTGACAATATATTTTTTATTCATCACTGCTAGGGCTGAAAGGAAGGTTCGTTTGTGTGTGAAACTGTTTGATTTTTTTCGTGGGTGAATACTCATCCGTTTGACCTGAAATTTGTCGCGTTTTGTCCCAAATTCAGTGGAGATTCATACGTGGAATTTCAGGAAAAAACTATTTCGGGAGAATTTTTCAGAAATTTTGTGCAAACCAAGGGTATCCTCTACTAAAACTTGTGAAATTTCTCCCTACTTTCTCAAATTTATTCTGAGTCTGTATTGCGCTGAAAAAATTCACACGAGTACTTTGATATGTTTTTTGCACCCAGGTAAGGAGGCACATCCATAAACAAATCACAAAAAGAAGATACGGGGGAGAAAAGCCAGGACGTTTTGTTTTCGAAAAACTAGTTTTGTTCACTCTCGGACTGGGACTTCCTACGCCTTACTCCTTGGGTATTCTGGTCTGAAATTTTTACCAGACGTTCGTCACTGTGTCTACTGAGTTTTGGCTGAGATTTGAGCCCCAGATTCGTTCCACAAGATTGGCAATAAATTTTTTATTCATCACTACCAGGGCTTATCAGAAGGTTCGTTTGTGTGTGAAACTGTTTGATTTTTTTCGTGGGCGAATACTCATCCGTTTGACCTGAAATTTGTCGCGGTTTGTCCCAAATTCAGTGGAGATTATTACGTGGAATTTCAGGAAAAAACTATTTCGGGAGAATTTTACAGAAATTTTGTTCAAACTAAGGCGTACCAAAACTTGTGAAATTTTGCCCTACTTTCCGAAATTGTATTATGAGTCCGTATTACGCTGAAAAATTTGACACGTGTACTTTGATATGTTGTTTGCACCCAAGTAAGGAGGCACGTCCATAAACAAATCACAAAAAAAAGATACGGGGAAAAAAGCCAAAACATTTTGTTTTCGAAAAACCCATTTTGTTCACTCTCGAGATGGGACTTACTACGCCTTACTCCTTGGATATTCTGGTCTGAAACTTTAACCAGACGTTCATCACTGTGTCTAATGAGTTTTGGCTGAGATTTGAGCCTCGGATTCGTCCCACAATATTGGCAATAAATTTTTTATTCGTCACTGTGAGAGCTTAAAGGAATGTTTGTTTGTGTGTGAAACTGTTTGATTTTTTTCGTGGGCGAATACTCATCCGTTTGACCTGAAATTTTTCGCCTTTGTCCCAAATTCAATGGAGATTCTTACGTGGAATTTCAGGAAAAAACTATTTAGGGAGAATTTTTAAGAAATTTTTTGCAAACCAAGGCTATCCTCTACCAAAACTTTTGAAATTTCGCCCTACTTTCCAAAATTGTATTCTGGGTCCGTATTGCGCTGAAAAAATTCACACGATTACTTTGATATGTTTTTTGCACCCAGGTAAGGAGGCAGGTCCATAAATAAATCACAAAAAGAAGATACGGGGGAGAAAAGCCATGACGTATTTTTTTTTGAAAAACCATTTTTATTCACTCTCGGTCAGGGACTTACTACGCCTTACTCCTTGGGTAATCTGGTCTGAAATTTTTACCAGACGTTCGTCACTCTATCTAACGAGTTTTGGCTTAGATTTGAGTCCCAGATTCGTCCCACAAGATTGACAATAAATTTTTTATTCATCACTGTCAGGGCTGAAAGGAAGGTTCGTTTATGTGTGAAACTGTTTGATTTTTTTCGTGTGCGACTACTCATCCGTTAGACATGAAATTTGTCGCGTTTTGTCCCAAATTCAATAGAGATTCTTACGTGGAATTTCAGGAAAAAACTATTTCGGAAGAATTTTTCATAAATTTTGTGCAAACCAAGGCTATCTTCTACCAAAACTTTTGAAATTTCGCTCTACTTTCCGAAATTGTATTCTGGGTCCGTATTGCGCTGAAAAATTTCACACGAGTACTTTCATATGGTATTTGCACCCAGGTAAGGAGCGACATCCATAAACAAATCACAAAAAGAAGATACGGGGGAGAAAAGGCGAGACGTTTTGTTTTCGAAAAACCAGTTTTGTTCACTCTCGGTCTTGGACTTACTACCCCTTACTCCTTGGGTATTCTGGTCATAAATTTTTACTAGACGTTCGTCACTGTGTCTACTGAGTTTTGGCTGAGATTTAAGCCCCAGATTCGTCCCACGAGATTTACAATAAAATTTTTATTCATCACTGTCAGGACTGGAAGGAAGGTTCGTTTGTGTGTGGAACTGTTTGATTTTTTTCGTGGGCTAATACTCATCCGTTTGACCTGAAATTTGTCGTGTTTTGTCCCAAATTCAGTGGAGATTCTTGCCTGAAATTTTAGGAAAAAACTATTTCGGGAGAATTTTTCAATAATTTTGAGCAAACCAAGGCTATCCTCTACCAAAACTTGTGAAATTTCGCCCTACTTTCCGATTTTTGTATTTTGAGTCCGTATTGCGCTGAAAAAATTCACACTAGTACTTTCATATGTTGTTTGCACCCAGGTAAGGAGGCACGTGAATAAACAAATCACAAAAAAAAGATACGGGGGAGAAAAGGCAGGACGTTTTATTTTCGAAAAACCAGTTTTGTTCACTTTCGGTCTTGCACTTACTACGCCTTACTCCTTGGGTATTCTGGTATGAAATTTTTACCAGACGTTCGTCACTGTGTCTACTGAGTCTTGGCTGAGATTTCAGCCCCATATTCGTCCCACGAGATTGGCAATAAATTTTTTATTTATCACTGCCAGGGCTGAAAGGAAGGTTCGTTTGTGTGTGGAACTGTTTGATTTTTTTCGTAGGAGAATACTCATCCGTTTGACCTGAAATTTGTCGCGTTGTGTCCCAAATTCAGTGAAGATTCTTACGTGAAATTTTAGGAAAAAACTATTTTCGGAGAATTTTTCAATAATTTTGTGCAAACCAAGGCTATCCTATACCAAAACTTGTTGAATTTCGCCCTACTGTCCAAAATTGTATTCTGGGTCCGTATTGCGCTGAAAAAATTCACACGAGTACTTTCATATGTTGTTTGCACCCAGGTAAGGAGGCACGTGCATAAACAAATCACAAAAAGAAGATACGGGGGAGAATAGCCAGGACGTTTTGTTTTCGAAAAACCAGTTTTTTCACTCTCGGTCTGGGACTTACTACGCCTTACTCCTTGGGTATTCTGGTCTGAAATTTTTACCAGACGTTCGTCACTATGTCTACTGAGTTTTGGATGAGATTTGAGCCCCAGATTCGTCCCAGAAGATTGGCAATAAATTTTTTATTCATTACTGCCAGGGCTGAAAGGAATGTTCGTTTATGTGTGAAACTGTTTGATTTTTTTCGTGGGGGAATACTCATCCGTTTGACCTGAAAGTTGTCGCGTTTTGTCCCAAATTCAGTGGAGATTCTTACGTGGAATTTCAGGAAAAACTATTTTGGGACAATTTTTCAGAAATTTTGTGCAAACCAAGGCTATCCTCTACCAAAACTTGTGAAATTTCAAACTACTTTCCGAAATTGTATTCTGGGTCCTTATTGCGCTGAAAAAATTCACACGAGTACTTTGATATGTTGTTTGCACCCAGGTAAGGAGGCACGTCCATAAACAAATCACAAAAAGAAGATACGGGGGAGAAAAGCCAGGATGTTTTGTTTTCGAAAAACCAGTTTTGTTCACTCTCGGTCTGGGACTTAATACGCCTTACTCCTTGGGTATTCTGGTCTACAATTTTTACCAGACGTTCGTCACTGTGTGTAACGAGTTTTGGCTGAGATTTCAGCCCCAGATTCGTCCCACAAGATTGGCAATAAATTTTTTATTCATCACTGTCAGGGCTGAAAGGAAGGTTCATTTGTGTGTGAAACTGTTTGATTTTTTTTCGTGGATGAATACTCATCCGTTTGACCTGAAATTTTTCGCGTTTTGTCCCAAATTCAGTAGAGATTATTACGTGGAATTTCAGGAAAAAACTATTTCGGAAGAATTTTTAAGAAATTTTGTGCAAACCAAGGCTATCCTCTACCAAAACTTGTGAAGTTTCGTCCTACTTTCCGAAATTGTATTCTGGGTCCGTATTGCGCTGAAAAAATGCATACGAGTACTTTCATCTGTTGTTTACACCCAGGTAAGGAGGCACGTCCATAAACAAATCACAAAAAAGAAGATAAGGGGAGAAAAGCCAGGACGTTTTGTTTTCGGAACACCAGTTTTGTTCACTCTCGGTCTGGGACTTACTACGCCTTACTCCTTGGGTATTCTGGTCTGAAATTTTTACCAGACGTCCGTCACTGTGTCTACTGAGTTTTGGCGGAGATATGAGCCCCAGATTCGTCCCACAAGATTGACAACAAATTTTTTATTCATCACTGTTAAGGCTGGAAGGAAGGTTCGTTTGTGTGTGAAATTGTTTGATTTTTTTCGTGGGGGAATACTCATCCGTTTGACCTGAAATTTGTCACATTTTTGTCCCAAATTTAGTGGAGATTTCTACGTGGAATTTCAGGAAAAAACTATTTCGGGACAATTTTTCAGAAATTTTGTGCAAACCAAGGCTATCCTCTACCAAAACTTGTGAAATTTCGTCCTACTTTCCGAAATTTTATTCTGGGTCCGTATTGCGCTGAAAAAATTCACACGAGTACTTTCATATGTTGTTTGCACCGAGTTGAGGAGGCACGTCCATAAAAAAATCACAAAAAGAAGATACGGGAGAGAAAAGTCAGGACGTTTTGTTTTCAGAAAACCAGTTTTGTTCACTCTCGGTCTGTGACTTACTACGCCTTACTCCTTGGGTATTATGGTCTGAAATTTTTACCAGACGTTCGTCACTGTGTGTACTGAGTTTTGGCTGAGATTTGAGCCCCAAATTCGTCCCATAAGATTGGCAATAAATTTTTTATTCATCACTGGCATGGCTGAAAGGAAGGTTCGTTTGTGTGTGAAACTGTTTGATATTTTTCGTGAGTGAATACTCATCCGTTTGACTTGAATTTTGTCGCGTTTTGTCCCAAATTCAGTTGAGATTCTTACGTAAAATTTCTGGAAAAAAACTATTTCGAGAAAAATTTTCAAAAATTTTGCGCAAATCAAGGCCCATTTATAGAGATATATGATTTGATGTGATTCTTATGTAATGCATTTCAATTTTTTAAATATTTTAAAAAATGATTGTAAGTCTTAAAAAAAGTAAAGGTATCATGTAAAAAAGCTATAGGATAATTTTTGAAAAATAAAAAATAACTTGCTGAATAGTACAGAACAATATTTTCAATTCTTTGTGGCCAATTAATATAGTTATAAAATATAATTAATTACTATTAATATTTTCTGAATCTCAATTTTAAGATACAGGGTGCGACAATTTGTCGCCTTAAAGTTTTCTTTAAAATCAAATAATAATAATATATTGATTTCAATTATAACATAATTTAATAGGAATTAACTTTCTAAGTCAAAGTATTTTTTTATAATTCAATAAGCATTAATAAAATAAATATTAATACGGAAAAATATTTGGATGAATTTTTTTATTATGATTTTAAAGTTTACAAGTTATAACTGGGACAACGTGTTTTAAATATTTTCCTAAACTTAATCAAAATTTCAAAATAATAGCAATCATTTTTAATCAAACATATAACTATCAAATGAAGTTTAATTTCTTAATTTAAAATTATAACGAGATCTGTGATAAAGAATGAATTAATGGGGTATGATAAAATATTATAACTTTTTTTAAAATCAAATATTGTGTTATAATAAAATAATAACTTTTTTTTTGTCAAAGTGTATACAACTTAGTACAATTACCCTATTATAAAAGTAAGTCTTTCTTACTCATGATTACCATAAATTATTTTATAACATTTATTTTAATACTACACTATATAATTGATGAAACGATTAAAAAATGCTGATGCCTATAATAAATGAATAAACAAATAATAACCGTCCATTTATTATTACAACCTATCTTTCAAAAAATTTAGAAAATATTCAATGTAAATTAATAAAACATATATGTTACCTTTATGTTAACATATATTCTTAAACGTACCTCACTATTTAACGTATTTTCTATTCAATAGCTTAAATAGAATATGGCGTCACCATTGCAAATATATGTAAGAGTTGTATATTTTATCACATGGAATACCCTATTATGCACACAACATTGTATCAAACTTCTTCAACCATCTTCATATAATTATAAAATCCTATATAACATTCATTATATCAAGTTCTTCAACCATGTTCATGTAGATTATAAAATCCAATATATAATCATTATATCACATTTTTATTATTTATTATTGTATGCATTAGAAAAGTTTTTATTTCACCTTGGTCATAAGAATATCAACTCTTGAATTTTGGATCTCGACTAAAACGTGGTTGGAGTGATAATTGTCTATTAAATACCTTATTTTTTGCTTGATTTTGGTTCAGAGTTAAATGAACTTTTATGTTAGTAAACTTGATTTTAGTACCATACACAATGTTAATCAGGTATCTTTAAGTAGTGACTTAAGTCGAGTTCCCAAAAAAATGTGCTCGACTAAGTTTCTAGGGTAGATATCGTATTAAGGAGTGAACTTTAAGCCTAATTTAACATTATATATTTATGGATAATCTGATAACGGTTTAATAACGGGTGACCTGATACCCAACAAATTCTCTATTAAGGAAATAATAATTATCAAATTATAGGCAATATTTGACGATATTGTACCCAATTATATGCAATTAATTTAATAATTATAGAATCTCATGATTAGTATCCTACCTAATTAGATTGTAATTTGGGGAAAGAATAAGAAACATCTCTTCTTCTTACCATTTTTTATCATTTTATTATATGCTACCAGAGCACCGATCTTGATGCCCTGACAGCCTCTCCATTTTTATCCCCTAAAAATCATGTCTGGAAAAGAAGGCACCAATAACGAGTCCGATAGAAACCTCGTACAATGCTTCAGTGCCGAGCAAATTCAACAATTGGCAAGGGCTATTTACTCGCTCAACAATAACGGTAAAAGTGACACGTTTGTTAGCTCTGCAGGTCTGCTTGCCCATAACTCCTCTTCTAATTCTGCTTTTACGAAACCATGGATTTTGGATAGCGGAGCAACCCATCACATTGCATCTGATTCACAATTTTTCACACACACTTCATCATCATTTATTTCAAATGTTAATCTGCCCACAGGCTCAACTGCGCCCATCTCATCTACAGGCACAATTAAATTCAATGACAAAATCACTGTCAAAGATGTTCTTTGTGTTCCTTCTTTTAATTTAAATCTCATGTCCATTAGTAAGATAACCAGTTCACTAAATTGTTGTGTCGTTTTTACTCCACATGGTTGCGTTTTACAGGACTTGGCTACGGGGAGGATGATTGGCTCGGGTAAACAACACGCAGGCTTATACTACATGTCCCCTCTTCCAAACCAAGCCCACGCATCTCAAATATCGATCGATCCTGATTTATGGCACAAACGCCTTGGACATCCTTCTCCAGCGTGTCTACAACTTGTATCTTCCTTACTATCTATCCCTATCAGTAAAAATCTTATTCCCATTCATAATCATTGTAGTATTTGTCCCAAAGCTAAACAAACAAGGCTACCATTTCCTTTAAGCACAATAAAATCTCATTCTCCATTTAATCTATTGCATTGTGACATTTGGGGTCCTCATAAAACCCCAACTCATTTTGGAAAACGTTTTTTCCCACTATAGTCGATGACTATACTAGATGTACTTGGCTATTTCTTATGAATCACAAATCTAAAACCCAACATCTCTTAGAGTCATTCATTACATTTGCACAAAATCAATTTCAGGCATCTATTAAAACCATCCGCGTTGACAACGGACTGTAATTTATTTCAATGTATGATTTTTTTCTCAAAAAAAGGTATTGAATGTCAACGCACTTGTGTTTACACTCCTTAACAAAATGGAGTAGTAGAACGCAAACATAGACATGTTTTAAACACAGCACGAGCCCTCCTATTTCAGTCAAATTTACCATTAGAATTTTGGGGAGAATGCGTTTTAATCGCCACATATATCATTAATCGCTTGCCATCACCTTTACTAAAAAATAAATCACCTTTTGAGCTACTATATAATCAACCACCTTCACTTTCTCACCTAAAAACTTTTGGTTGCCTGTGTTACGCAACTGTTGTTTCACCTAAGCAAAAATTTGATCCGCGCGCCCGACAATGCATCTTCATTGGTTATCCTCACAGTCAAAAAGCATACAAATTATTTAATATAGATGCATGCACTTTTTTTACAAGTCGGGATGTCATCTTCCATGAAAGTGTTTTCCCATTCTGCCAACAGTCACAGACACAATCCTCACCTCCATTACAAGGTATTTTGCCTACTATTGACATTGACTTACCCACTCCTGTTCAACATTCACTCGATCAACCTTCTTCTCTTACTCATCACAATGCACCTGAACCTCCATCAAACCAACCTTCTTCTCCTACTCGTCACAACACACCTGAACCTCCATCAAACCAACTATCTTCTCCTACTCGTCACAATGCACCTGAACCTCCATCAAACCAACCTTCTTCTCCTACTCGTCATAATACACCTGAACCTCCAGTAGACCAACCTTCTCCCATGCCAAGAAGTTTAGCACCCATTACCAAACCTTCTCCAACCGACCTTCCTGTTCGACGATCCAGTCGCACATCAACCCAATCTTCCTGGCTTTAAGACTACGTAACGGGATCCCAAGCCAATCATTCGACCACTGCCCAAGACCGACCGAATGGAACCAGGTATCCTATGCATCATTTTCTTTCTAATTCACGATTTTCTTCTACACATAGTGCATATCTTGCTAACATCACAGCCACCGAAGAACCTCACACTTATGCTCAAGCTATCCTTGATCCAAATTGGCAAAAAGCAATGGACGAAGAGCTTTCCGCCTTGCAGCTAAATCAAACGTGGACCTTGACACCGTTACCCGCTGGGCAGAAACCCATCGGATGCAAATGGGTCTATAAAATAAAGTACAACTCAGATGGTAGCGTCGACAGATATAAGGCGCGCCTTGTCGCAAAGGGGTACACTCAAATTGAAGGTGTCGACTATTCTGAAACTTTTTCACCAACAACAAAATTAACAACTTTGAGGTGTCTCCTCACCATTGCAGCAGCCAGAAATTGGTTTACTCACCAGCTAGATGTGCAAAATGCCTTCTTACATGGCACATTGCATGAAATTATTTACATGGACTTGCCACCCGGGCATCATCGATAGGGGGAGAACATTGTATGTCGACTCAACAAATCCCTTTATGGTCTCAAACAAGCATCTCGAACATGGTTTTCAACATTTTCCCATGTGATTAAATCTGTAGGATTTCAACCGTCCAAGACAGATTACTCTCTATTCACAAGACAAAATAACTCATCATTTACTGCTCTTTTGATTTATGTGGATGATATTCTTTTGACAGGAAATGATTTGACAGAAATTCATGTTAAAGATTGTTTATTACAACAATTTCGCATTAAAGATCTTGGAGACCTAAAATATTTTCTAGGGATTGAATTTTCCTGTTCCAAAGCTGGTATTTACATGTCCCAAAGAAAATATGCGCTTGATATTTTGCAGGATACGGGACTCACATGTGCTCGTCCAGACAAATTTCCAATGGAACAAAACCTAAAACTCACACCAGACGATGGAGAGTTATTAAAGGATCCAGTCAAATACAGGCGACTCGTGGGACGACTGATATACCTCACGGTTACTCGGCCTGACATAGCATTTTTGGTTCGGACCCTAAGTCAATATATACAGGATCCACGGAAACCTCATTGGGATGCCGCAATTCGAGTCCTAAAGTACATCAAAGGATCACCAGGACAAGGATTGCTATTGCCATCCGAAAACAATATGACATTGACAGCTTATTGCAACTCAGACTGGGGAGGTTGTCAGACAACTCGGAGATCAGTATTTGGATATTGCATTTTTCTTGGTTCCTCTATTATCTCATGGAAGTAAAAAAACAGACAAACGTATCAAGATCATCAGCGGAAGCAGAATACCGCGCAATGGCCAATACTTGTTTGGAGATAGTTTGGTTGCGATATCTGTTGCAGGATTTAAAGGTGCCATGTAACTTGCCAGGTCAACTTTTATGTGACAATCAAGCGGCATTACATATAGCACCAAACCCAGTATTTCATGAACGCACAAAACACATTGAGATAGACTGCCACATTGTGCGAGAAAAATTACAAGCTGGGATAATCAGTCCTTCATATGTGCCGACACAGTATCAGCTCGCAGATATTGAGAAACTCCCTATATATTTCATATACATGAAGTGATGTAGTATACACATAAAAGAATAAGAAACATCTCTTCTTCTTACCATTTTTTATCATTTTCTTATATTTTCGCTATAATAAATTTCAAATGACTCTAAACCATATCAAGAAATTGATTTTAAGTCTAACTCAACATTTCAAAATCAGTTCATAAGTAAACTTTACACTTACTTATATAGTATAAAACTTTTTATCTCTAATTGATGTGAGATCTCCAACATTCAATCATCAATTTCAAAGTATTGTCAATCATGATTAAACCATTCATTCCTAAAATATTTTTAAATACAAATAATTTTTTAGGTAAATTATTTTAAATTCTCGTGATTAATTCCGTAAAAGAATAAATCAACGGGACCCTAAATTTGCTTGAAGAATGAGACAAGAAAAGTTGCTTTATATTGAAGTTTGGCTTAACTTAAAGTATTTGAAGTTTCATAATACCATGCACGCGACTCAATCAAATTCATCCATCATCTTTCAAATCATCACAATAAGTCTGAAAGATAAAACGTTAACTTAAAACAACATTCACCGACTGTTCAAAAACATAATTAAGGTTTTGACTCTCCTTTTTCTTTTTTTTAAGGTCATTATTGTGTGTTGGTTTGAAATATAATTAATTATATTTATTGTTAATTGCTAATATCATATTTATAAAAGTTACGATATTAGAATGAAACTTATATCTCAGTTGACACTTTAAATAACAATAATAATTGTGAAAACAATATTATTAAAAAAATTAAAATAAAAAATATAATTATTTTAAATTGTGTGAGGTTGCATGTATGATATTCTAAGTTTTTTTTTCGAATGAAGGGTCAAATTATTCCAAAAAAGAACAAGATTCCATCTTACTATAAACCACTAAGAAGAAAATTTCAAACTTGATATATTATTATACAGGAACATAAATACAATATGGAAACTCTTTAAAAGTTTTTTTTTTACCTTTTCTCCACGTTGTTGCTTCTCTCCTCCACGTTTAAATATGTTTAAATGAACTTTTTCACAAATCCTATTTTAGTTTTAGGAGAGAAACAAATAATTTATGTATAAACTAACTTGTATTTATTTTCATATAAATTTTTAAAAAATTATTTTAAATTTGTGCATAACTCTAAACTTTTTTGCGTCTGTAGAACAAAAACATGCAAGGCTGTTTTACTCTTTCTTAATTTTTGGATTGTTTAGATAAGTAAAATTTAGAGAAAAATAAAATGAATAAAGTTTATATAAAATAATTTAAACTCCATAACAAATTATTGTAATCAAATTAATTGATAATTTCCGAGATCATTCTCCAACCAGAATTTGCCATGTATTAACATTATATATGTAATTAATAGTCTTTTATATATATGAGGAACGATTCACTCATTTCAAGAGTAAGTGGAAAGTCCTACTCTTATCTTAATATTCTATTTTATTTTAAATTTATTGTTGAGATTAATTAAGTAATAAGTTCACTTAATTCTTTACCAGGAAATCCTTAATGAATGTTTCTTCATACAAACTCTATAAAAAAAATTACTTTATGAAAAATCTTACTTTGTTTCGTTAAAATTATTAACTTATGTGATATTTATTTATATTTTAATTTAGTTTTTAATCATCTAAAATTTATTTATTTAATAATATAAATTTTAATTCTTTAAAATATTAATTAAATTTTATATATTATTATATAATAAATAATAAAGCATAAATTTTAACCATTAACTTTTAAATGAATAATGTTAATTTCTATTCAGCATGTATTCTAAATAATATAACTATATTTAAATATTTATTTTAAATGTAATTTTAATTAAAATATAGATTTGTTTAGTATTTTTTATAGGATCAAAATTATAATAGAAATGTATTCAATTTTTTATTCTAATTGAATGAAAATATATTTATTTTTCATTTATTTTAATTGAAAATATAATGTATTTTTTTTAATACTCGATAAATATAATATTTTTTTCATAGTTTCTTAAAATATTATTATACTTGTGAAATGATTGAGTAAAAAAAATTTAAATATGCCTTTTATTATTTATTATATAATTATCTATAAAAAACTAATTAATGTTTTAAAGAATTAAATTTTATATTATTAAAAAAATAATTAAAATATAAATAAATATTAAAGACATAGATGATTTTAGTAAACTCATAACATTATATTGGTTAAGGCAAAAGTTCAACACTCTGCAATTTGAATTAAGTACTTAAATCAATAAAGTATGTAATTGTGTTTGATAAGACAAAAATTAGATCACGTTATTATCGTGACTATAAGACGTTAAGAGATTGTTGCTCAACCACAACGTCTGTCAGTTGAACATTAAAGTACATGCGAAAAACCATTAAGCATATCTTTCACTTCATTTGATAAGTTTTGATGAAAAACAGATGAAAAGAACATCATAAAAATCAATTAGATCATGTAATGAAGAAGTGAAACATATAACATCAGATGATTAACATTAGCTCAAAATAGATTATAAGCTAACACACGAAGATTACTACTGAAGCTTGAGTCTAATTTACAGAGAATGTCTCATTCATCTATCCCTAATAAGACTTGTGTCAAACATCAACATTCAAATATCTCTTGGGACATGAGCTAAAGCTACAATGACCACCAACTCTCATGACATGACTACTTTCAAATATTGGCCTAACTACTTGCCCTGTACATATGCAATTTTACCATGAAATAGTATAAAAAAACTCTGCTATCGAGAGAACTGTGTACTACCAAACATCCAAGATGTTACATATAGAAAGTAAATCATTTAAAGTTGCATGAAGTGTATTAAATGCAATGATTATATTTAAGTTCGTCAAACATAGAAAGGACATGCTAGAAAACTAAAGTTGCTCAAAGACTATGAATGACCTCTCAATAACTATTTTCTTCCAGTGCATATATAAAGCCTACCAGGGGAAAGAAGAAGAGATACCATGCCAAATTGTTGCTCAAATTAAGAGAAAATATTCCATTATACAAAAAATGTTGATAAAATGATAGAGCAAACCTCACAATTTCATAAAAGGATCCTCAAGCTTAAAGAATGAACAATACTATAATATCAGGGTCCAAAAGAACTTCATGGAAAACACTAAAAGTGTTAATCCAGGTACCTAAGAGAGAAAACTTATCCACGTCGAAAGACGCTTCCCTCCTAGAGATCAAGATGATTTGTGTTATGGGAGAAAGCCTAAAGTGTATATTCGTTTGAGAGACACTTGTTGGTGTCACTCTCTAGTAGTCAGATAAGATGATCATCCAATCCTACAATTATTGTATGTTAGCCATGAATGACTAAATGATAAAGAATACTTGGTTAGCTATGAGTGACTTGGAAATAATATTCCTTGACAAGGTCATCTAGGAGTGGCTGAGAGCTTAAATAATATTCATTGAGTCAGAAGTAACTTGGAAAAGAATACTCGTTGAGTTATGAGTGATTTGAGAAAGAATACTCAGTTAAGCAAGGAATGTCTTGAGAAAAATACTCAATTGATTATTAGCTAAGAGTGATTATGAATCCAAATAATAATTAACTGTACTTCACAATAGTCTACCTAATTGAACTTGACTTGTTGGTTAAGAACTTGATGTAGTTTGTTGCGACAGACAAACCAATATAAACTACTATGTGTATTTTCTCTCTTCCTTATCTCATTTGCATTACATGATACCATCGTGTGTACTAATCCAAGAAGGAAAGCTAGTGTGTGAATACACACTAAAATTTTTACTAACATGTTTTTAAAATTATGAATTTGATTTGCATCTGTATTGATTGATCATACACTAGAACTATGATATAATCATTTATTAAAGTAAATACAAAAATATATTAATCAAGTGATTAAGTTAAGTTACGTGTCTAGTGTGACCATTTAGAAAAAAAAAAATAGACATAAAATAAATTTTCAAATATGTTTGTTATGATTTATGAGACAAAACCTGTGAAAAATGTGTATAAAATATATCTCTTTAAATTAATCTTTTCAATCAATCATCTTAAGTCAAAATTAATAATAAAAAATTTGTTACGAAAATATTTATTTTATCGAATCAGTTTGTTAATTGCATCAAACATCATACATCAACATGATATATATATATATGTTTAAACTCAACAATTATAGAAAAAAATAGTATTTGTGAAAATATTTTAAAATTTAAATTAAATCATAATTCAACTCTTTCTTATTTTAACTTTTCTAATTTTCACAATATTAAACTTTCATTTGATTATTGTAAATAATATTATCTAATATAATATTATTATAGTTAATTTTTAAAAAAGAATTACAATGTAACTATATCTAATTTTATAAAATAAAGTAAATCTCTCTTGAAAATTAATTTTTGTTTAAAGTGTAAATTTCTTATAATTTTTTTCCCATAATATCCTCTCCATAATAAAATAATTATCGAATGCACATCAATAAAAAGAGGGAGGAGACGATTTCAACATTCATAAATACATTGATAATTTTATAACAAAATTAATTACACATATTATCTAATTAATATAAAATAAAATACTAAGATTAAGAGTAAGTCAACTTCTCTTGAAGTAATGGATCTCATATATAAATATATATAATCCTATCATAATTTCTTCATTGTTAACTGATATTAAAGATAAAACAATTGTGTCTTTTGAATATTGAATTATTAATAATATTATTTTTTGTTTTATAAAAGTTATTTAAGAAATATTTAAGTAAGTAGAAATCTAAATACGTATATGTTTATTAAATTTTATACTCTCGAAATATAGAAAAGAAGAATGAATAAATGAATATAATGAAACGCGTGTTCATTATCATTAGTAATATCAAGGCTTAACAAATACTATTGTAAGTCATTGTTGGAAATACGTTACCTAAAATTCAACCTTAAAAAAGGTGCACGTGGCACGGTGGTGATCATGTGGATGAACACGAATATTGGAGAAGTCCACGTGGCGTCGTCGCGTTGATTTCTGGATGAAACGAACTACCAATATTGACCGTTGATTACGACCAAAGAAGATTTTGCGAAATTCTCGTAGCGGGACAAATACGTAATTTCGAGACAGTGGTAGTTGACTGGAACAGCAACACGTGTCCCTTTCTAACAAACTTAACTGCTCAGCCACCATAGCGTTTCAGTTTTTCTACCATGATGTTCCATTTCGGTGTTTTTCTTTTTCTGTTCAATTCCAAACCTCTTTGACTTCCCTTTCCACGTGCTGGGTTAGGTTATGATCATGTTCATTTTTATTTTCTTTTCATGCATCGTGTTTGAACAAAAATACAATTTTAAAATGTTTGAATTGCAGATTTCTTAATACAAATTAATATTAAAATTTTATTTAACTATTTACTCTCTTTTTTCTTAATTATCGTGTGCTTAATTAATTTTAAACCTTTGAAATTAAACTCTTCAATAACGACTCACTGTTATCATGGAAGTTTGAGCCAAGATTGTTCTAGAAGTTCACAGAAGCCGCCATTGATAATCTGTAATAAATTCCTTGGTACAGACCCTATAGATTCTTCGTATTTTATTTAAGTTATAATAAATATTAAATACGATCTAATAGAGTCATTACAAAGTATATTATATATAAAAATAAGGTAGAATTTATTATTATATTAAACAAACTTAAATACTAAATACTCATTTAAATTTTGGATAATTTTTTGTAAATGCATTTCTGATGAAAACTAAAATCCAAATATAGAACAAATAGAAAGAAAAACACGATTAAAAAAGAAGATTCAGTTATCAAACCAATAATAGATACTATTTATTTTCTAGACTTTATGCAAGTACATTTATAAATCATTATTTTACTTGTTAAAAATTGTTCGGATTATTCCCACCCACTTTATTAGGTTAAATTCACCTTAGCTAAATTTTAATTTATAATAAAACTAACATAAAAAACTCAAGAACATATGAATATTAAAGAACGTGAAGTGCAAGTTATTTTTTCAGGAATCAATCTTGCATGGGACCAAGAACTCAATTCTCTTCAATGATGCAGTTGTGCATGAAAGATCCTTATCCTTAAGAACCCCTTTTAAGAAAACATACTCTCTAATTATTGGGAATCACGAATCCTAGTGTTTGGTTTATAAAAAAAAAGGTTAAGAATATTTATGTAAATTATAAGTCTACAAACACTTTGGTTAATAACACAAAAAACAAACCAAGAATCACAACTCCACAATCTCATAAACTCTCTCCATAATATTATTATATTATATTGACTGTTTATTAGTAATTATTTTCACTAGCAAAAGAAAATGACCACTCGTGGCATAGCATTAATGCAAAGCCATCATCCAATTTGGCAACTTGGTAAGAAAAGGAATAAAATTCTGAATGGATATAAGGATAATTATCCATTTGATTATGGCCATATACCTAGCACCATCATCGACCCATCCACAAAAAAAACACACACACACACACAAAAATTATATTAGAATTTGATAAGAACAAGAAACAAAAACAGTTCAAGCTTTTCAACTGTGCATCACATCCAAAAACCAAATCAAACGTGACATAAAAAGTTAAACCCACAACTCCAAAAATAGCACAATGCCCAATTACACAATAAAGTAGTTTCTAGTTTCTCACATGAGTTACCACAAGATTGACCCTATCAAACCGATCCAACGGACAGGAAAAGCCTTAGCAAAATCTTTGGTCACGATGAGGTGTACTCTGTCAACGACATGGTCCAATTTAGTCATCTTCAAACCAATCCCATAAAGATAGAGATTTCCCACCAAACTTCTCCATTCTCTTCTCCCTTACGTTTCAATCTTGAACACCCTTTGAGTTCACACTCACAACTATATATATATATATAGATACACTTCTGTTTTATGGTCCATGTGAAGTGTTTTTGGTGTTGTAGATTGTAGATTGTCACATATAGAGAAACAGAGTTAGAAGGATAGCTAAGAAAAGAAACTTTTTTTCAATAGAAGCCTTTTTCTTTTGAGTGACAGAGAGCATGGAGAACATGAAGATGAACAGGGATGAAAGGTTTGCACAAAAGGGTGTTCCGATCCACAACCAGGTTAGGAAGATCAAGCAAGAATCAGAGGAAATTGTTGATTGGTCCCCTGGCAAGCCACAGATCAGACATGTTCTTCGCGAAATTAGCCGGCAGATTTCCCGGTCGCCGTTGGGAATTTCCGGCCAACCCATTTCAGTTGGTGACTCATAGGGTGAGAACATGGAGCAGGGTTTTGGATTAGTGTGTTGGAGTGCACAGGTTGAAGAGGGAGGTTTTGTTTGCCTCCCCTGTTCCTGTTCTGTTTTCTTCTGGTTTTTTGTCAGAGAATATTTAGGCATTTAGCTGTGTTCTCCATTTTATTTTCTCATTTTGTGTAAATATTAATAATAATTAATATTGGATATACCATATAGAGATACATGTTTTCTTTTTTAAATTCATGTATTTAGCTTTCAGGTTTCCTTTGTGTGATTCATTTGACTGATCTCACTTCATAGGTAGGATATGAGTTGATTTTGGTGGGTTTGAAGATTTGGTCTTTGAAGGTTTCACAATTTTGAATTGATCTTTGAAGCTTTCTCATTTTTTAAGGTTTACAAAAAGATCCTATGTGTTATGTTTTGAAGTCTTCCATGATTCCAATTTGGGTGTTTTAGTCTTTGATGAGTTTTTTTTTAGATTAATTATGGACCAACCAATTTTCCATTTTAGTCCAATGATTTGAATAGATCTTTAAAGAGTTTAAACATTTTTATCATATCTTTATAAACGACAGAAAGATTCAAGGTTTCAATTTAGCAAAGTGCTGAAACTCAATCACAAATTTAAAATTTCTGGGGTTGTTTCATTTTTTATTAGAAAAACAGTTTTTGAATAGTTATTTTAGAGAATATTTCAACATGCAATTTGAATTTGAATTTGAATTAGAGATAGGTTGGATATGAACCGTGAAGAATGGTTTTGCATTGGTCAACGAACACTTGAAAACCTAAGCAGTAGTAAAGTAATGGAATCCAATATGGTTTATCATTTGCGTTAATTTCACGCCAATCATAATTAGGGTTTTGTTTATGGTGACAATAACCATGATTAGGGTTTTGAATTTTTGGAGAAAGGGGTGGGTGAATGTTTGGTAGAGAAAAAGGTAGGAGGAAGCTATACTTATGATTTTATTATGATTATTTTGATAATCATATACTTATAATTTTTCTTATTAATTCTAGGTGTAAAGTTGTTTACCATAAATAGTATACTCATTCAAATTAATTAAATAATCAATTAGTCCAAAATCACTAGTGGTGTGATCTTTAGCATAATTAATATAAAACCAACAAATTCATTTATTTATTTATGATTAAACTATAGTACATATTGTATTTTCTCTATTAAATCACTTGTTACTTTCACCTTTATAAACAATGGTTTTTCTCTTGATACAATAATATTAAATAAATTTTAAGATTTTAGCAAGTGTTTCACATAAACATTATCAATATTTTTAAATGTGGATCCAATTTCAATCAAACAAATATAAAGTAATCAAACTCATATAATTAAATTAAGATAGGAAAAAGAAAAAGAAAGTAGGTTGAACAAATAATTTTGATTGAAATTTTGTGAATACAAAAGATAATTGATTAGAAATTTCAGATTGAAATTTAGTGAATAAAAAGTATAATTAATAAAAAAAATTAAAAATAGTTAATCAAATTTTGTGACGGAATTTAACAAGTTTAGTCTTTCTAAAACTGATAAATATTCCACACTATATTATTGAAATGAAAAAAAAATGTATGTTTTCTTTTTCTTAAAGAAAATAAATTATTCTTTGTATTCTATGTATCTTCCAAACACTTTGTATTCTTCACTATACTCAAAATTTTATCTCAATTTTAAAACATTATGTCCATATTTTAGGAAGTTTTTGGGAGAGGTCACTTTAACATAAAAAATTTTGAATTCGTACTCTTGAGATAGATATATTTCTTTAATATTTTTCCAACAAAATATTTTAGTGAGTTATTTAATGAAAAAAATATTTTTAATCTCTTTAGTTAATGTTCAAAAATCTTTAAATAGACATACATGATGAGAAAATTGGAAATTGCCAAAGAGGAATCTACCAATTATATATTAAAAAAAATTACAAACAAATATATGAAAGGTATAGAATTATCTTAATAAAAAATCAAATTCAAATTTAACTTAGATACTCTCAAGTCTTACCTAAAATCTCAACCTAAATTAGAAAAATAAAAGAAAGAGAAGTTTATAGATCTCACTTTTTATTTAGTAAGCCTTACAAATTTCAGACTACTTATTTTTTTATTTATTTTTGTTTGTGAATAAAATAATTTTGAATACCTTATTAATAAGTTTTTTCAATATATACCCTTAGTGGACTTTTTGCTAGTGAAAAATAAATACCCTTTACATCAATGAGAATATTACAAAATCATTTTTTTATATCAATTAATTCTATGTTCATATATGAAACAAAAATGTGAAAACAGTATATGTTGACAATTTTTTTTTTTAAAATACAATTAAATTTATCACAACAATCACAAAACGTGAGATTTAAGAGTTGGTGTCTCCTCCGAAAACTAAAACTAGTGATGGTACGCAATAAAATTGAAGTCTCCAATGAGTGAAGAAAATGTAAAATTGGTGAAGCAACATATACTTTTGATTGACTCATCATCCATGAATTTAAGATAATGCGTGCTTCCCATGTGGTCGAGTTTTTCAAAGATTTTCATCATCATAATTTCACATAAAAAAAAAAGGAAAAAGAGATTGATCGTTATTAAAGTTAAAGAGAAGAGAACCTTACGTAGAAAAATGGCAATAGGGAGCATGCATTTGACCACAAGCATATAATGTTTTGGGTGATTGTGGCTCTTAATTATGAGTTAGTTTGATGAATGACTCATGTATAAGTGGTCGAGAAAATTTTGTTTTAAATTATTTAAGAATTCAACATATAGATCGATATGGTTGAAGTGATTTTCAAGATTTAACAACATCCATTTAACATAACATGATTAGTATAATTATGATAGAAAATGTTATTATAATATCAAAATTAATCCGATAACTCGCCTTAATCCAGGTCCAAAAAGCTTATTACTATGTTATAAATACGCACTCCACTCAAGATAAATGTACATAATTATTACAACAAATAATACCAACCATCAAATAACGAATAGTGATTTGAGTATTGTAATGCATTTTGCAAGTACTCCACCACATACTGAAACCGAAAACTGAAATCAAGGACTGAAATTATAACAATTATTTGAGGAGATAACTTCTTTTCAAACCATATAAAAACAATTAGAAAGTATCATTCAATAAGAACACTTATACTTGATTCTTTTCTTCTCCAACTCCATTTTAGAGTTCTATTAAATCTCTTCAATCTTGTTATGGACAAAAACTAATGCATATAATTGAGAGGGAAAAGTGTATTTATTGGCTTTTCTTACGTGTTGAAGAGAAGGTGAAGGTGACAAACAAATTTTCTTTGTCATGTACATAAAAAAATATAAAAGCGATTGTTCAATCAAAATGGGAAGTACTTGTCTTTTTCATACTTGTGTGTTCATTTTTCTAATATACTGTTTCTAGATAGTATTAGTACAAAAGTATAGGTGAAATTCATGTTTTCTTTCATATTATATTATTATTATAAAAAAATTATTAAATAAAAACTAATTTTAAAAATAAAAAATAATTATTTTTATATTAACTAAATTATATATTATTTTATAAACTAAAAAGTTATTAATATTTAAAATAATTTTTATTACTAAAAAATTATAAACTAGTTTCTAGAATGGTATTTGATCAGCTATCAAAATTTTAGCTACCAAAATTTAAAGTTATCAATTATTTTAAATTTTAAAGTTAGTAGCTAAAACTTTGGTAGCTAATTAGATAGAAAATTAATTTAAATTTTTTTATTAAAAATAGAAATTACTTTAGGTATTAATAAATTTTTAATTTATAAAATAGTATCTAATTTAGTTAATATAGTAACTAATTATTTTTTAGTAGTATATAACTTTGTTAATTATTCACTACTTAAAAGAATAATTATATATATATATTACTTACTCATAATTATATGGTTTGAGTAGTAAAAATAGAGTACTAAAAAAATCAATAAATTTTTTATATTTTTTATGAATATATAATTTATAAATTTATTATCTATAGTTATTAGAATGAAATAAAAGGAAGTAAGAAGAATTTATGCTAACAAATATAATATGATATTACTTAATATACTAATAAATGAATAAATAATCTTCCATCAATTTTTCATTATTTGTTTCAAGATACTATTTAATAAAATTTTCATACTGTTTCTTAATACTTCATCGTTCGTGGTCAAGTTTACTTAAGGAAATTTATTGATCTAAATTTAGATACTAATTGTATGTTTAATGAAAAATTGACTTGTTGGACTACATTCAAGAAAATGCACTTACTCACAAGGAAGATTTCTCATGAAAGAACTTCAAAAGGAGAGTGCTTCTAAAATGACTCTTGAAAGGAAGAGTGAAGAAATGAACATCAATTCTCTATTCTTTCAAAAATTATTTGCAAAGACAATAAGCTAGATTAATACAACATGTGAAAAAGTATAATACATGTTTTTGGATTTGTATATGAGATTGAATGTCATAACTCTTATTTGTATTTTATTTCTTATTGGTGTTGTTGGGAAATCTGCACAGATAGGATCGCATACTTGGTCACCCGATGCTATGGAGGGTCCCACTCCAGTATTCGCTTTGATTCATGCAGTTACTATGGTCACAGCTGGCGTTTTCATTTAACATGTGACAATTGTGATTTTAATGTATAATTAGAGAGAAGCTTCCATGTGCATACACATATGAGAGCCTTCTAAATTAGGTTAAAATTACGTTTGACCTACATGTGCACACAGACCAAAAATTACTCATCTTCAATCCTAAACTATTCGATTCAAATACAAGTTTAAATAACATAGTCTACTTGATTCAAGTACAAGTCGAAATATCCTAAAATACTTGGTCCAAATATAAGCTCAAATTATTTTTAGTCTACACATATAATGACCCACTAAGAGATTATCCATGTAATGAGTGTCTTGGGCCTACTATTTTTAGTAGGGATCCAATCTTCATTTATTCTTTTTGAGTTGTTTCTTCTAACACTCTTACATTTTGCTTCGTGCATCCCTATATTCTTCAAAATATTCAAATTATCCTTGACAGTTTTGGATGATTCCAAAAATAGGAGTGTTCCGTAAACAAAAGATATTTTCATAATAGAAACATTCCAAAAAGGTACCAGAAACATTCCAAAAAAGTAATTCAAAAGTTATTTTTACAAGGGATAAAATAGTCTTTTTAAAAATGATAGGGTGTAGAGAGAAAATTGTTGGGGTGCAGGAAGAAATCCCCTTCTTCTAGTCATTATTGTCCTTGTGGTAGGTCCCTTGGTCCAAGCTCTTCCATTACCATGACTGGTTAATCTCTTGCTTATCATTCTTCTATTATCTTATTTCTTAATTAATGTGATTATATGATTTTCCATCAATGTTGGACAACACCTTATTCAAGACATCAACTCATTGGTCATGATTTTCAATATAAATAATTTTATTAATATGTATTTTTACTTATTCACATATTAAGTGTTAATAAATTTATATAAGAGGTATAACATGATTATTAACTATATTTTTTTAGTCAAGCGATAAGAATTGCATAATAATCATTAATTTTACTTAACTGTATTTTTTATTAATATAAATAGTTTATCAATGCTCTATCTATTTTAATTTAACAGTAACTTCATATAAATGATTTATTATAAATATAAAATATAATTTATATTCTTAAAAACAATTTTTTATAGATCTTAATTATAATATAGTTCATAAATTAAAACAATTTATTATAAATATATAAAAATAAATATGTATCCTAGGCAATACAATTTTTTTTAAAATATAGTACATAAGGAATTGAGAAAATCCATGAGCTGTGAAAAATTCAATTCATTTTATTTTTTATTAAAGCTAAAATTATAAAATGTCATAAGCTTGGGAACCATAAATAACATAACAATTATTAAAAGTTAAATAACATTTATTCTCTTTATATATATATATTATGGGGTAAGACATCAACTTCTTACCTAAGAATATGTCCATAAAATTTAATTGAAGGACTCTGACCTAATGTCACTGATTGCTGTTATGTGGATTTTCTTTAACCATACAGAGTATCTATTTGTTGGAAAGTCTCACTATGTCTCAAACTTTGAAATGTGAATCATATATCAGTTACATAACTTCATTAATGTTAATTGATATTAAGCTAAAGTCTAACATTTTATATTAATATTGAGGAGTGTTGGACAATGCTACCGTAGAGTCTTGAGCAGATCCAAGGCTCAATATCGATCGATTGCATAAATATAATACACCTAAATAGATTCAACAAATCTAATTCGTGGTTAGCAATTAGGTAATGTAATTCTAAACGCAGATCCACTTTTTAACATGATTCAATAAAGAAAGCTTAATACAGATAATATAACTAACATACATTCTAAGGAGTAGGTATGTCATTAATTACGGTATATTTCCGAAAATTGAACACCTCTTTTACTGACTTGAACGTCGGAGAGTGCCTTCTGCAGGTATCTTCCATTCAACATTCACCTGAAACTGAACGACCAAGACCTAAAAGAGTAGTACAAAAGTCAAAGAAACAAGTTAAGATGTAAGTCGACTGAAAAAAAAAAATGAAACAAGTTAATAACCAGAAAGTGATAATATTGATTCAAATCTTTAAAAAAAATATATAATTAATAAAATATTAAGTCATCATGTTATAAAAAATATAACCTAAACCTAGTTATTTTTTATAAAAATGGACAAAGATATAAGTCGGCAGCCACCACTGGGCACATGCAGTAGATTACATATCTGACACTGTTTTATTAGTTCAATGCACATGATGTGAACAAACATTGCCAAATTTGTTGCAGAGATTTAAAAGCAGTCACAATCTTCATTCACTATATTCTTGGAATATAAGTAAGTCCATTTAATAATTTCCTGCACATTAAGGCATAAATTTGACCTATCATGTCCCATATAAGGCTAGAATGATTTTAGTTTAGAAGAAATATACTTCAAATTTCATTATCCAACTTTGTCTTTTTCATATTCTATTGAATTTTTTTACACAAGTTTATCAATTCATTAGAAATCCAAGATTGTACAAAGGAAAAATTATATTATTAATTTAATATTTAATTTTAAATATTAAAAAAAATATTTTTAATTTAATTTAATTTTATAAAACTGAGATGAGATTTGGGATTAATGTGAGATCTTTGTTTAATTATTTTTAAACCAAATTATCTATTCACTAAAAATCCAAAAGTTATTTATTTATTAAAAATATAAGATTGTGAGTTCAAATATTAAAATAATCATTAAATAAAAAAATTAAAGATAAAAAATAATTAATTAATATATTAACTAAACTAAATACCATTTTTTAAAATAAAAAGTTATTATTTTTAAAATAAAAAGTTATTAATATTTAAATTAATTTGTATTATTCATAAACAATTTTTAAATTAATATATAGTTATATACTAAAGTTTAACAACTTTATATAATTAAAATTTTAATAATTAATTAAACTTAATTTAAAGATTATATATTAATAATAGAAATTAATTTAAATATTAATAATTTTTTTAGTTTTTACAATAATATCTAATTTAATTAATTATTTTTAATCTTTAAATTTTTTTTATTTAATAACTTTTAACAGTAAAAAAAGAAATATTATATTTTTTATTTAGTATACAATTTTAAGGTTGTTTAATTATTTTTTATCCCATACCAAGTTCACCTAACTAATTTCTTTTACCTAACTAATTTGTTGAATAGAAAAACTACTAGAATAGAAGTGTAAAGAGTGAACTCAAGAATCAATTCTTGTTATTAAAGAAGTTATTTTCAACCATACAGAGAACACAGAAGGCTTAGAAGACCTAAAAAAACAACAACTCCTTGGAGATATAACCAAATTGTGGAATCAAATGGTATTGAAAACACAATTTTGAGTGGTCTAACCACATGTTCATGGTTTCCAGAGAATGGTGGTCTCTGCAATCATGGAGGTGACTACATAAGGATCCATGTTAGAAGCAGGCCTTCTGTCCTCAAAGTAACCTTTCCCTTGTTTCTCTGTGTCTCTTCCAACTCTAACTGAACTTCCACGGTTTGCCACACCCTTTGGAAAAAAAATGTTACATTATTAGTTGCTAACCTCAAAAAACATCACAAGACACCAAAAGATGAGGACTTACCCAAGAAAAGGTGTTGATGTCTGCAGTTTCATGTCTTCCTGTGAGACGTCTCTCATTACCTTTTCCATATGCTGCAATGTGCTCTTTGTGTCTCAATCCAAGCTTTTCAATGGCTTTCTTAATCACCTCATAACCACCCTCTTCTCTCATGGACTTAGTGCTGTATTCACCATTCATTGCATAATGAAGCTCTCAGAAAATTTATACATTTCAAACAATAATATGACTATAAATATTTTTTATAAAAGTTTTCATGTTAGACATCACGGTTAAACATATGTTACTGTACAACTTAACATCAGTTAGATCATATATTATTACCTATAGTTTGAGTGTGCTCCAGCTCCATTCCAATCTCCCTAATAACACAACCATGTAGCAATGAAGTAAAAATATTGAAATGAATTTATAACATAATTAAGATCAGTTATTCTTTGATTTAATCATATGTTTCAATCTTTCTACAAAGTTATCAACAAGTTTTACAAGAACATGTCTAACCGGAATAGGCTTGGGATCAAATGAAACAACTGCTCCTGCTAACTCTGTAATCCTCTGTAACATAAGAACATTTCATCAATGTTTTCATTGTTTTTTATTAATCATGTTCATCATATACAATCCTTAATGATAAAAAATGAATGTAACTTTGTGTTACCTCCAAAATGTAGCGAGCAGCCCACACTTCATCTCCAGCAGAGATGCCAACAGAAGGACCAACTTGGAATTCCCACTACAAAATAAATAAGCACAAAAATTAGTTTTCAATAAAAGCTAAGTTTGTTCATTGATTCACACTATGGAAATGCACTGATAACACTGTTATTTATCAGTTACTGTAATTTAAATTTGTGATTGTACCTGGCCAGGCATAACCTCTCCATTGATGCCACTGATGTTAATTCCTGCATAAACACAAGCTTTGTAATGTGCATCTACAATATCACGACCATAGGCTTTATCAGCACCAACTCCACAGTAGTAGGGTCCCTGTTCAAGTTAAACATTGATTGAGTTAGCATTATAAAGAAAAACAGAAGAAAAATGGAGAGATGAACTCAAACAATACTTGGTTCTTTTTGTTAACATGAATTTTACCCCTAGTTGTTCATGCACAGCAATTGAGACATTTATGCATATTTTGACCAAGAACCAATTCTTTTGCAAGAATTCCAACACATACTTTTGACTTTGATTTAGAGCATCAAATGCAGTGATCAATAAGTACAGCTTGTTTTAATTGGTAGAAGAAAACTCAAAGACAAAAACATCATAAACAACTTGAAGAGCAAGTTTGCCAGAAACAGAAAAAAATTAAGTGAATATAAGTAAGAAAAGCAAAAACAACTAGGATTTTGTCGTTATTCAAAGATAATGACCCTCAACATTACGTGTGATCAGAAAAACCAACCCAAAAAATATGATACAAACAAAAACAAAAAGACAGGGCGTGCATGAAATTAATCACTGTGTTTCAATTATTGCAAATAGTAAAATCGAATTTGGGAAAGTTACCCAAAACAATGGTAACATGAAAAACCCTGCTTGAAAATGGAAATAAAAATAGAACTAAAGCAAAGGAAGAAGGAAAAAAAAAGGCTTAAATGGTGGAAACATCAACTAAAAAGCATCCTTAATATTACTTTTAAAGTGAAGTGATTACTATGAAAATTAAACCACAATGCATTAATGTTTGTGATTAGATGGTACTATTTTAATTATTATTTATTAAAGGGAACATTTCATACCTGTGGCCCAGGATACCCACCAAGTGGCCACCCAAGTGGCCAATTCACATCTTTCTGCAACAAGGTGTACTCTTGCTCAATTCCATACCTGTCAGTGTATGTATATTCAGTTCAGGAAAGAGTAAATTCTAACAATTTCATGTATAAAAAGCATAATATAAAAGTGGTTTCTAGAAACTAATAATTGTTGAAAAACTGAATAATCCAAGGTAGAATTTTTGGAAAAAACATACCATGGTACCTCTGCAACAACATCAGGGTGACTGAAAATTTTGGCAGCATCATACCTCTTGTTGGTTGGAAGTGGCTCACCAGCTGGGGTGTAAACATCACAAATCACCTATAGATTTTTATTCAAGTGTGAAAACCTTGATCCACAAAATAGTATATAATTTGATTAACCAAGAAAAAAAGTTGCTTGCTTTGTTACTGCAAGCCAATTGTTCAACTTTGCAGACTTACAAGAATATTATTGCCTCTCCTAAAGGGGTCCTTGAAAATAGCTTGTGGGCTTCATCAAAGAAAACACCAACCATCAATTTCTTTTGTGACAAAATAAGATTAAATACAGAAAAGTGCACAAGGGGATTGGATCATACTATAGGATGACTTCACTGTCATCCCCAGGAGCTTGATCTGTGCTAGACCCATCATAGTTCCATTTTGGAAGTTTTGCAGGGTCATCCACTGGTCCAGGAAGAGTCTGTTTGTGCATAAACCACATGGAAAACCAACAAAAAAAAAAGGTTAAAAAATTAAAACTTTGTGATCATGAAAAAGTTTACACAATTAATTTATTAATCATCACTTGAGATGAAGAAAATAAAAACAATTACCCTGGCTTTGCTTCTGAGGTCCATACCAGATCCACCAACCCTGTTTAAAAGCACATAAAAATAATTAAATAATTCTCCTTTTGCTACATCATCAACTAGATCAAACCCAAGAACAAGATTCTAGCACCATCCATTAAAAAAGCCATCTTTTCTTATATGTGTTTGATGGAACAACATGTGAAAGGAAGCAGTGTTCCCAAAGGATCACTCAACATAAAACATACCATGAACCAGAAAGAACAGTATAATATGAATAAAGGGGTTGTTGGTTCATGATCACATTAGTGGAACAATAACATTCCTTAGTCAAAGATTTAAAAAACAAAACAGAGTCCCCTGTTTCTTCCACATGACTTAGGTGATATGATATGGCATGATAACCAGTTCTTGTGGTGTTTGAAAGAGATGCTCACCATATGTACTCAGCAATGATCTTTTCTGTGGATTCTGAGAGGTTGAGGTTGATGAGATCTGAAAGCAAAGACATGGTGATAAAGAGGAAAAAGATGAGTATGAGAGGATATTGTAGAAGATACCAAAAGGTGAAAAAGCTTTGATAGGGTGAAGTGAATGAATGAAGGACTTTGTTTGGTCTCAGAGTCCCTTTATAAATAACAACAATGACTCAGTGATGTCAATATTGATTGAATAAACCTAAGATTGTTGTTGCATAGACGTGTTTGAATGTGCTTGGAGACACTTTTTCTTCCACAAGGTTGAATTTTGAAACCCTGAATAAAATAGTGTCACTTTAATTAATTAACTAATTAATAATTAAGCAATTGTTAAAAGAATATTTACTGTGTAACCAAAAACTTGAAAAAATATTCTTAGCGTTGCATTTGCTGAGAAAGAGGGAGAAAAAAAATTATGAAAAATGAATAAAAAAATGGGTGAAGATTTTGTGAATAAAAACAAACGAGCATGTTTTGCGGCTAAAGTTTGATTATTATATTGTGAAATTTATAAGCACTTAACCAAAAGCAGGTTGCGTATTAACTAAGTACTTTCATTAGATTTGATTACATACTATTAACAACACTAATCGTTATTATTAAGTTATGATATTTTAGTATATAAAATATTACTATTCCACCAACTACTTCTTGTGGATACAGAAATTATATGTACATATTAATATTTTGTATCATTTGCGTCAAAACTTCATGATTTTTTGCTATTTTTAATTATGGTCTTTAAATATATTTTGAATAAATTTATATACTTTTATGTACCAAAAATAACTAGTGAGTTATTAATTTTATCTTTATTAATTAACTAATTAGTTAATGATGGTGACTTTATTCAATAGTAAAGAGTATAGTTGTAAACCTCGTATTAGTTTGTTTCCCTGAAAAATGTAAATGAAACAAAATGTAACAGATCTTTTTTTTTGTGAAAAAAATATTAAAATATATTATTTAAAAAAAATACACAAAGTAAAAGTTATAAAAACACGTATGCTATTATATACAATTAATTTTTTAAGATATAAATATTTTATAATCTATATCTATATATAATATATAATGGATAATTCCATCATAACTTTTTTTTATACAAAATTTTTATTTCTATTTTATGCTTTTGAAAAAAAATTATTTACGGTTTGTAACTACTATTTTATAGATATAATTAATTACTGATTTTACTTTTATTAACACTAGCAAAAATATAATTTATAAATTATCTAAGTCCTATTGATATATTGTGAAAAACATAACATAATAATTATATTGTGTTATTAGTATCTTTTTATATTGTCATAAATAAATTTTAAAAATAATTATAAATTTAAATTAAATTATAATATTGAAAATAATAAAATAAAAATTGTTTTTTATGGAGTTGAGAACTATTGAGAGATTATTATTTTTTCTTTTATCGATCTGTTCAGCTCCTTTGCAAATTTCTCGCCCTTCCTTTCCAATCTTGGCTCTCGGTTGTGTTATCGTTCGGTCCTATAAACGTGGTCTTCACCTAGGTTGGTCTAGTAATAAGGATCGAGATGTGAGATCAATCGTACTTACTGTTCTTATTAATAAAAAAAATGACATTGAGAAAAAATTTAAAACATTGAAGTTAAAGATATTTTTGTGTGTAAAAGAATGACAACTAAAACACTACTATTAATAGCAATTTTTACAATTAAAGAGTTTCATCTTAGTCAATCAAAATTCGGTATAATTTTTCTAATTTTCGTTTGACACTTTTGTATTTTCAGTCTCACTCCATTTATTTGTTTGAAAAAAAACTATCACATCTCAATAAAAAGTATTTTTCAAATCGAGACACATTTCTACTATATACACCAGTTTCTTATATAGGTGTGATTTTTTTTATTCCCTTTACAACTTTCATATATTTTTAAACTATTATATGTACAAAAAAATTTATTAGTTTTATTAACGACTAAAACTCATGCTAGTGATAAAAAAAATAACATAAAATTAAAAAAATTTGAAGAAAAATAGACCAAATCCATACTAATAAAAAAACTTTTAAAAAATAGTCTAAATATTGAAAATTTAAATCTTTATAAATCTTCTTTTGTAATAATTTATTTTTCATCCAAAAAATTAAATACAAAATTGTACTTGAAGAAGCTTACTTCAATATCACTCAAAATACCAACTGGTTGTTCTATCAAACCTTATATCATGATAAAAATATTAAAGTCTATTTTTTATTTTACTTTTTACCCGAATAAATTAATATCATAATGTTAGGTCAATGAAAGGGAATTAAAAGATAATATTTATGTTTATGCATTAAGAATATTTCATAATTATCTATCAAACATTAATTTCATTAAAACAATAAAAATAATAGGAATGGAATTTACTTTATTAATTTAAATATATTTATATTTTTATACTTTTTAAGTATATTTTTTGCAAAATTATTTGAAAATCATCAATGACAATGTCAAACTTCGCTGCATGAGAAAAGGTATATTTTGAATAAATAGTACTCGCAGAGAGAGTGTGGAAGAATTTTATACTGATATATAATTATAATCTGTAATATATTACAACTTTATCAAACTTTAAAATAATCATCTTAACAATTATATAACTAACTAGTTTAATTATACATAATAAAATAAATATTTTTATAAAAACACTTATAAATTGAATTCCTATATCTTTATTAAATTAAATAACCACCTTGAAGAAACACTTTTAAGTAATATATTTATGAGATGTAACTATTGTTAATGAAGGGTATTATTTGAGATATATCATAGACTAAAAAATTGACTGAAAATTTGTCGGTGAATATAAAAACAGTGTGAAAATGGTAACCGCTTGAATGAGTTCAATGTATGAAGAAGATAAAATTAAAAGTTTATATTGAAAAGATAAAACATGCTCATTTAATATTCTAAGTTATCATGGTTCGATTCACTTGGTACGATGCTGATCAATTTTGCTGATTAAGACAAAGATTTGGTTCAACTTTTTTTTATTAATTTAGTTAAAAAAAATATGGAACGTAATTTATATTTGTATGATATTAAAAAATGTATATTTTTGTAATTTTTTTTCTTGAGCAAAGGTGAAATTAAAATAGGTGATATTGAAAGTAATAATAATTTTTTTTTGAAAGTAATAATATTGCATGAAACATTTATTTGATACAAAGCTTGCAACTGGTTTTCTCTAGACTTCCTTGCAAGTTAATGGCGGTGAACTTATCACACAATAGAAAAAAATGAGCATAACTATCCAAATCCAAGGAATGAATATTTAATATTACCATTTGAGTTTATCTTGAAATGACATTAATATTTATATATTTTTTATGTATCTTTTTAATTGATTATTCTTGTATTCTGAACTTGCTGAAATTATGTATTTCATCAACAATGAATACAATTAATATTTAAACACTTTATGCCAACTTTAAAATGTAGAGAAGGTTTAAATAAGTAATATACAAAAATCAATAACTACTTGGGGGTTTAATATCCAGATCGAGAGAATGCTTATTGGCTCTAAAACAGATCCCTGGTCAATTATTTGCTTCTTCAATATCTGTGTAGTGTTATAGAGAAGAGGTTGTAATGAGAGAAACTAAAGCTAAAAAAATGGAAGTATACTATGTTTGCTATCAGTAGATTCATCTCTATGCTCAGATTCTATTCCTTCTAAATAACATGATTCCTGAATGCCGTGATCATTTTGGATGACAAGAACAAGATGAATGCAAAGAATGAACCAAAGAACAACTTGATGAAATATTTGACAGGGTCATTTTCATGATCAACATCTTCAGAAGTGCTGATCCGTGGATACATTGCTTTTGCAGACGGGAGAGCTTCCATTACTGCATCAGCCAAATCAGTGATGAAGGAAGGGGTAAGACCAAGAGCAGGTACACGTGCCCAATTCTTGATGCCAGATTCAAGAGCCAATTCCTTGTACTCCATGTCAATTTCTTCAAGAGTTTCAATATGCTCACTCACAAAGCTGGGATAAAAGAAGACACGATTACTTCAAGAGTTTACTCTCGTATATTCACAACTTTCGACAGTACTGTAACGATAATAATGTACCTCACGGGAACAGCTAAAAGACTCCTTACACCTTTTTTGCCTAGTTCAACAAGAACTTCATCTGTATATGGTTTCAGCCATTGTACAGGACCCACACGACTCTGAAAATTCATCCAACAAAAAAGGTATGATAACAGAAAAATAAAAGGTACACCAGAGAAAGCAAGAATACAAGCCAGCATTAGAATATAAAATCTCCATTTAACTCAAGAAAGTTAAGTTCAAAGAGTTCATAATCAAAACGAACCTGATAAGCAAGAGTGTGCTCATTACTAACTCCTCTGGCTTTCAACTCTTGCATGATCAAGAAAATGCACTCCTCCATTTGATCTCGGTATGGATCCCCAGCATCCTCAACGTAACTGACAGGTACACCGTGGGCACTGAAAAATATCATTGCCTACACAGAAAAAAAAAACACGGTTCAGACTGCAGTAAAATACATCACGCAGCCTTCAATTTATGTAAGAGGCATGTTGAAAGCATTTTCAACACGAAAATAATCTACCTCTTTTGGTTCAGAAAAGCTTTGGAGCTCTTTCTCAATTAAGTCAGCCATTGACTTAATGTAACCTTCTCGTTGATACCAAGAGTTTATAATGGAAACAGGAAGAGTAGACAAATAGGCATCCTCCCTGAATGAAGTGATATCAGTTGATAAAAGAATAATCCAAGAATCACCTAAGGGCATTGATCATGAAGTGTCAATAAGCAGTACCTGAATTCTTGCTCAAGAATGCGGACGCTTGATCCAGTTGTGGATATAGAAAATTGCGGATAAAGAGGTAGTACCACAAGCCTTGTTATTCTGTCCCTCTTAATCTGTCATGCAAGACAAGCTTTGATTTTAAACTCAAGTAAAAGACGAGCCACTTGAGCCCAGAATAATATAATTCATAATTAATTGTTCAGTATGTTATTTAGTTATGAAAAGAGAAAAAGGATGTGTGGGAGAATAATGAAGAAAGGCCACAAAACATGAGAACTCACTTGCTGAATTGCTTCTTCGGTGAATGGATACCAGTACCGCATCCCCACGTAAACATTTGAAGAGAGGCCCTTCGTTTCCAAAGCCTTTTTTATTGCAAGTGCCTGCACAAGCACAATGAACCATAAAAGCTTCATTAGTTCCAGAAAAATTACCAATAGAGATAACTTTGTAACAGGAAAAGGGCCAACAAAGAATTCTTGTTGCAGAAAAACACAGCGCAGCATATAATGGTAAAACCAAAAAATTGAACTCTACCTGATCATCTGTAATTTTGCGTAAAGGAGAGCCACCACCAATAGCAGCATACCCTTCCTTAGATTTAGGAGCCCGAAGTACAGAAATCAATTTTGCCAGTGGTCGCTGGAGAAACCTAAACAATCTTGGAAGACGAATGATGTCCTGTTGTTGCAATACAAGAAGCACATAGCATTCAAATTATATGAATGTACTAAGGCCAATATGGAATATACACAAACAAAATAAAATAACCAACCCTAGAGAAAACACAAACAAACTTAACATACAGGATCTGCAAAAAGATTAAACAGAAAAGGTTGAACGTCATTCAGTGTCTCCGGTCCTCCAAGATTGAGTAGTAGCACGCCAACTTTTTCTTCTGCAACATGCGTAGGAGGTTCTAAGGCAGCCACATCATAAGCACTTGTCTCCACAGAATAAGAAGCTGGACCAACTAGGTTTCTCCTGCCAGAAGGGTTCACACAAGGTGATCCACCAAGCAGGCCATTTCTTCTATTGGTGGAGTCAGAACACAAAAACAAAGACACTTGAGATGTAGACCTGTTACAATTTGAATGGCAATCAACACGGCCAGAATTTCGGATATCGGAACATAACCTGAAAATTAAGAGTGACCAAGCATTTAGTTAGCAAACTTTACAGGTGATCATCTCTCGCAGACAGACTCACCATGCATTCACCTTAGCCAGAAAATTTGCTAATAGGAATCTGGCAAAATAGCATCTCTAGCTTTACAATTACATCAAATATATCAGTTAGAATATGCTCCAGCCAATGAAGCATGTCTATTTTGGATTTTAATACATAGATGTATGTTAGAGAAAGAAGCAAGCGTAGTATGAAAACATAAGCATATGGAGGCAGTGATCTCTTCAACAATCTGAGAGTCCTAATCATAAACCGGTGGTATTATCACCATTAAAACAGTTTCCCATCAACAATAAACCGAAACAAACAATTAAATCTCTCTTGAATGCAATTTAGTCACAGAAATCCTCAATTAACACCAAACAAAATTTATGTTTAAAATGATCTCAACATGTATATAAACAAAGACGCGAAAGCATTGATAGCATACGAAAGCGGAATCGCCTAAATATGTGACAGAGAAAGCAAATGAGTGGATGATTGAGAGATATGATTTGGAATCTACGGTGGAAAGGAAAACAAATAAGGAAAGTAAAAAAAACCCTAAAAAATGGACAAACGCACGCTTACTTGTTGGCGGCGAAGGTCACGCAATCAGTATGGCGAGGGCCGGGCCTGAAAACGACGCTGAATCGATCCAGATCGCAGGCGGCAGCACCGAATTGCATCATTTCGACGGCGGAGGAGGTGAGGCCGGAGAACGAATTCTGCCACCTTGGAAACGCCGGCGAGAGAGGACCAATAAAACTCACTAATTAATTTATATATTAATTAAATTCACCCCGTCAACCTTTCTCAAGAAGGGTTTGGAAGACGAAAAAGCACTTTTATATTAAGTGCTTTGGTTGCCAAAGTTGAATTAAAAAAAGTCATTACCAAACAACCAATGAAGAATAAGTGTTGTATTGCGTGTTGAGAGAGGGACACTCCCACCTACCCTCTCGGTTTCGCACAACTTACCGCTCCTTTTCTCAACATAACAATGTCAGTCTTAGGAACAAGGTTAAGGTTTTCTCTTTCTTCTTCCATCTCCAAGCTTCCTCCTTTTCTTCCGAACCCTTTTTCTCTCTCTTCCTTCTACTCTCATTCTCAACTTCACCATGACAACGTTCACCACGCTGTCTCCCAATTGCTTTCTCTGTCTTCTCCAAGATTCTTAAACTCGATTATCACTCAGATGCCACAACCTTAACTACACTCATGAGTTCTCTGTCTCAAGGGTGAGATCAAGAAAGCACTCAACTTTCATGACAAGCTGGTAGCACAAGGATTTGGGCTGGACAAAGTGAGTTACGGGACTTTGATCAATGAATTGTGCAAGGAGAAACTGCCATGCAGTTGTGGACAGAAAAAATTAAAAAATCCATGGAAATATGAGCATTGTTGAAACTGAATCCATCTTGATTTTTTCATTGTTTTTTCATAATAATAAAGTATGTTTTAGGGTTTTCATAAGGGGTTTTTTCAGTCTCATTAAGATTGTGGTTTTCACAACATGAATTTTAACTTTGACCACAAGTAACATTTTATCTTTATTTCAAACATGGATATATTTTATAAACTCTTATTGTTAATTACATGTTTATCCTTCTCATATATATGTTCTTTGATATGCCCTGCTTTTAATAGTTTTTTCGTTATATTAATAGCATTTTTTTATTTTGAATTCAAACACGAATATATTTTAAAATATCACATTATTAATGATGGATTAAGTTCTCTAAGAAGAGGATGCACTTTATAACTATTGATTACAAATTAACAATTATGATTATAATTAGTTTTTAATTTTTTAGATATATATTTAATACTATCATAATTTGAAACCTTAAATAGCTAATTTATTACGTTATATATATAATGTAATTATTATTACATAATATATAATGAATATATTACATAATAATTTAAAAAATTTTAAGTATGAATATGTTTACTTAGCCGAATAATATAATAAGGATACCAATTTTTTAAAAGCTTTATAACTATCTACCAACAATAATAATAAAAAAATTACAACAAAACTTTTAAATAAATTTGTTTCATAATGTAAAGCTAGATCTTGAAAAAGTTCTGACTAACCTAATTTGAACCCTAACTGAGACTTCACTTGGGCTTTTCTCTTAAAAACAATTCCCCAGCCCAAGAAAAACAATATATTTTACTTTTTTTCTTTGGGTATTTCTTCCCGCACCCCCAACAAATGGCTTCTGCACCCATCATATTTGGAAAAGAGTATTTTATCCCTTTAAAAAATGACTTCCAAATTACTCCTTTTGGAATATTTTTGGAACATATTTTATGAATTCTAAATTTACCATTCCAAAAATTAAAAAAATTGTGTTCCATAAAGGATATTCTTGAATGTTTTTTCGTAGTCTAGATTTGCTATTTCAGAAACATATTTTGCTTACGAAACTCCTATTCCATAAACACCTTTTGTTTATGGAACTCTATTTTAGAATCGTTCAAAATTATCAAGGATTATTCTGGTATTTCAAATAATGTATGGGTGAAGAAAAAAAAATATAAGGATGCAAAAAGAAATACCTTTTTTTTTCTAACCGACTCAAGAAAATGTTGGCAAAAAAAGTATGAAAGGGGGACAATTTCTTCCCCACCTCCATATTTTCTTTTTCCACCTCCATAAATCTTTCAATTCCAAAATTACTCTTGAGTAAAAGAAGTAGATTTTTTTATTTTATTGTTTAATTATAATAAAATTTTGTATTTTAAATTTCAGAGCTCAGACTAGTCTTTGAAATACAAAATTCTAAATTTTAAAATTCGGAATGTATTTTTTTAGATTTATAATTTAAATAAGAAGGTTTTATCATTTATCATGGAACTATTTTGGTTGCCTCTAATATTAGGGCATCCACGACATATTCTAGTTCCAATGCATGAGGAACAATTGTTCACTTCAATATAAATGAATGAATGTTAACACCATAGCATGTAATATGACATTTTCTATTTTAGTTGTGCTACAAAAATAACGTAGAAAGTATCATTTTGCTTACTTGTTTAAAATGTTGAGGTACAATATTGGTTTTTTACATGATAATGTTACTTATGATTTTTTTACATTAATTGTTGATTGATATGAAAATTTGACATTTTGTATTGGTTATATAAATTGTACAATCAATATCAATATAGAGTGTGAATATTGAATATCATTAGATTTTCACTTTTTTTGTTTTATATAATGAATTGAGTTTGCCATAAACATTTTATTTGACAGAAGCACACTAATATATTACTTTTATGGTCTGTTTGTTTTTTTGCATATATAATAAACACACAGATATACTTTGTTTAGTAAGAAATGAGATGAAAATGTGAATTTTGAAAAAAAAAAATAAACACGTCAATAAAAAAAATGGCTTAAACTTTTAGTTCAAAAACTGCGAAGAAAGTTTGAAAAAAACTATATTTAATAGATTAATCTTTTACAATATAATTTACTTTTATTAATAATTACATTTTGTAAATAAATAATTAAAATAATAAATAAATATTAATAATATATTGAAATAAATTATTTTATTTGATATTAAAATTTAAATTAATTTATTAACATTTTAAAATATAATTTTTTATATATTAAAATTTGTAATAGTTTATTTATTAATTGAAAACATATTTTAATTTTGATTACATTTTCAAAAATTACTTTTTACATTAAATTTTAAAAAAAAATTATTTTCTATCAATTAAAAAATTAAAAATTCATTTAAACTCATCACATCACTTACAACTTTAAAAAACATTTTATTCATTTTTACTTTATTTACCATTCTTACTTTATTTACCTTCATTCAAACCACCTATTTTTTTTAACATTTTTTCTTCAATTTACTCTTGAGTCCAAACAAGCATTTAAGAAGGGTTTTCAACCATGTGAATCACTTATATAACTTATTCTTTATGAACAAGTCCTATTCAAAATCATTTGCTTTTTTTCTTGTTTTATATTTAATTCATTTATTATTTACATAAATCACTACAAGAAAATCATGAAATAGAAACTAATTTGTAGAAACCAAAATAATTAGTTACAATAGTAACTAAATTAGAGACCATTTTAAAAACTAAAAAGAAATTTGGTTTATAAATTAGTTTCTATTATTGTTAAATAGTTTCTAAATTGGTATCTAATTAGCAATCAAGGTTTTTGCTACCAAAATTAGAAACTAAATAATTGGTAGTTAAAACTTTAGCGGCTAATTAGATACCAATTTAGAAACTATTTAACAATAATAGAAAATAATAGAAACCATTTTTTTTTAGTTTCTAAAATGGTCTCTATTTTAGTTTCTATTGTAACTAATTATTTTGGTATTTAAAAATTGGTTTTTATTTCATGATTTTCTTGTAGTTATCTAAGGAGAGATTGCTTTTTAATTTAATAAATGTACACAACAAATTGTCCATTATTCATTCATATATGATCAATTTTATAGTGTAAATTTCAAAAGTCATTCTTAAGATGGTTTACTATTAATTAATCATGTACATAAACACATAATTTTCCAATGTTGGATGAGAGTGCTTGTGGTTTCTCTTTGACGGCTTGAAGGATCTATGAACAGTGTCTCAACTCTGAGCAGGTAGCATCAAGATCTTGTTTACAATCTTTTGAATAGTATTCTCATCTTACAATACTACTTCCTCATTCTTTTTCTTTAACCAATCTAACTAGGCTTTCTCACTTTTCACCAAGATCTTTTAACAGGTTTCACTGTTCTCTGTTGATTATAAGCTTAAATATTCAGTTTTAACCTTACTTATAAAACCCATGTGTTCTTACAAGTTCACCTTATATTAAGATGACTATGTATTGTGATACTCTCAATTATAACACTACAAGAAAATCATGAAATACAAATCGATTTTTAGAGACAAAAAAATAATTAGCTGTTAGAGTGACTAAATTAGAAATCATTTTACATACTAAAATTTTTTTGGTTTTTAAATTAATTTCTATTATTGTTAAATGATTTCTAAATTAGTATCTAATTAACAACCAAAGTTTTTGTTACCAAATTTAGAAACTAAATAGTTGGTAGTTAAAACTTTGATCCCTAATTACATACCAATTTAGAAATCATTTAACAATAATATAAACTAATTTAGAAACTATTTTTTTTTTAGTTTCTAAAATAATTTCTAATTTAATTACTATAATAACTAATTATTTTTTTCTCTAAAATTAGTTTTTAGTTCATATTTTTCTTGTAACGTAACTATCCTTACTAACTTTACTTACTTATATATTAAATCATTTAAATAAGAATGTTGATATCTTTACAATCATATATAAATTACAATTAGAAAAAAAAAATTGATGAATGAAGAATTTTAAATTTGTATTTGTATAAGTGAATTTATAAAGTGATGTCTTTTCATTGTAAAGTTGTTAAATAACATTCTCTTTTTAAGTAACAAGAATATTATTATTAAAATATAGTGGTGAAGAAAGGAAGTTGGGTCCATAAGATTTCAATTTGAAACTGCAAATGAGCATAGCTCCAGTGGTGCATTGGCTGTACGATCTGAATTAACCTGCTCGCAGGGTCCTGCTTCGTACACATTATTTCGTATATTATCAAAAGGAAAAGGATATATAAATCAACAAAAAATTATAAATGAATATGGAGGGAACTTTTCATATAATGATATTATTAGTGAAAAAAAAAAATACTATTACTGTTTTTGTCTGTTTCACAAAATAAAATAAATATGTAAGAAAATACATAAATTAACTGTGTTAATAAAATGGGAAATGCTGAAAACTGCGAGAAGAATGCTTCATCCAATAATAATAAAAGGGTAATGCATAATGCTAATGATAATAATAATAATAATAATAATAATAATAATAATAATAATAATAATAATAATGTATTACTAATCATATAATATTATATACAAATTTATCGAGATAATAATAATTTCGAATCACCTACTAATTGAGAGTGTAAAAATGCAGATATAAAAATGAGAAGTTGTGAGTAACAATGGATTTTCCATAGAACTGAACCTCATGGAATCATTAATATATACTTTCGCATGGATGATAAAAATGGAGAGATTGTACATGTAAATTTTTTAATAAACTTAATCATATGTTATATGAAGCCTACAAATTAGCACATCGCCTACAGATTAAGACATTTCATAGTATATAAATGATTGTAAATCTTACTTTATAAGTCAATTTTATAAGGTTGGATTAGACTTAAAGTCTACATCTTAATATAGTATTAGAGCTATTTTAAATTTATCCTAACAATTGTTTGTTAAGTTTATCAGACTATTTGTTATCAACTCGTTATCAAACCACTTATAATATATAGTATTACGTACAAGTTAATAATTTGGACGAAAAAATGTGTATGTCAAAGACATTTAATAAAAAATTAACAAAAATCATATGGTTTAAAAAAACTAATAATTTATCTGTTTGTTGAGTATTTGATGTGAAATTTTAGGGTTATTGAGTAGTCTCAATTATTGGTCCTTGTTGAATAGACAAGTAAATGTTTATTGAGTATAGTTCTGTTATCTGGCAGAGGTGGCAGCTATCAGGTAGAAGAATAACACATATATACCCTTAATTCAAAACTAGAAGAGTATCCTTTAATACAGTATCAAAATGCAAATAAGGTTTATTTATATATAAGATATAATAGACTTTCACCTTATAGTTCTTTATGAATAGGTATAGTCTATTTATGTATCGTTTTTGTTAATATATAGGTTTTGGTCTAATCTACCCGTATTTTTGTATTTTTTTTTTCTTATTTAATAATATTTTTTTTTATGTGATGGTAAATGATTGTTGTTACTTGAGGTGTCAGTCTAGCCGAGATCTTAAGTTGCATAATGATACCTAATAAGAAAGCTTTTATTTAAAAAAAGTAAAAAAAGTTTGATGGAAGTAGGTAGGTAGACAGCATGATTGGTGAATGGCATGTGGTGTAGCCAAACTCTTGGATAAGACATGTAAAGGCCCTGAGACAAACTAGCAGCACAGATCTTTTCGCAATTCAATTATCAATACTTTGTACTTATCTATATAATCAATTATTCAAATATTCACACTATCTCTTCACCATACACCCCACTACAATATAAAATACAAATAATAATAATTTTTAAAATAAAAAAATTATTATATTAGTTAAATTAAATATTATTTTATAAATTACAAAATTATTGATATCTAAAAGTATTTTTATTATTAATAAAAAAAATATAAAATATTATATAAAATCAGATTTATTATTTGATAAAAACTATTTTATAATTTTTTATTAATAATAAAAATGTTTTTAGATATCAATATTTTTTTAATTTATAAAATAATATCTAATTTAATTAATATAATAATTATTTATTATTTATCTTTAAATTATTTAAATTGATTTATTTATAAATACCAACTAAATTCTTTTAACTTAAAGACATATTTTGAAAATTCTCAACTAGTTCGTAAACTTATTGTTAGTATTTTAATGTAGATATTATATATGGGAACGAATATATTAAAAATCTTCATTATATTATAATTTTAGAAAGAGAAATATTTTTTTTCTAAAATATGAACTCTATTCGAAGAGATGAAACAATCTTAAGATTGCCTTGTGTTATATCATAATACTAAAGTGACAGAGTTGTTAAAGTAATATTTTTTATTATATATATATATATATTTATATTTATATTTTGTTTACATGCAGTAATGAGAAAGACTTCTCTCATGTTTTTATTATTTTTTACTTACTATCAACAATTTTAAGTTATCTTAATATAAATTTGTCGTTTGTTTTTATCCTCGTGTTGTTCATCATTTTGAATTTTGATTCTTCTGAGGGTAAAAACTCTATAATTTTATATCATCACCCAAGATTTTAGTCCCATAATATCTTAATCACCTGAAAAGGAGAAAATATTTTTTTAGTATATCCAAAAGTTTTACTAAATTTAATAGTCGATATCAATAATAAAATTATAAAAGAAATAAAACAAAATTATGATAAAGTTACCATCATATTCATACTCATACATATTTATGGCTAAAATGTAATTCTACTCTTCTTTTGTTAAGTCTTCTTTTAAGTTTTTAGAAGAAGATGGATAAAATAAATGCAAAGTTGCATAGTTTTAAACTTTTAGCTCTCTCATATTTTTTTGTCAAGGTATTGATGTGTAGTTAGTTTTGTAACTTTAAAATTGATAATAAATTGAATTTTATTTGATTTAATGTGTTTTTTTTCTTTTATTAGTGTCTAAATTTCTTTAATAATAGGTATCAATTCCATGAATTTCTTTATATATAGTTTTTGTTTATGGAAATTTAATTATATCACTAAATAAAAACCAATTTTAGAGACAAAAAATAATTAGTCACTATATTAACTAGATATTATTTTAGAGATTAAAAAAATCATTAGTATCTAAAATAGTTTCTATTATTTATAAAATTAATAAATTGGTTTTTAAATTGATATCTAATTAGCTACTAAAATTTCAGTTACTAATTACTTTAGATTCTAAAGTTAGCTGCTAAAAATTCAGTATCTAATTATATATCAATTTAGAAACTAGTTTATAAATTTTATTACAATACAAATTAATTTAAATATCAATAATTTCTAGTCTCCAAAATAATATATAATTTAATTAATATAGTAACTAATTATTTTTAATTTCTGAAATTAGTTTCTATTTAGTATTCTTATAGTATATTATTTAGTATGAGTGTAGTTTGATCTATCATAATTTTTTGTATTTATTTTTTCTTGTGTAATATTTTTTATAATGATATATAATAGTTGAACTCTGAAAGGTTAAAGACATGATATCCAAGAACTTTCAAATGAAGTAAAATTACTTAATATCAAAAACAAATAATACTTCTTTAAAAATGTCATTTAACATGACTTCACAAATACACATAGAAATATCACTTTCAAATATCACTTTCAATTGAAAGTGATGTGATAGTAGGAATATTTTGTTGTAGAGAATGAAATATTTGTGTGTATAACAGTATAAAAACATGAAATATATTTATTATCTTAAAGGTGTAAATAACATATGTATGATCCTTTCTTTATTTGGTGGACTGTAGAATGAATGGAAAAAGTTCTATAAGAAGAAATGGAGTTATATATGGGCATGGGATACCATGCATGCATGCATCAATCAAATCAAGCACACTGTGCAAACACTGCTCTGCATGTAGTTTGCTGTGAATCCAATGGTACAGATAATTGAATGATTGATGCACCAACGACGTGACGGATCCTTTGTAGAACACAAAGACACATGCGCACACATACACTTCTATTTGGCAGTTAACAGTAGGGATGAATCACAACAAAACAATCAATGAAGTTTCCATGGATCCTGCTCGAATCATTACACCTCACATGCATCACTAGTAACTATTCAATGCTCACATTTGAGTTCTGTTCAGAAACCTTGACCTAAGTGTGAAGTATAGAGTGTGATCATGGACATTTTTTTGTTATATATAATCTTCTATCCTTTCAAATAGTATCACTAATTCAGTAGTATTTGAAATATTGTGTGTTTTGAAACTTGAAAAAGAGATAATATCGTTCATTTAAAATTCTATTTAAGATGTTCATTTAAAATTCTATTTAAGATATTGTGTGTTTTGAAACTTGAAATAAGATAATATTGTTAGGGTTAATCATTATATTTAAGATATTGTTCAATGTAGAACTCGAAATGAGATATTATTACTATGGTCAATCATAATATTTGAAGTATTGTCTGTTTTGAAACTCAAGATGAGATAGTATTACTAGAGTCAATCATCGTACTTAAGATATTGTTTGTTTCGAAACTCAAAATGAGATATCATTGTTAAAATCAATCATCGTATTTGAGATATTATTCGCTTTGAAACTCGAAATAAATAGTATCGTTATGGTTTGGAGATCACACATTGACTAGAGATGAAGACAATTCATTGTATAGAGATGAAGACAATTCATTGTATATAAGTGGGTGCAAACCTCACCTCTTGAGCCGGTTTTATGAGTTGAGTTAGACTTATAGTCCACTTCGTAATATGGTATCAGAGCTATTTTCGAATATATCCTAACGATTGTTTGTTGTCTTATCAGGTCACCCGCTATCGGGCCGTTATCATTGAAACGTGATGATTGACTATAATAATACTGGATCACCAGATTTTAGGTTGGAACATATATATATATATATGTATGAATGCTTGATCTGAATCTTGGAACATTGGAGCCCTCTACTGGTACGAGTCCACATGCATTGATGAAGAAAGGAAGGGGGCCCTGAGAGAGGGAAGGGCAAAGAAATGAGGAAGAAAGTTACTTTTACACGCTACACAAATAAATGAAGCAAAACAACACAGACACATTTGCATGCATATATGGCTATTGAATGATTCATGCATATATACGACTATTGCATCCAAAGTGTAGAACCATGTACTACAAAATGCTCAGAAGGCTACAAAAAAACCGAATCCTCCAACTGCATTTTCTCCCTCTCATATGTCTTCTGCCTTTATCTCTCTCAATTTTCAATTCATAGGGTTTTTCAATTTTCCAGTTCAGCTAATAACCCTTTGTGTTATCCAAACTTGGACTACCATGGAAAAGAACACCAGAAACGTTTCTGAAGGAGGGTGTTTATCAGATAAATATAATCACAGAGTAGAAGCAAGTGATCAAGTGAGAATGATACATGGTGAAAATGAAAAGAAGAATGATAATTAGCTTCATATTTATTTACTACCAAGAATCATACTAGGATCTTCTCATGATGTAGTATGAACTTGAAGGGCTCTGCGACTGATCTGTGTTTCTCAGTTTCCATAGCAAAACAAGAAAACAAAAACTTGATCAAAGAATAGAGATAACGAAGGTGAAAGAAGAAACAAGAGTAAGAAGACAGAATTTTACCCCTGAAGCTCATAATGAAGCTTGGTGATTGACCAATACACAAAAGGAAAAATTTTATATACATGCATGCAACTCATCAGTTAAACTCAGTTTAGTTTAAGAGTTTAAGGTTTAGAATTTAGAGTTTAGGATTATATCTACAAACTAATGCAATGTCCATAGCACGAAAAATTTAGGGTTTAAAATTTAGGATTATATCTATAAACTAATGCAATGTCGATAGCACGAAAAATTAACAGTGAGGTTAAATGAAAAATGATATGACAGTTTTCAACATAATCTTGTTGGTACTTCCAACATAATCTTTGTTGGTGCAATTTTGTTTAATGTTGTTCAATTTTGTCTTTAATGTTGTTTGTGTTCAAGATATAATGACATATTTTGTATATAAGTAAATACAAATTTTATTTTATTATTTTACGAGTTAAAATAATATATTATATAATATTTGTGAATTAAAATAAATATATTGTATAATATATAAGTGTATATAAAATTGATGTTAATTTTATTTTATAATTTATTTTTAAAAAAATGAATTAGATTTAAAATTTATTTTTAAGAGTTGTGGCTTGATAGTTAGTTCTTAACTTGGTAACATGGTTAATGATACTTAATGTTTGAGTTGATCTCCATTGTAAGCAATTTATTACTTTCTTGAACCTAATAAATTTGTTTTACTGAAATAGAAAAAAATATAAATAGATTTTATTATTTGAGTAGTTTTTCTTCCTTTTTTATATTACTATTTTACTATTATTATTATTATTATTATTATCCCAAGTAGTTTAGCAGTATTTGTTTTTTTTACTATATATACTTGATCTTTAATATATAAATAAACACTGAGGAGTTCAAAATGAATTAAGAAATTATCTAAACTTATAATTCTAAAACGATAAAGAAATAGAGAAATTTGTGAAGGAGGATTGATAAGAAACTTTGTATAACTCAATAAGAAAGCAGTGACCTTATAACTGAGAAAGAACAATTTGTTTCCCTTTTTCAGAATTTTATAGCTTTTTCAGAAGATATTTGTAGTGTCTCCTAATAAATCCCTGATAAGATCTGGTTCGAAACACGTATTTTTAATAGATTTTTAAAATTAAACAATCAAAATAAAATTATTAGATAGAAATATTAATCATCCAAGAATTGTTTTAATTATATAAAACTATTATTTTCACCTAAATTTATGAAATTGGGATATTTTAAAAATCATTATTTTTTTAAAACATATAATTTAGGCAACTTATTTGAATTATTTTCTTAAAAGATTAAATTGATTCATATTATTTGAATTATACTTTAAAATTAATTTTTTATTTAAGTTTGAATTTGAAGAAGTTATTAATGATAATTAATTTTATTTTAAATATAAGAAAAACATCTTTAATATAAAAAATATTATAAAGTGGGTGCAAACCTCACCTCATGAGTCGATTTTATGAGGTTGAGTTAGGTTTAAAGTCCACTTTATAATATGGTATCAGAGTCATTTCGAACCTATCCTAATGAGTGTTTGTTGGATTTATCAGGTCACCCGCTATCAAGCTGTTATCGAACCACCCATAATGTTATCACACGCACGAGTTGTCACTCTCGACATGAAGGGGTGTGTTGGAGATCCAACATCGACTAGATATTAAGACATTTTTATTGTATATAAGTAGGTGCAAACCTCACCGATTTTATGAGGTTGAATTAACCTTAAAGTTTATTTAGTAATAATACTTAATCCGATAATCAGATAATTGACATAATTTTTTAAACTTATTTTTGTTCTGTTAGAGTGTTACATGTCAATGTGGATAAAAAAAATCATTGTAGAAAGAATAATAAATAAATGATGCAAAGATTTTAGCAAGAAGAAGAAATAAAATAGAAAAATGAAAAAGAAAAGAACTGAATTGAGATCTGATTAAAAGGAGTTTCTCAGCAATACAATCTTTTGCTTCTTTTTGTAGTAAAAATGAAACAGTGAATAATAAAAAAATTGGCGCCCAAAACACACTGAAACCGTAGAAAGTTATCGTACATGGCCCATGACAATGATCATTCCTGGCACCCATTCCAAAGTTATCAACATTTCTTTTTCTTAATTCACTATTTTTATATTCTAATTTCTTAATTAACTCTTTTAAATTTCTTCACTTTATATTTTAATTTATTTACTTTTAATTTTTTTTCTTGCATCTAAATATTTTAATTTTTCACTCTCTTATTGGTTCTTTACCTTTTTCTTCACTTTTTCTTATCCAAACAAAGTCTAATTTATTACTTCATTAGATCATTAGAGGATACTACAACACTTATTATTTCATAACTCAATTTATATAAAAGATTGTGACACTTCAAAATTTTAATATTATAAAATTTGTAAGATTTTTTTTATATATATTATTTAATTATTTTATTTTATATTTTATTTGAATCGCTAAACATATTGAGTTATTATGAGACGTAAGATGAAGTTTATGAATATGTGAGAAATTGAGAATTACGTAGTTTTAAATCTTAATTTACTTAATTAAATTTAGGACATAAAAATCACACACTACAATGTTTAAATTATCTAATTAATACAATTAAAAAATTTCATATATATATATATATTTATATATATGTATATATATGTATATAATTAATTAATTAAGACAAATTTCGTATATATTTAATTTACACAGTTGAAAGTTGTTTAATATTCTAATTATAAAGAAAATTATCTTTGTTCTCGGTCTGCTGAGTCTTTTTCTGTTGTGTTGACTTTACTTTTGTCATTACAAGAGTGAAATGTGAGGGAGAAGTTTATAAGGTTATGATGATTTTGAATGGACATCTTTGTGGTCTGATTTGTGTACAATTGACTATTTCACAATAAGAAAATCATGAAATAAAAATCAATTTCAGAAACAAAAAATAATTAGTTGTTATAGTACTAAATTAGAGACTATTTTAGAAACTAAAAAGAAAATTGGTTTCTAAATTAGTTTCTATTATATAAAATAATTTCTAAATTGGTATATAACTAGCTATCGAGGTTTAAACTACCAATTATTTACAATCTAAATTTGGTAACAAAAACATTTGTGGTTTATTAGATACCAATTTAAAAATCATTTAATAATAATAGAAATTAATTTAAAAATCAAAAATATTTTTAGTTTCTAAAATGGTCTCTAATTTAGTAAGTATAACAACTAATTTTTTTTATTTTATTTTATGATTTTCTTGTAGTGTTTAGAGATAGATTGAAGTATCCAAGTATCTTGAAAGGCTAATCATACAATGCAATGTTAGAATAACAAAAATATTGAATTAAGCTTTAACTTTGATCTTAAAAAATGATTAATATTTCCTCCCACTTGGATTTTGAACAAATTAAGCAATGGTATCATTATTATTAAATTAGCACTATTTAAAATAATGAAACTTGAAAGTGTGGGATATTTATAATGTGTGTTCCTAAAGTTCAGGGGCAATGGATGAAAAGTAGAAACCTAGATCTCAGGATTAGCTTGTGTGAACATAATTCTGTCCAAAAATGATTTTGTGGCATAATTAATTATCATGCTTTTTCCAAAAGTCAGACAAACAAGATCAAACCTTAATTAAGTTCTTGATTTTGTCTGCTAGCTGATTTGGTAGCATAATCAAATGCTATTATCAATTCATTCATCACAAAATCACTGCTCTTTTCTTTCTGTTTTTGTCGTACACATTTAATATTCACAAAACCCATCACCCTTTATTAATTATCATTAACAAATTTGAATTAAATTTAGAAGACTTATTTAAGATAATTGATATTTAAGATAATTAGTTCCTACAATACTCACAACAAGCAAATCATCAAATAAAAATCAATTTTTAAAGACCAAAATAATTAGTTACAATAGTAGCTAGATTAGAGACCATCTTATAAACTTAAAAACAAAATTGGTTTCTAAATTAGTTTTGACAAGAAAATCATTAAATAGAAACCAATTTTTAGAGACCAAAATAATTAGTTGCAATAGTAACTAGATTAAAGACCATCTTATAAACTAAAAACAAAATTGGTTTCTAAATTAGTTTATATTATTGTTAAATAGTTTCTAAATTGGTATTTAATTAACAACCAATATTTTAACTACCAATTATTTAGTTCCTAAATTTTGTCTCTAAAACCTTGGTTGCTAATTAGATACCAATTTAGAAACTATTTAACAATAATAGAAACTATTTTATAAACCAATTTTTTTTTTAGTTTTTAAAATGATGTATAATTTAGTTACTATTGCAACTAATTATTTTTTGTATCTAAAAATTAGTTTCTATTTCATGATTTTCTTGTAGTGGCTTCTACAAATTACTGAATTAAATTTAAGAACCATTTTTCTTATCACTTGAAAAAGAAGCTGATAAAAAAAAATCACTTGAAAAAGAAACTGTCATTTTTTTATGTTTTTTAAAAACCTAATTAGGTATCTTTATAACATTTTTATTTTCAATCATTCTCTTGTTAACAACACTCAAATATGACATTACAATAAAATCATGAAATAAAAATCAATTTTATTGACAAAAATAATTAATTGTTATAGTAACTAAATTAGATTAGAGACCATTTTTAAAACTAAAAAAAAATTGGTTTCTAAATTAGTTTCTATTATTGTTAAATGGTTTCTAAATTGATATCTAATTAGCAACCAAAGTTTTTGCTACCAAATTTAGAATCTAAATAATTGGTAGTTAAAACTCTAGTAGCTAATTATATACCAATAAAGAAACTATTTAACAATAATATAAACTAATTTAGAAACCAAATTTTTTTTGTCTCTAAAATAGTCTCTAATTTAATCATTATAGCAACTAATTATTTTTGTCTTAAAAAAATGTTTCTATTTCATGATTTTCTTGTAGTATGAGATGTTGTGTAGATAATTTAATCTCAATTTTATTTTGACAAAGAATGTGTTGGTCAGAATGTTTTAGTTTATATATGTTCTTTTATTTATTGTTTGAAGCTTTGTTTTGTCATTAATAAAAAAAAAGTATACACGGTATAATAGCATCAATTTTGAATAAAATGGTTAGAAAATTCCCATAAAATAGTTGTGCATGATTAACATAATTTATATCATTTATATAAGTGGAGAGAAAACTAAAATTTTGAATTAAGATATACATTCAAATTCTAATTCTCATCAATATTATAACTTACAATATTACATGCTTCCTAAAATGTTCACTAACATCCTAAACCAATAATAAACTCTTTCACAATCTAACCATAGTTTAATTTCTTCCATGCATATATGTCCATATCGAATAATCTCCCCAAAATACTCACAAACATCGAAATCAGATTAAACCCCAAAAATATGAATACTCAACAACCATTAAAGATGGTGAATATTAAAAAAAAATATTCAAGACTTTGATGAATAAAATATATAATAAATAATGAAATAGGAGATAGAATGTCATTTTTCACCTTTTCTTTTCAAAAAAATAAAAAAATAAATGTAAGTAGTTGTTTAGGTTAGTTAACATTATGAAAACAAAAAAGATGAAAGAAACAAAAAGACTTTTCTTATTTTCTTTGTAAGTAATATAATTGATTATTATTTTTTTATCAGTAATAAAAAAATATTAAATGAGAGTATTAGAATGAACAAATGAAAGTATCAATGAATAAATAAGAGTATTAGAATGAATAAATGAGAGTGAACCAATTTAATTTAATTATTTATTACTGATAATGATAAAAAAAAGAGAATATTAAAATTACTTCAATCCATTATAAAAAATTTTAATATATACTATAAATAAGAGAATTTTAGTCTTCTAATCCTCCAAATCTTAAACCAATAACAATTTTTCCATAATCTAATCATAGTTTGATTTCTTCCATCAAGATTTGCATCTATTCTAATAGTCCTTAATAGTCTTCCAAAACACCCATAATTGTAAAAAAAAAATCTTTTTACTATGTTGTTAATGGGAAGTATCTTTTTAATGCATATTGTAATATGATTGAGTATGGTGATAATGATTAGATGTTTGTGTGTTTTACTATTACAACAATAATAAATGAAGAAGAGAATATTAAAATAGTATTTTGGTTCTGTTCTGGTATATGTGTGTTATCTTTTAGCAGAGGAAAGATGAATAATATATATGGTATATTAGCATGTTGAAAGGTGAAGCAAAGGATGAATTTGGAGAGGTTGTAGGAAGGGAAGCACATGGAATATATAATGGTTTGAGGCAGAAAATTGTCCCTTTTCCAAAATTATAGTAAACAATTGTCCTTTAGTAGTTAGGACCACAGAACAGTAACAGAAACAGGAATGAGAAGCAAAGTGATGGGAAGAAGGAACCAAAGTGAACAGTTTCAGTTTTGGCTGTTTCGGTTGGGGGGAAGGAAGGGGAGAGAATGAATGACTGACTTAGTAAAAAAGTTGAAAAAGAAAAAGACACAAAACTGAACCACTCTAAGCCACCCCATTGCTCGAGATAACTTTGAACTGTTGCTTTCATCACTGCAAAAAGACAGTGCTAACAGATGAACCAAAAAGGCCTCTCTCTCACTCACTCTCTCACACCATTTTTCCTCTTCTCTTAACCACGTATGCATGCAATGCTTGCTCATTCATTTCCTTTCCCTCACTTCCAAAAGTAGGAGCATCTCAATCTCACTGACCTCATCATCTTCATCCACCACCATATATAGTACCACCACATCATTTTTCACATCTCACATCTCTCTCTCTATATATGTATATACCATATATCATTATATATCACATCATGTTATTATTCTTTATATAATAATAATAATAGTGGCACTAGTACACATTAATATATACTACTATATAGCATCATTATCAGCTAGCTGTAGCTCTTCAATATCTGGCATATCAAAGGTTCACTTCTCCTGCTCAAAAATAGATATGGAATCTGAGAGGCCTAACACTACTATTGAGACCTACAAAGAACTACAACAGCAAGAAGATGATGACGAAGAAGAAGAAAAAAACAATGAGATCCTCAAGAGAAGAATCTCCAGCCACCCTCTCTATGGACTGCTGGTTGAAGCTCACTTGGACTGTTTGAAGGTTCCTTCTTCTTTTACTGTTTCCAACCCCAGCTTACATTAATTTCTGTAGAAATGTATTCAATTCTACCTCAGCTTTGCTTTTCATGCTTGATTTCTCAGAAAACTAATTATATATCAGTTATAAGATGTTTTTTTTATCAATAATAAACAATATATACAAATGAACCACTTCATTCAGATTATCCAACCCATTTATAGAGAATCAGCTAGAAGATGTGATTTCAAATAATATGTTTTTCTCAATGTGAATCAGTGTTAAAGAAGGACTTGTTTTCTCTTGCCCTTTCAAAAGAATCTTTCATCTTATTCACCTTGTTGAATCTTGAATCACTGTAAAAGACCAGGGATTATGTATCTTACAGATTGAATTCTTTTCTTCCAGTATAATATAGTGAAGGGAGAAGATTCGTATTTATGCAGGCTGAAGTTCAACTACAGTTTGCCCCAACTGGTTAATTTTTATAAACTTTATGTTAAAAGTGCGATTATATGAATAAATTTAAAGGTCCAATAAAAAAATCAAATTCAAACAAATAGATTTAAACATTTATTGGTGATAACATTGTAGATTATGTGTAAAGTTGTTGGTTATGCACGTCTTTGTTGTGTGTGTGTCTTGGTGGGTGAAGTTAATTAGTTCATATAGAAAACCAAAAGCTTGTTCACATCATTTGAAATGAATAATAATAACCTTTCTTGAAAGTGAAGTTTTGCTTATGAAGCTCTTTGATATCAACCACTTATATATAGTTTGATAAAGTGTAGACTAATTATAACTTGTTGGTGCACCTTGTGTACAAAAGATATCAGAAAACCAAGGGTTGTTTGTTCTTTTAATTTAAGCATGAACCTTTAGTACTTGTGTTTCAGGTTGGTGACATTTCCAACTTGGAGAGAGAGCTGAAGATAGATGAGATGCAAGCAGCAGAGAAGCAAAACTTGGGCATGTTCAGCCAATCTGAGCTTGATCTCTTCATGGTAAGATTAATACAGACACACTCTCCCACTTCCTTACCTGTGTGTGTGGCTTTTGGTTTACACAAACATCAATCTATGTATGTGTGAATGCTTTTATGGGATATGATGGTTCAAGTACCGTACGAAAAGCCAGTCAAATAGATATAACCTAACACATCATATGGGAAATGAATTTTCTTCACTTTGATGGACACTTCATGGTTGCCTAAAGCATGTGCTTCCTGCTTGAAAGAGACTACTCTCAGAAATGCGCATAGTTTTTTGTTCCAATTCCATGACTGTGACACTTTTCCTATCTGTCTCTGTGTTTGTGCTAGTGTTCAGATGGTGTCTTTTCACATTTACTTTAGGCCGCAAAGCTCATTAGAGGATGCTTATTACTCACCATATAATTCTCATAAACCACCTCTTATTTTTCTCTTCAAAACTTGTCATCATAAACATTTTCCTCTTTCAATTCTCCCATGTATTACTCACTTGCCCATATATGTGTTTAAGTATATGTTTTAGGCTTAGATTTTGTGTGTATCTTTAAAAATGGATATAAGATTAAAACTAGTAACTTTTAGAATGGTATAGATTATATATAGATGCAAAGATTAATGATTAAACTTGATTTTTGAAGGTGTTAGGTCTAATGCTAAAACATTAAACAGAAAAAGGGTAGGTGAAACTAGCAGTATCTCAGAAAATTAGTTGGTAACTTTGGTGTTAATGATCCAACTTATCATGAATGAGAGTGCAATTGTATCATTAAATAATAGTCAGAAAAGTGCTGTCATCATCTCTGGGACATGAGTTTGTCAAAATACTTTTTGACACAAGTAGTATCACTTTGGTATACTCCTTTGAATGGACTGCACCATGCACCATCATCTCTTTGAATTGCTCATTTTTAGGAGGCCTATTAGACCCACCACCTGCACCTACATACTTCTGGAAACTTTTATCATTGTTCAAACAATTTAGATCCAATATACATCTAGGTAACCATTGTTGATTACCAATTCTGAGTTCTTCATATCTATATTACAAATAACTGGTTGATCTTATTCTTTTTGCTGATAAAAAACTGATAAAAAAAACTGGTTTATAAGGTTTACTATGAGTTATTAATTTCAAGTCTACTAAACTTTCATGATATGAGTTCTTTTGAAATAATAAGATTTTTTTTTAATATATATTTATATATATATATAGAGAGAGAGAGAGAGAGTTCTTTAACTTTTTAACTTTTGTTTAACCTGACATTATATCAGTATATTTTCTCCTCTAAGGATTAAAGTAAAAGAAAGTCTGTTAAATATTGAGACAAATATGCAGCTTTTTTGAACTAGAATAAAAGTGTTGTCTTCTGTAGGGACTAAATATTTGACAATATTATTACTATTATTATATCATTGGCAAACAACAGAAATAATGTGTAAAAAATATGGGAAAGCAAATTAAATATAGGTATCTTAATTGAAGAACTAAAACAAATAAACACATGTGTTCATCATTTTTTTTTCTAGTTTCTTTTATTGAATTCCTTGATAAATCATACTTAACAAACATAGCATGAGTGTAGGGATGAAATCTTTAACTTACAATCTGTAAATGTGATTACAGTAAAAGTATAGTGCTTGTTTCTTTTGGAAAACAAAGTGAAACAATTAACTGAGGAAAGTATTCAATTTCTAAATATGCTTTTTTAATTGCTTTCTTTTTTCTTTGCTGATTTTAATTTTTGAAGACAAACATGCAGTAAATTATATGCACTTGTTGGATAAGATGCAAAAAAAATTAGGTTTATGTTATATATATATGGTAGAAGTAAATGTTTAAGTATGTGATATATGTATATTTAATTGAAATGAAACAATAATATATAAAATAAATTATACTGTTATTCAATCACAAGTTGAAATGTTTTTTTTTTATATATTTATGAACTTTTATAATTATCTTAAAAAATTATATTTATGATTATTTCTATTAATTAGTTGTCAATAAAGAAAACTTCACACTGATAATATATAAAAATTCAACTCTTGATGCAGTGAGGAATCGTGACCGTAGTTATAAAAATAAGAGTCATCTTCATATATATTCTACATAAATTATTCTATAACCATCTTTAATTTTCTAGAGCAGTGATACAAATATACACAAAAAATTGTATTTCTATTTAAGAATGATAAAATTAATCAGTTTACATTTTAATGATAAAAAAATATTTTTCACCAATTTTAAAATTAGAATTGATTCAAAACAATTAGTATGAAGAGTGAGGTGAACAAAGTTTATAAATTATATTAATTTATTATATAATGTCGATACATAATTATCATTTTATGTGTCTTTCATTAATTTTCACTAGCTAGCTAGTTTCCTCTTCTTTCCCACCCCAAAACAACCATTAGTGTTCGTGGCAATTATATATCATAATATTATAGTATGCTATGAAAATTTAATTCCTCACAATGTATTTTTTATCTGCAAATTATTATATACATAGTATTCCAAAGTTTCTAAAGATACAATTCTTATATTAATAGTTAGTAGGTAGACTTGTTTTAATAACATAAAATTGTCAATACAAATATTTAACCAAAGTTAACTGAAGTTTAAAAAAACAAAACAATGTTATTTAACTTTTAAGTGAAGTTTAGAGTTTTGAGGTTAATTTTTCTTCTAACTAGATTTGGAGAAAAAAGATGTCAAAATATATTGTCACATTGGTTAATGGAATCTAGAAGTAAAATATACTGTGTATATCTTTGAACTAAACTTAGAAAATTAAATTTAAAAAAGTCACTCATTCTACTTATTTTTAGTTAATTAGAGTTTTAAAGTAAATTTTGTTTATGTCATCGTTTTAGAAGTAAATATTATTGATACAATGAATAAAATTACTCCAAGTTGGTTTGAATGTTACAAATGAAATCCAAACACCAAACCCAATACTATAATAGAAATGAGATAGGTAATTAATTAGATTTTTTTTTTATGTATTCAATGAGTATGAAATAAAATTTTATATAAAGGTTGAAACATTTCTTAATCAGTTTATTTTATTTTATCAGCAATGAATAAATTAAATTAAAGGGTTACTTCAGGGATAACTCAACTCATATACATACATAATCACAAGGTTACAACCTTGTGATATAGAACAAAATCAAATATCAAAAGTTCTGAAACTTTAGATGCCAAAACCTACAACTAATTGATCCCAAACTGGTGTAGAAAAGTGTAAATTTTGCATCAACTCTAAAATAGTTCATATTTATTGATTTTGTATTACTGATAAAAAAAATGCAGGAAGCATATTGCATGGCACTTGGGAAGCTTAAAGAAGCAATGGTGGAACCACAGCAGAAGTCGATGGCTTTCATAAACAACATGCATTCACAACTTAGGGAGATCACTAAGCCAACCTTGCCTGCACCACCTTCTGACACTGCATCTTCTAGTGAGTGCAAATTCAGAAGAAATTAGCCACAATTTAGTTTTTCACTCTATTATTTCCCAGTTATAGCTAGGTTATTAATTAAGCCTTCAATTATTATCAAATTCTCATATTCCTGGTTAATTAAACTGTACCTCACATATATATAAATTAACTGTCATTAACTCTCATCACTATATATTATTATGTATAAATATTATTGCTGCTAATTAGAATCAAGTGTAGGTTTATTTCTTTTTAGATTTTCCATAAAAATAAGTATATGAATTTTGTTTAGAGATATTATATATGGTTCATCATCTATATCAGATTTTTGTGGAAAAAAAAAATTCTAACATTTGAGATCATAACATTAATATACGCGATCATAAGGGTTGTGTTAGTGAGTATCTAAACAAAATTATTGAGGAATTAAACAATAATTATTCATTGTTGGAAATTACGATGAATATATATTGCTAATATTTTTATCAAATTTTTTTATTTTAGTTTATTAATTAGTAATTAGGGCTATAAAAAAGAACTAATTTACTGATTACATGATGCTTATTTCTTGAGAAATAATCACATCTTTTAAAAAAAAAACTTTTTCTACAAGAATAAAATATTATTTCTTCAAAATATTGACTTATAAGGTTTTATATATTAAATATTAAGTAATATTCTTATATTGAGAAATATCTAAATATTGTACACATTAAACCTACTTTTGATTTATTTTTAATTTTTTATAAAAGTTTTCATGTTAATAAACCTACTTTTTATTCATCCTAGTTATATATTATTAAATTATTATTTTTAATTGGTGTGAAACCTTCAATAAATGCCAAGAATTGTACACATCTAACATCTTTTTTATTCATGTCAATGATATTATTCTTTCATTTGATTTTTTCTATTTTTCTTCTTTCAATTCTTTATCCTCTCTGCAATTACCTTCGTACTATAATTAGATGTCTTATTTGTAACCTACGAGTGTTGTTTTGTTGCAACAAGCTTTGGACATGTTGTGTTGATGTTTTTCACCACCTCCTAATATTAAATAATGCATCTTTCTCACTTTTGTTGGAATCGTTGTTGTTCATCAAAACTTGATCCTTAAATCTTCTTTTACATTTCTTTGGCTTCTACTTCCAAAATTAACTCCACCCACTCCCACATACCAAAATCTCACTATGTAAAACTATAAAACAAAGGTCTTCTCCTTACCCTAGTTTATCATTATTTCAGAAATACCACTTTAAGCACATTGAAAGCTAGTTTACATGTCTACAATAGTAAGAACAAACACCACTAACCCTTTTCATTTCATACATCAATATTATTGGGTAATTCAACTTTCTGTGATCTATTTTCTTCAGCCATTCATAACCTACAAATTCAACCTTTCCCTCAAAACACTGAACACTCTTAGATTCCTTACTTTGATTTTATTAAAAAGTGAATTTTAAGTTTAACTCAACCTCGTAAAATCAACGGATAAGATAAAGTTTGCACCCACTTATAAAGTGAATCGATAATGGGTGACCTGATAAGTCCAACAAACTCTCGTTAAGATAGACTCAAAATTACTCTCATATTAACAAATAGACTTTAAGCTTAACTCAACCTCATAAAACTGACTTATAAGGCAAAATTTGCATCTACTTATAAACTACGAAATATCATAATCTTTAATCGATGTAAAATCTCAATAGATTTCTTCTTTTCTTGCCTTCCATTTCTAACTTTTCTACACATTTATTTCATTATATTCTCAAGATTTATAGACACGTGATTAGGCTTAAGCATCAATCAAATTATGAAAATCGTTGTTTTGGTAAAAAAATATATGTAAAAGGATCATGTAGGAGGTTATGAACAATATCATTGAATGATGAGAATGTGGTAAAGTGTAGAATAATAATTTAGGTAGAGTAGGCAAAATGCAAAGTTGTTTCATGCATGAAGAAAATTGAGATAGAGGTTTCTAGTTTCTGCTTATATCTCTCCCCTCTGTTTTTTCATTCAGATCTTCTCAAAATTTTACATACAAATCAATGCACACACTTTAGAAGGATTGAAAAGATAACTTTTGGAACAATAATGTTTAACCTCACACACATAAAGGGAATGCTAGAAAACATTGACTAAAATACTGAGAATAAAATTATTTTATATCTCATGTGTTAATCATTGAAATTGAAATTTTACCTACTCAAGATAAATTAATTTTAAGATAATATATCTTTTTAATAAAGGTGATGTATTGTGAAAATGATGATACTAAGAAGTAAAGATGAGAATAAAATTGATCTTGTAGACTTAAACAACAAAACACAAACATAACATATCTGTTTTCCAATGAACTTAATATATTTAATGTTCTAATGATTATTTCTGTCTCACTAAAAATAATCAAATGAAAGAATTTTGAACCTGGTCACAAATTATTTTAATTTTTAACAATACTCTTCCAACATGTCATTCTTACCTTCTTTCTTTTGGTTTGCCAAGTGAAAAAACAACAAAAGGAGAAAACAAAACACTCTTTTTGGTCCTAAGAAGAAAAAATATATATTTTTCTTTCTATACCCATCATTTCTTCTTTCACCCCCATAATATAAGAAACGATCAACGTGGCCTTTCGTAATAACACCACATACTCAATTTAAAACTACATTTTAAAATATGTAATTTGATATATTTCTGAAAATTACATATTCTAAAATTATCCAAAATTATATTCTGATTTATATTATTTAACACAATTCAGAATATATTTTAGACATATTATGAAAAAAAAAAATATTAATTTTTTTTAATATTATTTGAGTGAGAGAAGGAAATATAAAAGGTAAAGAAAGTAATAGTCCAAAACACATAATTTTCCCATATTAATCACCTAACACAACCAAAATGCTCTTCTTTGCCTTTTCCTTTTTACACCACATAAATTTTCAAGACACCTCATTCATTGCGAAATGAGCTTTTATGGACAAGAAAATAGACATTTTTTTTTCAATTGAATCAATCCTTTATTTAAAGGGATCATTAATAGTTTATTAGTGGAATTGGTGAATAGGGGTAATATTATTTAATGCTTTAAGTAATAAATTATCAAAATCATAAAACTTTAGTGAAGTCAAACTTCCATTTAATATTAAAGAATTATATTATATCCCTAGCAAAAAAAAAGATTTAAATTAATAATAATAGCTATATAAATAGTAAAATATCAAATTAAATCTATTATAAACAAATCATCTAAAGGTCTAAGAATACATGCTTAATATTATAAACAATTGAAACAAAATACTTGAACCAGGTCTAAGAATACATGCTTAACTGAACTGTTTGAGTCTCAAAATTTGAAACCAAAAGCTGAAGCTAAGAATTTTGTTCTCATTATTTATATAAATTATATTTCTGAAGAATTTAGCAAAATTATATTTTTTTTTCATGTCCCAGTCAATATTAAAAGTGGAAAACTATTTTTTAGCACTTCATTTTATTAGAGTATACCAAAGGAACATAAGGATGATGAATGTTGGCAAGAGAATGCTTAACCAAGTAAAGGTTTATGATATTCTTCCCAGAATTTTATCAAAAAAACTTTCATTATTTTCTGGCATAAAATACATTATAATGTTCTTGAAAAGATAAATATCCATTATTAATAACAAAGGTAATGTGCTTCACCTCCTCATTTCCATGAACATGTAATTATATAAGAAAGGTTGCTTAATTTGGTTGAAGATTTCAGTTAGATACCATACTTTCACTTTCTTTCACAAAACCATCTCCTGTCCAGTCTTTGTCAGATTGCAAGCCTTTCTTGATGGCTTTCCTCTTCTGAATTGCTTCTTGCTGCCTTCTCACCAACTCAGTGTGAGTAGTAAAGTACTCAAGAGAAGCCCTGTGATTTTTATAAAGAAAAAGGAGGGGTGAAAAGTCAAACATGCATTTTTTTTTTCTTCTGCTTTTAAAGATATTGGAAGAAAGAAACCATATCAGTTCAAAACTATACCCTCTGAAGTCTTCTATTGATGTGAAATTGTGTTTTTTCATGAAATCTTTCAGCTCAAGACATAGTTTGTTCACCAGACCATAGCCATGCATCATAACACCAGTGCACACCTACAATTAGTAGATGATAATGTAAACAACTTGTAAATTGTTAGTGTGTTTAAATTAAATGCACACAAAAAGAAAACATCTATGTAGTGTGTTTGGATTAACACATTTTTTCCACTAAACAAAGAAGAGGGACCAAAGTATACAAATGCCCTATTGTGAGTGTTGGCTATTAGGCCTAAAACAGTGTTTTTTGTTGATTTTACCTGAACAGTGTTTGCCCCAAGAAGAATAAATTCAGCTGCATCTCCACCTGTCTCAACACCACCAATGGCAGAAAGTGAGTAGTTCTCACTGTCAAACTCTGACTTCATCATCTTTGCAATGCTCATCACCTTCCCAAGTGCTATGGGATGAACTGCCCTTGCGGAATATCCCCCAGGAGTTGAGTACCTAACAATAACAACAATATTTAGCAGATTATTAGGTACATGAGTGGTTGAAAAACCAAGGCAAAACCATGAATTTGTGGTAAGTGAGATTGCAAACCCCTCAACACAAGGCTCAGGACGTAATGTATTGAGATTGATTCCCATGACACTCATGATTGTATTTATGGCAGATACTCCCTCACTTCCAGAACTTAGAGCAACCCTTGCTGGCTATAAGCAAAATCATCCCCAAAATTACTAACATGGTAGTCATGAAACATGGACTGAACAATACACATTTACTAACTTAACTGAAACTGACATAAACACGGTTCACTAAGACATTTCACATGTAATTGGCCAGGGAGATTAACTTCAGAAAATAGTTTGCACAAAGTGAGAGGCTCAAAATGATTTTTTTTTTTCCAGTGCTCAAGTATGGGACATGTACAAGTCAATAAGTCAAGATTTTACAACTTCATGTGCATGGTGCATAGTGTATAGTGCATGGTGCAGTGGATCCACTCTTCCAAAAAACAAACAATTCAAAATATCAGTGGTAATCCATCAATTTGATAGCTATTCAGGTTTTCACTAGAACATTATAATATAAGAAAAGGAGAAGATGCAAAGCCAACCTGTGAAATATCAGTTATATTGGGAGTCATCTTAGCCCAAACAGGAATTGTGGCTTTAGCATTTATCCATCCACAAACCTCTTCCAGAAGAGCACAATCTTGCCCAACAGCAGCACCCATTTTGCGTTCTGGCATACCATGAGGACATGAAAAATTTATTTCGAGTGCATCCTACAACAATATCAGAGAGGTCAGCCACCAGAAATTTCAATCAAGTGTAAGAAACTCAGCCACGAAACACATCTTACAACTCCAGTTTGCTCAACACGATCGATAAGCTCCTCCCAAGCAGCCTTATTGTACTCCTCCATAATTGAACCAATGAGAATTCTGTCTGGATACTCTTCTTTTAGTTGCTTGAACTCTTTCAACATGGTTTCAAGTGGCCTATCACTGATAAGTTCTATGTTCTCCCACCCAATAATTTCTCCTTTTGCAGAGCCATTTGCACTTGCCCGTAATCGGGCATATCGAGGAGTTACATTTATAACTTTTGCTGCATCAAGTGATACCTAGCAAAAGAATAATACCAAATCTTTCAAAATAGAGTAAAAAGGGAACATTACTTAAGTGTGTTCATATTAGACAGAGGTACAGAGTTCTGTTAAGAAAAAGTGTATGGAAAATTTAACAAAAAAAGAGTAAAAACAAGTCATTGCCTTCATGAGAAATTATCTATACACAATGGAATACATATCCCAAATAGAATTAGAAATTTAAAATCCCAGTCAGGAAACTAACTCCAAATGAATAGTACAAAACATGTAAATATTAAAATAACAGCTCTATTGATCCATATCTTGAAAGAAACAACAAATTCACCACTAAAACAATTACACCAAAGTCCATAACTTTAATTATCCTTCATTATATTTTATATATATTGGATCCATGCATCCAGTATGGTTCAAATTTTCAATAGCAAGAAGCCAAGAACCAACCACTTCACATTTTTTACAGAAAGGGCAGTTCTGCCTTCTGCATATCTATTGATTCTGACAATCATGTAAGGAGATATAGCATTAAAATATTTGGCATCATGCTCATCTCAAAAAGTAATATGTAAGCATTCCATGTCCAGTTATATGGCTGATCCTTTCTGAATCTGTGAAATACAGTACCCTAGAGAGCTTATCAACTTCTTGACAGTAAATCACCATCAACTCACTATCACCTAAAAATGATAATTCTATTGGTTATGAATTAAGTTTCCTAATTCTTTTAGATAAATTTTATGGTCCAAAGGAAAAGGAATACTTCAAGAGGTAGGTATTGATTAAATTTGAAAGAGAGAAAGCAATTTCACTGGAAACTTACACTCTCTGGCAACACTAGTCAAATTAGAAAGCAATCAAAAACAAAATGCAGTATCATGGTATATATTCACATTGTGAGTTATGATGATAAACTAATTGCATTAAATCATTATATTTTACAGCACAAATCCCAAAACTATGATCAACATTATTAAAGCTTATTTCCCCCCTCTATTCAAGCTATATAAAACAATGAAAATAGATCTAAGGTCAAAAAAGATAGAGTAGAAACTTGACTGCCGTATTGATTAGATCAGTTCTATCAAATGGAAGCCAGAGAATTAACCAAAAAGACTGCATTTAGAAGATTCATGTTTCTGATTTTTTGACTGCCTGTTCATGAGTTGTTCATACAGCAACTCACCTGTAGACAGACCTGAAGTAGAAAACGTTCATATTTCAACAGCTAAAATAATAAGCTATGAAGACGGATTGTGCGGTATTTGTCATTATTCCTTCCGTACCATGAGCCAAACAAATAAGCACATATGCCGAGCTAACAGTTTATTTTAGCACCATACACACTTCCCACACGCTCTCTAGCACTGTATCAATTACACCTTTTAAACCTTTTCCTACTTTTTTCAATAAACTAATGTTATCTCCAACTACACTCTTGGGAAAGAAAGGAACCAAAACTATAACTATAAAATACACCTAAATACATAATCAACAACAATTCAAGATTCAAGAGAAATATTGATGATCTGCCAGGAAAATCAACAAGTGTCACCTTGAACAAACCATGAAGATCTATGGCCTAAAATAACTTGATGACAGGACAACCAACAGAAGCTCATAACTAATAACCAAACATGACGGCATAATCCAGCTTTTGCTGAACAACAGATCAAAAGATTGGTCTTTCAGACCACAAAACTCCAACTCTCCGGTTTCCATCCTTAATTCAAAAATTACAATTCACAAACCAAGAAACCAAACAACACTTTAAATACACAAACTAGTCTAATACAGAAAAGGTGGGCTGTGAGTAAATGAAGTAAAAAGAGCTTACAGTTTTTGCAATCACAGCACCCCAACCTTCATCAAAGGCCCTCTTCATGACAGTGTAATTGGTCCCTGGAGGACCTGACCCAATAACAAAGGGGTTGGGCATGTGCAATCCATTAACAGTGACACTAAGATCAGGCTCTGTAGCCTGAGTTTCCGAAGCAAACACCTTAAACCCAACTCTGCTCCTGGAACCACCCTGAACCTTCCCAGCCCAATTCAAGCCAAACCCAGATGACCAATTCCCAGCTCTGATCTGGGTCATGCTCAAAGATGCCATCTTAAAAGGAAAAACCAAAACTTTCTACAAAAGCTCCGGAGGAAGAAGGTGATGGAGAGGAAGAATAAAAGGTGAATCTGAAATTCTGAATCTGAGATATAATATTCTATGAGCTGGAGACAACAAAAGAGAACGTGCAATTATGAATCTCTGGTTTCGTTTGTAGCATTTGGTTTTTTGTATCGGATAAGTTTGGGAGAAACCATATTCAATATTCAATTCCTTCGTAGGATGGACTAGCATGTGAGAATGACTGTGAAAGAATATTATAAGGATTTTGACGAAAATTATGTTAACAAAACATTATATATTGCATAAATTAATAACACTGTCGTTTGGATTCATTGATTTTGTGGGGAATGAACATATACACATTCTTTCTGCATGGCAAAAAGTTACAAACTAACCAAAAGCAAAGAAGTTAAAAAAAAAAATCTGTCTTAGTTAATTTTTTTCACCTGCTACTCTTATTTTCTTTTATTTCTATCCCTCCATCACAACCGTCCTTTAATTCTACAGTATTTCTCTTCTTCTTTTATCTGCCATCTGTCTCACATCACAAAAAATAATAATTTTTATTATTATATAAAATATGACATCATAAAATATAATATAAATTCAGAAATTATTACGAATTTAAAATAATTAAAAAGAAATAAAATTTAGATGCAAGAATAAGTATAATTGAAATTAATAAATATTAAACTGATAAAATTTTAAGTGTAACTTGCTTGTTTTTTAATATTAAACACATGAAAAGATGAAAAAATACAATCTTAATAAAAAAGCAAATCACAACAGTATTTCTCTTTTTTTTCTACCATCTGTCTCACATGACAAGAGAAATGTAATAAAATATTGATATTGATTTGTTTAAGTTTTTTTTTTTTCAAAGTTTGTGTTCTCTGATCACAACACAACAAAAACTTAAACTCCAAGCAATTGCTTCTTCTTCCTGCACCCCTACGTTTTTTCTTCCTGCACTTCTACAATTTTCTAAATTCCGAAACTGACATTGACGTTTAATTTGAAAAAGGACACCATGGTTACTGGAAATCGGGATTTGGGAGTGTGCTATGGATTCGTCAATTTGGAAATGAATCATTTTTTTTGGATGAGGGGATGTTCTAGAAGCAAGTTTTGCATAAATTAATGATTTCCGAATTGCTGAATCCAGAAGCCTAATTTTGTTATGGATTGGTTGAATCCAGAAGCCTAATTTTTTTGAATTATGGATTTCTGAATCCGGAATGCATATTTCTGTTATGGATTGGTGGATCCAAAATAATTTTTTTGAATGATGAATTTCTGAATGTGAAATGCATATTTTGAATTACAAATTGGTGGATCCGAAATTTTACTAGAAGTGCCAATCTGAAAATTTTCTGGATTCCATAATCCAAAATGCAAATAATAAATATAATTCAAGTATATTTTAGGGTTTTTAAAAAATAATAGGGACAATTTGATCTTTGCATAACATTATGGGGTGCAGGAAGAAAAATGTAGGGATACAGGAAGAAACTACCCCAAAGAATTGGTTTTTTCTTCCTCTACTTCTGGATTTACTTCCTGCAATTCCATATTTTTTTTATGAAAAAATTAATTTCTCCTCAAAAGTTATATTTTTAATTTTAAAATTTGGAAGCAGATTCTCAAATTATATTTAAGTTATAGATTTTAAAAAATATTTGATAATTCATAAAATACCTTTTTGGAATTTTACCATTTGAAATATAATTTTATATTTGAAATTGTAGGATTTGAAAGAGATTTTAGAATCCATAAAATAACTTCTCAATTCCAATTATAGAGTTTGAAATCTAATTTTATATTCTTAAAATAGAGTTTGAAAAATATTTCACAATTCAGAAAATTTCTTCCAAATTTTATAATTTAAAATATAAAATAAATTCTAAACTTCACGATTTGAATTATAAAATTATATTTCAAATTCTATAAACAAGAGGGTAATTTTGAAATTAAAAATTTGTGGAAGTGCATAAAGAAACTATAGAGCTGCAGGAAGAAAACGTTCATACAATATTTCCAACACATTGGGCTCACAACGCAGAACAGTCCATGTAATGTGGGCTCTTAATTAATCTAACATTAAGGTTGTTTCCTTCTTCTCCATTTTTTTCTTACTTTTTCTGTTATAGTGTAGTGGAAAGATAATTTGATTCTAATAAAAATTAAATATTTGTATTTATAAGATAAACATTCTAGAACATATTTTAGATTTTTTTTATCAGTGGGACCGCACGACCGATATAACGCCTCGGACCCCAACTTTGGATCGACTGAATGTAATTGAGACACGCGTCCGTCGGGTCGACCGATAGCTTAAGTCCAATTATGCTCAATCAAGGTCAACAAAGCTAATCTGTGATTAGGAACTAGGTAATTCAACCATAAACACGATCCAACCCCTTAACTTGGTCCAATAAAGAAAGTCCACCATAGGTAATATAAATAACATGTATTCCAAGAAACAGGTACGTCATCTTTCTACCGTACTCTGACAATCGAACGCGGAAGCCTTTTGCTAACTTGAGCGTCAGAGTGCCTTCTGTAGGTACCATCATTCGGTGCTCAAGAGAAGACTGAGAACCGAGACTACGAAGGAAAGGTGAGGAACGGACAAAGGAGGTTGAAGAGTAGTATGATAACTGACAAGAAAGAAGATGACGAATCTTCTCAATAGTTCTCTGGACCCCTACCCTCACACAAGAACAATTTTAAAAACATTTTCTATAACGATTACTTCTATTATAAAGTAGTCTAAAAAAATTATTTCAAAATAGTTAAAAAACAATTTCAAACCTCTATCCCAGCTATATTTTTCTATAATGTTTTAAGTGTTCTTACAAATATGGAGTAGGTTTCCTTTCCTTGTGCCGTGCTGCCGAGTAGTATTTAAATTTTATATATTTCTAAAAATAATTTTTAAAAGGTATAAATATTTTTAAATGTCATTTTCACTATTATACTATAATGAAGAGGAATACGAAGAAAATATAAAGGTGCGAGAAACAATTAGCTTTGGACAGTTCCTATTAAAAAGGGACTTGAAATATCAATTGAGATCATTGGTCCTTTCTGAAAAAGCCCAAGAGATCCATGATATTGCACCTATGTTTTTACTTTTCTCACCCCTAATTTTATTTGTTTTCCACAACATCCTTATTCTACTTCTCGACTCTTTTTTCTTCCACATGTTCTTCAAACATCTTGTCACTTTCTCTTTTAGTTTCTCAATTTTCTTTTAAGATTTTACTTTGTTTCCATGTTGACAAGGTAGTGTGAAGTGTAGGGAAACCATAAAGGGTTTTGTTTTAATTTAATGTTTAGAAAGAACCTAACACATAGAATAATAATAGAATATTTTGTTATTGTATCGTGCAACATTTCATTAAAGTTGGTGTACCTAAGATAATTTAGTAAATAATTTTTACATAAATAAATGATATTCCACTATCTAGATTGGTTATGCATGCAATCCAATTTGACTGGTAAAAGTTGTTAACTCATAGTTCACACCAAATTAAACTAATTATAATTATAAAAGTTGGAATATTTCTTAAATGTTATTTTTATTTATTTATTTTTCATTGATAAAAAAAAGTCATAAAAAAATTATTTAAAAATTACTTCAATTTTGCTAAATTAATTCAGGTTTAAGAAAGAGTGAGAAGAAGACGAAGGCAATAAATAAATTCAGAAGAGAAAAAAAATATTGTACCAACCTCTTTTTTGGATTATTAGAAAGACCAAGAAAAAACAATGTTGGAGTAATTACACCTACTACTGAATAATCAACCCTAAATAAGACTAATCTTTTGATTCTACTTGTGTCAAGTTCTAACTATATGAGAAGATTTTTACGTATATATTTTTTAAATATACGCAGATTAACTCCAATTATAACAAATACGTTATAAATTATATTCTTTTAAAAAATATTTAACACCTTATAATATTTCTTTTAATTTATTTCATTAGAAACATTATTAATTAATTAAAAAATAAATAAAAAAATGTTCATGATTAAATATGTTTTTAAATTATATATTTTAAAATACAATAAAAAAATAAAAAATACATAAACCGAAGAATTCTCAATCCATTAATTCATTCCAAAAAAATTATTGAATAAAAAAAAATTAGAGAGTAAATATTAAGATTTTAGCTATCAATTATTTAAATTATAGTTAAAATTTTGATAAGTAATTAAATATTAATTTTAAAATTATTTATCAATAATAGACATTAATTTAAATATTAATAATTTTTTTAATTTTTAAAATAATATATATAGTTTAATTAATATAGTAATTATTTATTTATTGTTCTAAAATTTGTTTATATTTAATAATTTTTTTAAAACTATAATAGATAACCCATATTTTAGGAACCAATTAAGTTAAAACAAGTTAACTTATTTTATCACCATTAATAAAGTAAGTTTAATTTTTTTGGTTGAGAAATTTAATTTTATATATTTGTTTTCTTTTTTTTAGAAGTTTCTGTCTATCTAACTCTATATATTTTTCTCTCTTCATTTTTTTTTTCTCTAAATTTTTTGTGTTTTATTTTCTGTTTTGAGTATAATATTATTTTATTAGTTTTACTTTACAATTATTAAGGTGGAGCAATATGCTGAAAACCTGGAGTTTTATAATGATTTTTTTTAATTATATCTACAAGAAATACGGATTGATAAAGATGTTAAAAGTTTTTAATTGATAGTTTTATATTAATTGTCGTAACTATGATAATGAAACAGCTTTATACGTGTTTCAGTTGAATGTGAACTCATGTCATGTCCCACGAATCTCATAATTTTTCATTAAACCACTGAAAAAACATCATTTTTATTCACAAACATGAAAGTTGTAAATTTTATAATAATTAGAAAAAGGACAAATAAAAAAAAATCATAGTACCTACTTAATCATAATGAACCTTCACGACCATTTCGTTGTTGTTATAAACAATTAATAAATATATGGTAAATATGATTATTGTTATATAGTGATAAGCTTTTATTTAAAAAAAAATTGCAATTGTAAGAACAATGCAGAATCTGAGTTACAACATTAGTTTAACTTCAAAGGAGAATTGAGTTATTGTACTTGAGAACCACCATACCAAATGTTATTTTTATAATTTCTGATAAAATAAAAATAATACATATACTTATATTACTAATACTTTTATTAAAATATAAATTTTATATATATATATATATATATATATATTCTTACAAGGTCGGGTACCTCATAATGACTCTTGTAGTTTCCGTCTTCTTGTCCTTGCAGTTCCTGTATTCAGCGTCTTCGTCTGGCAAGTTCTCCAAGAACGGCGGGGTGGTGTACCTGCGAAGGTGTTCTGACGCTCAAGTCAGTCCGAGTATAATATGTGGATGAACTAGGGATTAGAAGATTACCTTTGGCACAGGTCCCTTATGATATTTATAGCCTTGTGTTGGGCTTTAGCTATCATGGGTCTTCTTTTGGGCTCAGATAAAGGTCCATTTGTGCTTCAATCATGGTTTATGGTTAAACTGACTTAATTATGATTAATCGCAGTTTATCATCTGCTTCCACGTTCATTCGGTCTTATCGACTATTCGGTCTTTCAGTCTTTCGATAGTACATTTGCCTCCAGACTCGAGTGAAATTGTGAAAAGACTCAAGTGAAATTGTGAAAATGCAACTTAGAGTTTAAGAAAGAAAATTTACTTTATCTTTGTACAAGAAAGAAAATAATATATATATATTATTTACTTATAATAAATAGTTATTCTATCATGACAAATACATACAATTAAGAATTAAAATATTTATGTATTTATTGAACATATTTTTTTATAATTATCTATAATGAAATAAAATGTATAATAATATTTATTATTTTTTAATATTTATAATAAATATTTACTGCTTTAATATTAGTGATAAATATATATTGCATTTATAAAATATGATTACATTTAATAATTATAATACATATTTCATGAATATAATATTTTCAACAAATTTATTGCATTCGATATATAATAAAGATTTATTGTATTTAAGTTTGTATGAAATATGTATTGCATTTAATATCTCTACTAAATATTTTATGCAAATTTAATAATTAGAACAAATATTTATTAAATTTAATAATTTTAATAAATATTTATTATGTTTAATAATTACATTAAATATTTATTATTGTAATATTTATAATAACATTTTTTCTAAAATATGAAATTGAATGAAAGGTAGAAAAAAAGTGTTAATAAATGGTTAAAACAATGATATTTTTTGTATAAAAGTCAAACAAGCTAGTAGTAACCATATCACATCTCTTGTCACTAGATTATGTTATATCACAACCACTTTTTTTCATCTTAAAAAAATAGCTTACAATTTGAATCAAAATCTATATTTTTTTTAAGTTGATCACTGTGGCCTTTTGTATAATTGTTCTTGAGTCATCATCTGTGTAGATTCAAACTGATTTTGTTGTACTAAAAAATATTTTTATATTACTTCCTACACATAATCTCATATTTTTATTCACCAATCATACTCACTAAACTATCACTTCATTTTTTGTTATATAATTTTATCACCAGAGATAATATTTTTATATATATTTGACTTTTTAGTAGGTTACCGAATGAGGGGGTGGTGTATAAAATAAAATGAGTGAAGAGTGAGTTGAATATAATAAAAATTTAAATATTTTTTTGTAGTATAATAAAAAAGGAAGCATATTTTAAAATAGAAAAGTTTGTGGTAATTAAAGAATTTAAAAGGGACCAGAAATTTTGGGAATTTCTTCTACGATACTTCTTCCTATTTTAAAATTTAAACATTTTAAGTTTTTTAATCACACGTGCAATGCGCATAGGACATGATAATACGTGTTTAAAGTATTATATTTTTGGCTAGAGCAGCTTTTGGTACACTTAATTTTATTTTAATTATTGGCTATTGGTGAGAGTGATCTCATACATTTATTCAATTTTAAAATGTTGTAAATATATAATTTAAAATTTATATAAAAAATATTAAAACAAATTTTAAAAACTAAAATAATTAATTATTATTTGATTTAATTAGAGACATTTTATAAATTAAAAAAATATTGATATTTAAAGTAATTTTTATTATTAATAAAAAATTAAAATGATTTTTAAGTTGATAATTATTAAAATTTAGTTATTTAGTACTTTATATTTAAATTGGTCTATATTAATATTTTAAAAATTAATTAAAATTTGAAATATTAGTAGCTAAAATTTAAGTTATTAATTTAGATACCAATTTAAAAATTATTTTATTAATAATAAAATTTTTGTAAATAATTTTTTAGTATTTAAATTAGGATCTAATTTAATTAGTGATTAATTATTTTTATTTTTAAATTTTATTATTATTTAAAGATTTTATGGTAGTGTATTATTAAGAAGTGATTTTAAATCTTTGACCGAAAATAAATAAAATTTAATTTGTTTTTATACAGACTAAAAATGACAATAAAAATTATATTTATATATTAAAACAATTTATATATTAAAACAACTTTATCAAAATATTTTACTCTCTTTACTCTCTCTATCGATACATTATTTTTTTCTTCTGCAAAAACAAGCATTAATATTTATTGAAATATAACAAATATCTATCAGTTTAAAAAAATTAAAAAATGTAGCCATTTTAGAGTAGAGGAAGTAGATAATTTTAATTATTGTAGTGGACATAACAATTAATTTTGGTTTAGTCGGTGATTTTTTTTATATATTGAGTTTTACGATATGCACACGGAATGTCCAAATAAAATGGTCACAATAATTTTATGATGAAAGAAGTTAGTGGTTGTTTCTTAAGTTCTTTGTGTTTTACTAACACATTATTATGAATCAAGGTTTGTTTCCATAATTCCTCTATTTTTTAATGCACTACCTTCTATATTTAAATTATAAGACGTTTAAAAAGAGTTAAACTCGAATGTTTTCATATAATTATAAATGATTGTTGTTAGCTGATAGTTGAAATATCAAGTTGTGAAAATTTTCATTTAAAAAAAGTTAAACTCATAAAAAAGTAAACAGTACTAAAAAAATAATTCATTCAAACTAAATTAAACTACTATTTTTTTAGTTTATAGGGAAATGTATTTTAGAACTAAATTTTTTCTTCCTTAAAAATTGAAGTAAATAATTATCTAAATTGTGTTTTCTTAAAAGAATTAAATTAATTAATTAAAATATTTGAGAGATATTCAATATTCTTTATCACTACAAGAAAATCATTAAATGGAAATTAAATTTAGATATAAAAAATAATTAGTTGTTATATTACTAAATTAGATATATTTTAAAAATTAAAAAAAAAATTCTAAATTCGTTTTTATTATTGTTAAATAGTTTCTAAATTGATATCTAATATTTTATTACCAAATTTAGAATCTAAATAATTGGTAGTTAAAACATTGAATTAGATACCAATTTAAAAACTATTCAACAATAATAAAAACTAATTTAAAAAATATTTTTTTTAGTTTTTAAAATAGTTTTTAATTTAATTAATATATTAACTAATAATTTTCGTATAATGTACCCAAGAATTTAAAAACCTTTCAACCATAAAAAATCAGCTGAGACCAGTCGTATAACATAAAAAAAACTTTAGATATCTACTAATCCTAAGATATATAAATTACGTTCTTAGTGTGTACAGAAAAATGAAATAAAATAAAAAGAATGTATTATTCTATTTTATTATTTCAAATTTATACATTAATTCATTTAATCACGTACAACGTTTCTTAAATATTAAGTATACGTACTCACGAAAACTTTTATAGACAAAATTGTACTGATAATAGGGAAATATTTAATATAGAAGAGAACAAATCATAAAACAAAAGTTAATTTTTTCACATATAACATGCTGTCATTTCATGGGAGTGAAATGTAATACTCTAAAACATAAAACATATATGTGTTTAGTTTATAAGTATATATACATAAGAAAAAGAATTTTATATATATATATATATATATATTCATGATCGGCAAACCATTCATTTTTCTATGAAATATAACCATAAACATATAATATAATTAACATATGAATAGTTTCACATATTATTTATCAAATATAACATCAAAATTCGTATAATTAATATATGAATAATATCATATATTATTTATCAAATACAACATAAAAAATTCGTATAAGGTGTATACTGATTCAATGCTTTCAAAAAGACTATTATTAAATTCAAACTTATAACACTTATTATCATTTGAGTGTAGATTTTATCATATAACCTTTCATGTCTACACTTCCTAGTTGTATAAAATTGATTTAGTGTTGTTTTTCTTAGTTGTTGGTTTGGTTTTTCTTCTTGTAGTTTGTTGGGTAGGATTTTTGTTGTCTTAAAAGGTTTTGAAAGTTTTTTTTATTTGAATAAGAGTTAAATAATCATTGAAGTGACTCACATTTATTTATTCTTTTTTCTGATAAAAAAAAACACTTATAGTTGAGTATTAATGACTTACTCATTTAGTTTAGTATATGATACATTTGTCTATATATAACTCAATTGTCATATAACCTAGAGATCTCATAAAATTTCCTAACTTAATACTTACATCATATATCAAAGTTTCAATAATTTTTTCATTAGAAGCTATATTAACACTAACAAATCATCACATTAATACCAATATGTATTATATTTTACTCAATATTTGACTCTAAAACATATATTTTTAATTATTTTATTTAGATTTTCGTACATATTACATCCACGGATTTTTCACAATTAATTTTATATGTAATTGATATTTTATATTATTTAGATCATAATGGAATCGGTATGACATATCTCATATACCCAATATTATATGTGTTTTCTGATCTAGTATTTTAAATTAAAAAAAAAGTTATTTATGATAGTCTCTTGATTAAATGAATTTAATATATATATATATATAAACAAACTAATCAATAATTAAATTTAGTTTAAATTAAATTAATAAATTTAAACGTTAAGCCTCGTTAAGAGTTAAAAAAAAACTTCAAAATTAAAATGTTGATGTATTATTAAATTAAAACCATATATTATTAAATTTTTAAAGTAAAGATAAAGGTGAGAAACTGAAATTGCAAAGAAGGAAAGATATATCTTATCACATGCAAATTAAGTAAACAAAGAAATATTTTCCTTACTAAAAATCCGTACACAAGTACATGACACATTATCATTACCAAGGTGGGTCCCACTCTCTTATCTTTTTTTCTTTCCTTATTAAACACATCACACTTTCACTGAATAAAAACCTTCACTCTCTCTCGCATTTCCTTAACCACTGCAATGGCTCTCATTCGCCACCACCCTCGTTACCCTAACCTCCGTCTTCCACTCCTAGACCTCTTCGAGCGCCGCTCCGTTTTCCCTCTCCCCGCCACCACCGTCAAATCTGTCAGTGACAACGGCATTAACATTGGTGACCTTGAGAAGCTCCTCATTCTTGGTCATGGTAATGGTGGCACTGTGTACAAAGTGTGCCATAAAGACACTTCTGCAACCTATGCACTGAAGATTATCCGCAGCAATGTTCATCGCGCACTTTCAGAAATCTCAATCCTTCGTCGTGCCACTCACTGTCCCTATGTGGTTGGCTTCCATGGCTCTTTTCAGAAGTCCAACGACAAAATGGTAATAATACGTTCACACCTCACATATTTTATATACTACGTTACAACTTTCATATTGATTTTTTAACTAATCATGTTAACTTGACACAGAAATTGTGTCAAATTAATACACTGAAATCGTGTTAATTTGACACAACTTCTGTTATGTCAATTTAAAATTGTGTTAAATTTGTACAACTTTTTTATATATATATAATAATTTTTTTTATTATATTATATTTTTAATTTAATTATATTTAAAACTGTAAGTACAATTCTATTTTTTTTTTCAAATTTTTAAATATAATAACAATTTTTTTTATTTTTTTATTAATCAAATAACCAAATTAATATATTACATTACCATCAAACATATTCATACACGATTATTCAATTTTTTTTTCTTAAAACTTACATCCATAAAATATATTTTATGTATCAAATTAATTTTAAATATTATATGACTTATTAATAAATATGTTCAAGAATTTTTTTAAAAAAATAAAAAAAATAAAATAAAATATATATATATATATATATATATATATTTAACACGAATTACTTAAATTTATAATTTTTTTAAAAGAAACCTCATTTTTAATAAAATGAAAAAAAATCCCCTCTTTAATAAAAAAACCTTCAATATTATTATTTTAGCATTTCTTTTATATCATTTAATTAAATTTTTTTTATTATACATATTTATATCTAAATTTATTAGATCATTGTATATCAGAATTGTGAAAGTATGATTTCTCATGACGAAATGGCGATACTGATGGAGTACATGGACAATGGCAGCCTTGAAAGTGCCCTAGCCACCAATGGCACCTTCTCCGAAGAGAGACTTGTGGTAGTGGCGCGTGACATCCTCAATGGTCTCGCCTACCTCCATGCACGCAACATCATTCATCGCGACATCAAGCCTGCAAACATCCTCGTAAACACGAAAGGCGAGGTGAAGATCGGTGACTTCGGAGTTAGCAAAGTGGTGAGTGACACATTGGAGATGTGCAACTCTTACGTGGGCACAAACGCGTACATGAGTCCTGAACGGTTCAACCCTGATGCGTATGGAGGGAGCTATGATGGTTTTGCCGGTGATGTGTGGAGCTTTGGCTTGAGCCTCTTTGAACTCTATGTGGGTCACTTACCATTTCTCGAAGGTGGTGAAAGGCTGAACTGGGCCACCCTTGTGTGTGCCATTTGCTTCAATGAGCCACCAAGCTTGCCTGAGACTGCATCAATGGAGTTTCGGAACTTCATGGCGTGTTGCCTGAAGAAGGAGCCTGGTGAGAGGTGGACCACAACTCAACTCTTAACTCATCCATTTATATGCAAAGACCTAAGAAGCTTCTAGTGGGTGGTCATATGTTAACATTAGAGCAGAAAATATACACTTTATAAATCAATAAAATAATATTTTAATTACATTTAATATATTTTTTAATTTTAAATATTATAATATTATTATAATGTGATGTTAAGTATATGGTTTTAGTGTGTTTTCAAACAAATCTTTTCACTTGGACAAAATAGCAATACCTCAGCCATATTAAAAAACGGTTAAAAAAACATCATTAATAATAATAAAAAAGTTAGTAAACTTGTAATTATACAATGTTTTTAACGATGGTATGTCTGGAATCGTCATTAAAAACCAGTCAAATAGGTAAATAACGACAGTTGTATATGGAATGGTCGTTAATAAACAAAAACAGATAGACAATTAACGATAATTATGTCCATAACTATTGTTAATTATTTGTTTTTAAAATTCCGTCAATGTTTTTTCATCCTCACTTCTTCATTCTCGCTTCCCTCTTCACTTGTTCACTCCAACTCACTCTTCACTCTCGATTTCGCTACTATTCATCATGCCACATTCGTTCCGCTCCAGCACCACTCCGTTGCACTCCCACCCCACGCCACTGCGCTGTTGCACCCATAACCCCCTGCACCCGCGAACTTGCACCTCCGTCATCATCCTTGCGTTGTTGCTCCTCCCGCACCGCTGCTCGTCTCGTGTTGTTGCTCATCCCGTGCCATCGCTCTCGCCGCACGCCTCTCCCTGCCCCTCCACGCGCCTTCACACTTCTCTCACGAGCTCCACGCGCCTTCACACTTCTCTCACGAGCTCCACGCGCCTTCACACTTCTCTCACGAGCTCCACGCGCTCCTTGCTCCCCCCGCGGCACCAACGACCAAAGTTGTTGTCTTTTAAGACCTTTCCAATTAGCAAGCTTCCTTAACAGTAATTCCTCTTTAGAGGTTCAACAGTTTTGTACTGATAAAAGCTGGAACTTGAAATTGCTCTATAATCATTCTCCCTATGCCACAACTTTCCACATCCTTCTACAATCTTTCTCTCTTCATTCTCCTTTGACGGAAGTTATTAACTCCTCTCCTCCAGCTTTACCTGCACCAAAAAAACACCTTCCCCACGTCACAACTAATATAGAGATTCAAAACAGACCCGTCCCTTTGACCTTGAGGATTTTATTTTATATTTGTTGCTACAACCCAACCCTACATGCATAATGTTGAATACACATTTATACACTTATCTAGTTGCCATATTAATACAAGTTAAAGGTGATAAAATCCAATATGAAAAAGAAAAATTAATTTTCCTTTCTTTATGTTTCATCCATACTCATGATTGTACTTGTGCCAAAGTAAAAATTTCATCTGCATGTATCTTTGCTTGGTTAAAGATAACCCTATTTTTGTGCTTCCATATACTCCATATTACTGAGACCCAAAGATTTTTCCATAACCTATTACCTTCTTGATTAAAGCATATGCAAAAGAATTGTTCATAATGATAATTTAACTCATTTTGAAACTACATTTATGTGTAAATGGTTGTGTTTTTTATGGAATGGTTGAGTTGTTAGGCTATATATTTTTATTGCATCATGGAATTGTAATTTTGATTGCAATGGTATGTTGTAAGGAGGTAATGAAATACGAAATTGAATTATTGGATCGTTGTTGTAGATTTTATCAATAGTTTTTTTTTCTATATTTTTTGTTCAACGAAGACAGTCTTAGCTAGCAAATCTCAACTCAAGTGGCAAATTGAAAATTTAATCAATTAATTTCACTCAGTTAAAAATCATTTCATTTGAGAAATCTAAACCTAACTACAAATTGAAAATTTAATCAATTAATTGTTTAGCAAAGGATAATTTAGCCTAATAAATATCAACTCAATAGCAAATTAGAAATTTAATCAATCAAATTCGTTCAATAAACGTTAACCTATCAAGTGAAATTTCTATGAGTATTAAACGATTTAAGTTGGAATGGATAGAATGATGTTTTGATGATGTGATTTAACAAAAATATATTGTGATAATTGTATATTTATAAATCTTTGAGTATGATTGATGAATTGATACTTTTGTGTGTGATGATGTAAGTAATCAATATATATATATATATATATATATATATATATATATATATTTTAAACATAATACATTATAAAACACAATATATATTGTTGAGATTATTCCTGACCTAAATACCAAGACGTTCAACATATAACAATTACCCAATTACAATATAATACATTATATTTCAAATACAGTATAATAAAACTAATTATTTATATAAATAATTTTAAACTAAATAATAACTAAAATTAGAATATTTAAAAATAAAATATTAATTTTGAGTGTGAACATAAACGGAGTTGTAGCAGAAATTGAGGCAATGTGATTGTGACAGAGGCAACAAAAATGGCGATAAGAGTGACAACGAAATATCAGATAAGCATGAACAGAAGAATCCAGTTCAGTGTGGATTGGTTACATGAGAGGTTGAGAGTCGAGTTTGAAGAGTAAAAAATTTAACAAATTCAAATTTTGTTTCATAATATACATGTCTTGAATGTCTTCTTTTTTTTACGGTATCTTCTAATGGTTGTTATCTAATCATTTATACGTGCTCTAAACATTATTGCTTAGAAGGGACTAATGACGACTTTTTTTTTATAAAAATGCATCACTATTCAACTTGACATTTCAGTTAAACTGACACTTTAAGTAACAACAATCATCTGTCATCACATGAAAAAAAAATATTATCAAAAAAAGAAAAAAAAATACAAAAATATGGGGAATTAGGCCAAAACTCATATGTTAACAAAAACGATACATTGGTAGACTATACCTATTCATAAAGAATTATAAGAACATAATAGTTATACCAATAAAATTATTCTCTATGAATAAATTCTAAATTAGCCAACTTAAAAGCACACGCATGACAAGTATTTCATTGATTACAAAGCATCCATAGAACATTAGTCCTAACAATAAACGCAACACAAACCAAGACAAAATCACATTCGAATTAGACAACTGATGACGATGTTGTAAAGACTCATATTGTTTTTCTTCAATCATTAATATTTCTTTTTGCTAATTTTTTTTATAATGATTAACTTTATTAAAAAAAATATGTTGTTTTCGCTCAAACTAATAATAAAAGTAAACATATATTTTAAATATATTTATGTTTTACTCCATTCAGTTTTTTCATTATTTAAAAAATAATAATTTAATCATTATTAACTTATATTTTTATGAGACAAATTAACTAAAATAAATCAATATTTTTATTAAACTTTTCTTAACATTTAAAAATAAACAACATCAAGCAAAAATTTTAAAATAAAAAGGAATCAATTTAAACATAACATTTTACTAACTTAGTTTTTTTTTAAGAAAATTTACTTGATGAGTTTTTTATGTTTTTTTATTTATATATATTTTTATTAACAAAATTTAATGTAGATTAAACGTTTTATTAATTTTAATTTGTGCTTTAGTTAAAGGTATTGTTAGAATTTTTAAAAAAAATATAAGCATACTGGGGCTATATGGAGAATTTGTCATATTCAAGAATTCTACTAGTTTCGGATTTATTTAAAGTGGATGTAATATTTTGTTTTTTATTTTCAACCCACATTTGGTACAAATTGAAAACGATTTTTAACTCAATTTATAAATATGTTTATATTCATTTTAAAAATGAAAATAATTGTTAATATGATTTTGGTTTTAAAAAAACAACAACATGGTCATGTGATAATAATCTTTTATCATTATTATTATTATTTGTACCACTACCATATCCGTTGATACCACTATTATCATCATGAATGCTATTGTAACTACTAACTATATTGTCACTATCACCATGACTTTAGTGCCACCAACATTAATATATTACAAGCCATTACTTGTTGCTATCATTACTATTAGATTAATAAATGTTAAATAAATAAAATAGTTACCAAACTATTTTTACTAAAATTAAAAAAAAAAATATTTTCAGTTTAATTGGATCTCATATACGTTTTTCGTTTCTCTTATGTTTTTGTACATTTTCCGTTTCTCTTATGGTTTTTCGTTTCTCTTATGTTTTGTACGCTTTCGGTTTCCCTTATGTTTTTTCTCTTATGTTTTGTCTTATGTCATTGTTAAGGTCACTATTTTATTGAGAATGCTTTTGTTGACTTTCTACTGTGTCTTCCTTGTCGTTGTTGCCGCCTTGCTCAGTCATATATTTGCTTTTCATTGAAAAAAATTTGTTTGCATTTTCTGGGGTTTCATTGGATGAAATACTAAGAATGTGAAGAAGTATGACATAGATGCACCAAGAGATCAAAAGAAATGCTAAAACAATGACCTTGTTCTTTGGAAAATGATAAGAAACTAAAGCAACAACGAAAAAGAAAAGAAACTAAACACATTCGTAAATGCGATTTATAAATGTGACTATCGAATTTACTAATGCCACTAAATAACCGCTTTCTTATCTCTTTAATTTAAGACTAGATGTACATTTGAATTTGAAAAATAATAAATTTATTTTTAATATTTTGAATTCGTTTTACAATATTTAATAGTTTTACTTTATTATGTTTTAAATTATTATTAGTATTTTTATTACTCATTTATGAAATGATTGTTTGATTTTATTATAAATTAAAAGAATCCTACGATAATTTATTGAGTTATAAAAAATTAAAATTTGAGGTCTGTTTTCCGTATTTGAATTAAAAAATAATAATTTCTTTTAAATACTTTACATCAATTCCTCATCTACACTATTTAATTATATAAATTTCTTTTTAAATACTTTGTACAATATTTAATTATTATATTTCCTTTTTAATTATTATTATTTGTTTAGTTTTATTAAAAATTGATTTTTTTAAATATTAAATGATAATTGGTTGAGTTAGATAAATGTCAGGTATATTATATATTAAAGTATATTTCAATATTTAAAATTAATATTTTTATAAAACATATGTTTTGTTGTGTTGGAAACACGTGTCACGTACATTTTTTTTTTGTTAAGATCTTTCTAGTTTCATCATCGTTCATTTTTACGAGTTTTTTCTCATTTAAAAAAATGTTTGTTTCGTTTTGTTATAAATTAAAAGAATTATAGAATATTAAATAATAATTTATTGAGTTATGAAAAATTAAAACTTTCTTTTTAATTATGGAGGTCTGTTTCGGTATTTGAATTAAAATATAATAAATTCTTTTAAATACTTTACTTTAATTACTCATCTACAATATTTAATTATATAAATTCCCTTTTAAAATACTTTGTATTAATTACTGTCTATAATATTTAATTATTATATTCCGTTTTTAATTATTATTTTTTTCTTTTCTTTTATAATATTTGTTTAAATTAAAATATTATTATTAAATTATGTTAGAAACACGTGTCTTTAATTTTTTTTTTCCACAAAACAATACAAGACACGTGAGATGGGTGGAAACAAAAAGTTACAAATAAAACAAATAAAATGACGATAGGCATGATGAGCGAAGGTAGTGCTCATTGCTCAACTTGCTAATGTGATGACAACTAAGTGCTAAAAAACTAAAGATTCTTCTTCCATATTCATGCACCTCATTCCAATTTCTTTCACTAATTTCACATTTCAATTTCTTTTTCTTCACACACCTTTAATCATCATTCATGACAAATATTTATTTTTCTTCTACACAAAATATATAGCATGATATTTTCTAAAAAAATTAAACTTTAATTAATAGAGAAACTAAAACAAATTCATTACTAATGTATCCAAGCTCTTGCTCTTGAATATGATGGATGATTGGACAATGAAAAAATTGAAGGAAAAAATCATATCTATTATGAATTTTTTTATCATTTGTGAACATAATTTACAAAGGAGAATGATTCTCCTTAAACTAAAAAAAATAGAATCCGGTGAATATACACATAGTCTCAAAAAGGATATTCCAAGATAAAGCAAAGTAAAATTATCCGGGTCAACCCACTTAGTGAGTTTCCGGGTCCTTGCACACAAACGGGTGGGTCAAGAGTTGTGCTGCCGTCCACCTATCACCGGACTCCTTCTTGAGGCAGGATTCGACGAAGCTGCGAAACTCCGCTGACGCGGTCTCCGGGAGGCTGGGAGGGTCACCGTAGCAAATAGCGCATATAAGGGTAGCCCAATCGGGTCGTTGACCCGTTTCAAGAAATGGGAAGTGACCCACGTAGAGTTCAAAAAGGGTCAAACCCAGACTCCATATATCCGCCGCAAAACCATTGTAGTTGCCGCCAGATGCTTCCGGGTCGAACCGTTCGGGACTCATGTAGGCGCACGTGCCAACATAGGACTTGCACGCTTCGAGCGCGCGACACATGAGTTTGCTGACTCCAAAGTCTGCAATCTTAACTTCTCCCTGTGAGTTTACGAGGATGTTCGCAGGTTTTATGTCGCGGTGCGCGATGTTGCGCGCGTGGAGGCACGCGAGGCCCTCCAGGATATCACGCGCCACCGCGGCGAGTCGCTTCTCGGAGAACGTGCCGCTGGTGGTGAGGGCGGTTTCGAGGGAGCCGCCGTCCATGTACTCCATGACGATGGCCACGTCGCCGGAGGGCTTTTCGAAGCAGCCGTGGAAGCGGACGACGCGGGGGCAGTCGGTGGCGCGGCGGAGGATGGAGCTTTCCGCGAACGCGCGGCGGCGCGTGGTGGCGTCGGCGTTGCTGTGGATGATTTTGAGCGCGTAGGTGGCGGAGGTGGTCTTGTGGCGGACCTTGTAGACTGTGCCGCCGTTGCCGTGGCCGAGCACGGCGAGGTTCTCGAGGTCGGCGGCGGTGATTGCGTCTCCGCCGGCGGGTTTGGGGGCGGTGGGAGGGAGGGGGAGCGGGAAGCGGGGGCGGCGCTCTGAGGACTCCGGGAGGGGGAGGCGGAGATTGGGTTGTCGGCGGTGGCGGACTAGTGCCATCACGGTGGTTGGTGGCAGAGGAAGCAAATACTTGGAAGAAAAAAAGTAAAGTGAGGTGTGAATGGTGTGAGAGTTTTATAGGAAGTGAGTGGTAATAGATAGTGATGGTTTTGAAGGAAAGAGGGTGGATATGGGAGTGGGGCCCACTATTCTGAATAATAATAATAATAATTAATAACTAAAATATTGCATTGGATATGCATATTCACTTGCTTCAGCAGATTTTGTTTACTTTTATTTATTTATTTCTCCACGTGATTAAATGTAGCCAGCCTTTAACTTTTTATCCTCAATTTGATAATTTTATATATTATCTTCTTCAATTTAAAATACTTTCTTATATCTTCACCTTCCTCAAAGATAAAAACGTTAATGTTTATTGTGTTTAATGACCAACCAATGAGGATTAATTAAGATCATGGTTCTTTAAGATATTTTAGATAAATACCTTATTATCTTAAATATCTTTTCCGGTAAAAAAAATAATCTTAAATATCTTTTATTAAGTAGTTAAGATTATGATTCCTTGGAAATTTATTAAGATGACAATTCTTTAAAAATAATTAAGATAATGATGATAAATTGTACCAAATATATTAGGTTGATAAATAAGGATTGATTTAAGATTTTATACAAAAGTAAAATCGTAAATTTGTTAAAAATCTATTAATTCGAAAAATTTATTGAATAACTGAAAGTTGGATATATATATATATATATATATATTTTATTTTATTTTTATTTTTTTTTATTTTTTTTATTTTTATTTTTATTTTTACGTAATGAATAGTTAAAATACAGACATGCTAATCGATAGTGTATTTATTGTGTTATTTCCTATTTTTTTTTATAAATATTTTGTATACATGACAGTTTTTGGATTGAAAGAGACGTGGATGAATGATATTTTTAGATATTTCAATCATTTCTTTTTTTAAAATATTTACTAAATAACTAATTATTTTTATAATTAATTAGAAAAAAAATTAATATATTGTTCGTAAATATAGAATAATTTGTTAAACGTGATGAGACCGTTTATTAAATATAACTATATATAAACGATAAAAATAAAAAAGCAAATGCACAGGCGCAATAGCTCTGGTATTTCCGCTAGTATATACAAAGGGATTCCACTTCCTCTAACCGCTTTTGATTCTTTTTCTATTTTATCCTTATATACTTCATTATCATAGACATTACGTTATTTCCTATTTTTTCTAAAACATTTTGTATACTTGAGCGGTTACGAAGTGGACTTTAAGCCTAACTCAATCCCATAAAACCGGCTCATATAAGGGTGAGGTTTGCACCCATTTATATATTATGAAATGTCCTTATCTATAGTCGATGTGAGATCTCCAACAGTTTTGAATTGAGAGAGAGGTGTAGGGGGTGTTTTTTTTTATATTTCAGTCATTTCCTTTTTTTAAATATTTACTAAATAACTAATTATTTTTATAATTAATTGAAAACTACTTTTTTAAAAATACAACTAATATATTGTTCATAAATATAGAGTAGTTTTTCAAACGTCGAACGAGACAGTTTATTAAATATGAAACCGTTTATTAGATGTGAAAACATTCTTACCACGTGAAATAATATTTTTTCATATCTTCATTTCTCTTAAGAATTATAGTTTTTATCTCATCTTATTATTTAATTTAATTGACATCTTTTATTTAATTTTTAATATTAAACATAACTATATATACATGATAAAAATAAAAAAGCAGATGTACAAGCCCTATTGCCCTGTGTTTCCATTAGTGTATATAAAAAGTATTTATCATTAAAACGTTTTTGATACACACAATTTATTTTATTTTTATATTAATATTTTATTTTATTTTAATTATTCCGTAATTTTCAAAGTGATAAGGATGTGAAGATATAAGGTAATTTGAATTCTATGAATAATGTGGGATGAAAAATTTTAATAGATTCATTTTATTTAATATCACTACTCCTATTTTTTTTCTCTCATTCTTTTATATTCCTTTTTTTTAATTTCATACCTATGTTACAAAAAAAAATTAAGTGAATTGTATGTGTTTAGCAATCCAATTTTAACAATGATGTGTATACAAATAACGTATATTTTTTTAGTAACTTAAATATTAAAATTGAATGTTGTAACTTCCAATAATAAACAACCGATAAATGTTTATATATCTAATTCTTGCTAGGGCTTAGTGATGGGTTGGGAAGAAAGGGTTTCAATATGTAGCACAGATACTGACACTGATAGAACACGGACACGAAGATACGTAATATCTTTAAAATGTAGAACACGGGGACACAAATCTATATATTATATAATTATGAATTATATAAATTGACAATAAAGATTATGTGCACAAGTATGTTCCAGATTATTTTTTGGAGCATAAAAATGTTTTTCATGACTGGTTCACAAAGATTTGTTTATTATTTTTATAATCATAATAACAATTTTGTACAATAAAGTTTGAGTTTTTAGAAAATTAATGTATTTTTCCTTTTTAAAATTGTGTTAGAACCATATTAGAATTGTCAGAAATCTAACAAATACATTTTGAATTTGACACTTCACGGATACGTGTCCTACATGTGTCATACGAGTGTCGGTGTTCGATACTATCGAACACCGACACGCCATTTAAGAGGAGTGTCTGAGCTTCATATTTCAATCTATGTAGCACAGACACTTATACGACACAAACACAAACACGAAAATACGTAAAATCTCTAAAATGTATGACATGGAGACACAGATCTATATATTATATAATTATGAATTATATAAATTGACAATAAAGATTATGTGCACAAGTATGTTCCAGATTATTTTTTGGAGCAGAAAAATGTTTTTCATGACTGGTTCACAAGGATTTGTTTTTTATTTTTATAATCATAATAACAATTTATACAATAAAGTTTGAGTTTTTAGAAAATTAATGTATTTTTTCTTTTTAAAATTGTGTTAGAACTGTACTAGAATTGTCAGAAATCTAATAAATACTTTTTAAAATGGACAATTCACGGATATTTGTCCTATAGGTGTCCGATATCGAACACCGACATGTCATTTAAGAGGAGTGTCCGAGCTTCATAGGTTTCACTTAAAAAAAAAATAATACTTCATTTTAAAAAAAAAAATCTATATAAAAATACGAAAATGTAAACATTTATTGTGAAAAGTGTTAATTTTTTACTTCTTAAATTAATATTTTTATTTAAAGTACAAATCAATAGATTATTTGTTTTAGTAACTTTGTTTCAGAAATTAGAAATTCATACGGGTATATATATTATTTGTACAGGAAGTAATTTCATTATATATACGAATTTTCAATAACTATAAATTATTAATATTTATAGAAATATATAATATTAATATTTATATATTGATAATTATATTTATAAGTATTAAAAGTTCAGAAAGACGTATTAAATATTATAAATAATTCCGTATATCTCTTTCATTAATAACTATATTTATAAATATTATTATTTTTCTATATACTATTAATATATTTGTATAAGAAGGAAGCAATTCTCTTAATTTTATATATCTATAATTAATTATTTTGAAAATATACTTTGCTTTTAAAATAAATATTTTCTTTTACTTTGCTGCCATTATGTTTATAATAACAAATGAACATCAATATACATCAAAATGGTGTTATTGTTGGAAATCAACGTATAAGAAAAATATATTATTTACAATGTTATATATATTTTCTTTCACGTGATTAATTTGGAATTAACGAATGTGTCCAAATATTTGTACATTAATTTTCATGTTTAGATATGATCCATGATCACTGACAAGTTATTTTTTTTTATAATTTAATTAATAGATATTAGTCATGATTATCTTAATTAATTTAAATTAGAAAGTGTATTTATTAAAACGACAAAACATCCTATCACAGTAACTTTGTTATACTTTTAAAGGAAAAATCAAATTAATTTATTATGTGTATCCACATCTTTTAATTTTGTTATAAATTTATGTCTATTTATATATTTTAAATATTATTAAATTATAATAATAAATAAATTTAATATTTTAATTACTATTTATCTAATTTAATAATTAAGGCTAAAATCTTCTTAATGCTATAGATATATACTTGTGAATACGATTTTATTTGTTTAAATAAAAATAATGTTTATTATTTCATAAACATGGTGACATCATATAAACTTTAATCATATATGGTGTATTGGTCTATATATTTATGTTTTTATTAAATATAACAGTACAAATTATATATTTAATATAAATGTACAAATAATAATATTGTTTATTTAATTTTTAATATTAAAAATAATTATATATAAATAATAAAAATAAAAAATCTAATACATAAACGCATCTATTTTACCATTGTCATAACAAATATTGTTTTATTTTTTTTTACATAAGTCAATCTATAAAACAAACTTTATCTATAGTCTTTTCATTTCATCATCTGGAGTATAAATAAAAAAATAATAATTAATATTACATTGAAAAGGGTAAAATGAAACATATTTGAAAACTTATATTTTTTTTACACAACACAAATTATAACAAAAATAGAGTATATTTTATATAATTTTTACTTTCTCACTCAGGTTAATTTTTATCCAGTGTAGAACTGAAGTCAAACAATTGTTTTAATCTCATAAATTATTATATAAATCTCAGTACTGGTCATTTCAGTCTCTAATTTAAAATTCTGGTAAAAACCATAGGAACAAATATATTAATAGAAAAAATTGTGGCTAATTTTATCAATAACTATGGTGGCTACGTTAAAAATTGTGGTAGTGGAAGAAAATTAATAGAAACATTTCTGAAGAATATTCTTCTGTCATTGTTTTGTCTTGTGCTGAAAAGCTTATTCAATGTTAAGCATCTTGCATATTGTTTACGTTGCTATTACGTAAGTTTTTTTTTTTTTTTACCAAATTGATGGAATATGTTAAAACATTAATTGGTTTAAGTTTTCTCCCACATTTTTTTTACCTTTAAATAATACTCCTTCGAATGAAATAAAAATACATGGGATTTAAATTATTCTTAATTATTTTTTTTATTTTTTAGATATTTTGTTTGAGATTATTAGTTATGTTGTTTCAAATGTTATTTCGGTAAATAACGGTATACACTAAAAAAAATCATGAAATAAAAATTAATTTTAGATATAAAAAATAGTTACTTGATATAGTGACTAAATTAGAGACTATTTTATAGACTAAAAAAAATTTTGGTTTCTAAATTAGTTTATATTATTGTTAAATGATTTCTAAATTTGTATCTAATTAGCAACCAAGATTTTGCTATTAAATTTATACTCTAAATAATCCGTAGTTAAAATCTTAGTAGTTAATTAGATACAAATTTAGAAACTATTTAACAATAATATAAATTAATTTAGAAACATTTTTTTTAGTTTCTCAAATGATTTCTAATTTAATCATTATAACAACTAATTATTATTTTTTTTAAATTAATTTTTATTTTAGGATTTTCTTGTAATAATAATAGTATACTTATATATTAAAAAATGGTATTTTTGGATAAGAATATAACAGTTGTGTTTTTATGATCAATCTATATCTCAATTTGCCTTAAAAAACTAGTCATGAACATGAATTCTCATCCCATAGATTAAACGTAGTTGAGCAAAACATTAATGATGGTATTTCAATTGGCAAAAGCATCCAAATAGGTTGTTTTTGCAAAAAAAAAATTGATGTTTTTATTTTACACTGTTAGAAATAAGTCAAATAAAATAAAGGCAAATCATAGTATATAAATTATTATAAAATTTTACTTTATGAATGGGTTTTTGTAAGATTTTAAACTTAATTATTTATATATTATTAATTGATTTTAAAATGAATATAAAATTTTCAGTATCATTATAAATTGACTTAAAAGTCCATGTACTCCAACTATACTAATCTCTTATTTTAAAACTTGGGAATCTTTTGAGTGTATTTTTATAATGGAGAAGATTTAAATAGGACAATATATTTGCTTGGATAAGCACTTCCATAAGATAGAGCCAGAAGCCAAAAACAACAAGTGAATAAGCCTTCCATAAGACAAGTTTATTTTTATTTTCTGAAAAGGGTCAATAGTGACAATAAGTTATTATTTCAATTATAAAAAGTATTGTTGTGTGGGCACATCAATAATTTGAAGAAGAGAGGAGAAGATTCCTTCTTACCAGAAAACAAGACTGCAAAACATGTGGCTTATTACAAAATCTTATACTTTCTATTTTTTACTTTGATTTTTTTTTATTTGTCCTACGTTTATTAATAAGATTAATGTTCCGTAAATATTTCGTAATCGATGAAATACTTGTCTTAATTATTGTGAAAAAATTAGGTTTAAGGTTACTTATATTTTTCGTGAAGAAAATACATGTGCAGATAAGTTATCTAATTTAGAATTTATTCATAAAAAACAATTTTATTGGTATAATAGGTTTCCATCTTGTCTATTCTTAGAATTCTTTATGAATAAGTATAGTCTATCTATGTATCGTTTTTGTTAACATATGGGTTTTGGTGTGGTCTAGTCCCCCATATTTTTATATTTTCTTTCTTTTTTCTTATTATAATAAATTTTTTTTCATGTGATGGTAAATGATTGTTGTTGCTAGAAATGTCAACCTAACTGAGATGTCAAATTACATAGTGATGTCAAACATGAAAGTTTTTATAAAAAAAAACATTAACACATTCAGACACAAAAACACTACTTGCATTTTCCGCTCCAGCACATAAATTTAAACATCATTGTTATTATTACGGTTACTATTAAAAACAACCGAATAACAAAACTATATGAAAAAAAAAATAATTGTTTCGATACGTTCAATAGTCTCATATCATTTAAAAGTCGAAGTTGGGATCAGTTTATATACATTTTCATCCCTCAAGTTAATGAAGCGCTTTTAAAAAACAAAACTATAACGAAACTCTGAACTCTAAAACGAACAATATTTCGAATATGATGATTCACTCTAACAATGTTATTTAAACTAACTTAAATCATAATTTATTATTTGAATTAGGTAAATAGTGAGTTTGAAATGTATGCATTTGGAATAGGGTGGTGTCAATTAATATGGTTTGGATAATTACTAATGAATGGTCCCAGAAATCAAGTTGCACAACTTGTGAGAGGGCTGCTACCGGATTCAGGCTCAAAACCATGCATTAAGTTAAACATTAATTAATCAGCCTAATTAAGTTTTATTTTTTGTTAGAAAATATTAAACACATCATTATCAAGTTGTGAAAATTTAACCTAACTTTGTTTCTGTAAATAGTGTTCAATTCAGAGATTGGCAAGTACATCACTAATTTGTATACTGTAATTTTTAGAATGCTCTTATTTTTATCTTACTAGAGTTGGGTCCATGTGTCCTTAAAATATGTGGCAGCTGCCACCACTTGCATCACATCAGAATGGAACCATTACTCCATGTTCCCTCAAATCCTAACTAAATACACAAATCCATTGCAACTTGACAAGGAAGAACCCATGCATGAACTGTATACAAAAGAAAAAATGGCCCAATGTTTAGCTTTCCACAGTGAGTCTCACTCATTGTGATTAATGAATACTGATGAACAAACCATGGTATTAGACTTATGATATGTGAGTAACTCAACTCATATAATTGAAATATTGAAGATCAAAATTTATAATTGAGGTGATCAAGGTTCTGAGAAATGCATATACATACCCTTTTAAATAATGATGAATTGTAGTGTGATTGAGAGGGACATTAACCTACTGGCAGCCAGTGTTGGATGTGGATCTTTGAACTTCATGACAAAAGTTACAAAAAGACAAAAGTAGAAAAAGGAAAGTTCATGCTTCTGAGAAAAAATCTAGAAGGACCAGTGTGAACCACGTATACCAGGAATTGACCACCACTACTGATATTCATCAGCAAACACTTTTCAAGAGTTTCCAGAACTAATTCAGTAACTTAACCAGATGAGACTTATTACAGTTTATATAACTTAGATTTTTTTAGTGACATGGATTGTTAATCTTTTGCAGGTTTAATTAATATTCAAGTGATCGGTTATAAAATACATGAATATGTTGGTGGAGCACGTGAAATGAATTAAAAGTTTTCAATATTTTACACACGTTAATCTCGCAACCTCCAATTAAAATTCTAATGGGTACTGTCAGATCACAAATTCTATTGGAATAAACATAAATAATGATAATTTTTGTTTGTATACTACAGACCCTTCATTGAAAACCAAATGTAAAACAACAGTAAATGACACAATAATTGCTCTATCAAGCAAATGATAGACATCATCCCTTGATTCCAAAATTGCTCTATCAAGCTACCATAACAAAACAATTGTCAATTTGTCATAACAAAAGCTTCACCAAATCAGTAATGAACCCAACCAGCATCACCAACGTTATCAAATCCTAAAGTTAACTCACAAACCCTTACAAGTTTAAGAGTCCACTGAAGGGTTACGAGTTGACTCGTGAGTAGACTCAAATCCACTGAAGGGTCACGAGTTGACTCATGAGTAGACTCGTTTTTTAGTAAACTCGCAGTAGATTTGGTGAATGTTGGTGCAAACTTGTAAATTCAAGGCCGAGTCACCAAGTTCTAAAAAAATCCAAAATAGATCTCATCTTCATTTGGTGGGGCTTTTTTTAGGATTGAAAAATTAGGATATATTGGGTGTAGGGTTAGGCATTTATAAATTGGGTTGGGGGCTTAGCTGATTGAGTTTAGGTTGGGTTTGGAGATTTTTTGACAGACTGAGATTTTGGCAGATTAGAAATTTTTGGACAGATTGAGTTTTTTTTAGATTTTTGGCAGATTGGTTTGGAGATATTTTTTATTTAGTAGGATTAATTTTTTTTTTTATGAAGTAGACTCTTACAAGTCGAGTTCTCAAACCTCCCCGAGTCTGATAAGCAAAAGCCATAATAATGAACAAAGATAATTACATTTAAGTAGACAGTTTTTATCATCAATCCATGTTAATAGAAAATATCTTATTCTGCAACATAAGTTATAGAAACATTATTAAACAAAAGAAAACTGAAGCTATGAACAGAAAGTACACAAATAAATAACCAAGAGAATATATTAGTAGTCTTATTCATCAAATCAATATCCTGGAGGAAAAGATCGCCAACCTATAAAGCAACTTAGTAGATGCAAACAGGACAGGGATTCCACAAGCAATCTTATGCCCTGCCTGTAGTTTTTCTGGGTCAAAAGTGAATGCAAGCTTGGTAACTCAACAAGTTAGGAAGGTCAAGTCAGCAACTGAATCAACACACAGTATGGTGGTGTTTTTGAAGCTATTAAAGAGGCATTTCAATTACAAAAAGATTGGTGGTACAGGAATCTAGTAATCACAATTTCACAAGGTGCTTAGGCGACTAAATATCTCAGAGGACACTTTTATCTTTTCTGAGTTACAAAATAAAGATGCCAATGAATTCCAGACAGAAGTTTCAGGAAGCTTTCCCTGGCTAATCATGTCCTCTAACCACATAACTGCTTCATATTGCCTACCTAAGGAGCAAAGACCCTTAATGACAGAATTGTAACTGTTGGTACAAGGCCAGTATGACTTAATTGACATTTTCTCCAGAAGTTGACTTGCCTCAAGATACCTTCTTTCACCACAAAGCATTTCCAGCAAGATGCCATAAGTATCTCTGTCACCTGCACTACCTACCTTGTTTGACATCTTGTTCAAGCTCTTGAGTACAGCCATGGAATTTCCAACATTGCATAGGTTTTTCAAGAGAGTGTTGTACACTCTAGCAGTTGGTAGACAATTGACTTTCACCATGTCCTCCTCAATTACCTTGATTGCTTCATCCACCTTACAAACCTTGCACAATGCTGCTACTTTTGCCTCGAAGATAGAATGTGTTGGTCTAAAGCCTCTGTCTTGCATTTCCATGATGACAGTATCAGCCTCATCTATCTTACCTTCAGTGTACAGATCAACAGCCATGGCATTATAACTAGCCATACTAGGAATTGAGCCTTTGATCAAAGCTTCATGAATCACACGTTTAGCACTTTCTATATCGTTGTCATCCAATATCTGGCCAAGATCAGAACGGTTATAACATCCCTTCGGAGCCTTCAGTCCTTTTCTCAAAATTTTACCTAGAATTTCCACAGCTTCTTCAAGTTTTCCAGCATCACATAAAGCATCCAAAAGAATTCTATAGACTACAATATCCTCACCATTACCTTTCTGTGAGATCCTCCAAAACATTGAATACAACAAATGGGTGGCCTCATGTAACCTCTTGTCTTGGCACAATCCCTTCATCAAAATTGCATAGCTGTCCCTATCAGGGTAGCAACTTTGATAATCCATCTCTTGGAACAATTGCAGTGCCAAATCGGAGCGACTCTTCTGACAAAGAGCATACATAAGCAAGTTCAATGCTCGAATCCGATACCTCACTTCCCAACCACAAGAGCTCTCAACAAAGATACTGTGGGCCATTTCAAGCCGGTTCTCATTCACCATTATCTGCAAAATGGTGTTGAAGGATTCTGTCCAATTAACACAGTTAAACTGAGGAATTGTCTTGTACAGAGACATTGCTTCATCTACCTGGCCGGCATTGGCATATGTCTTAATAACAGACACAAAAACAGAATCCTTGCATTCACATGAATCCTCTCTCATTTGCTCAATCACATCCTTCATCTCAGTCAGCCTCCCTGATGTTCCAAGGATGCTGATCATAGTGGCATAAACAGGACCATTGTGGTGGTAATTGGGGTACCTAGATTTGGCTTCATTGAAAATGTGAAGAGCCTTTATTGGGTTTTTTTGGGTTCTTATAATCTGAGAGAGGTAAGTTGGTGTCAACACTCTTGGCCATCTTATGCTCATGGAATTTAAACACAAACCCAAATGAGTCTAACACTATTCTCTCTATATATCTCTATTAATGCTTAAAACACTTCAACTTTAAATAAACAAGTTCTTCTATGGCAAACACACAAGAAGTTACAACCCAAAATTTAAAAAATCTAGATACCAAAAGAAAACAAACTAGTAAGCTTAATAGCAAATGAATTAGATAGTGATAAATTGGGGAAAACGAAATAAAAATGTGATTTTTTTAAATGAAAAGAATGAAAACCTAAAAAATGGTGTTTGGATTTGAACAGGGCTTTGTCCTTTGCCTTCAATTTAGAAACTTGAGCAACGAATAATTGATGGGTGGGTTCAGAGTTCAGAAAACAGTGAATCCACAGAGGCAAACTCAGTAGTGTGATGAAGCTGAAAGAATAACAGTGTGAATGAACGGCTGAAGAAGAAGGTGAATAAATGGGCCAATTGGACCACTTATGGGCCCCTAACATGGGCCAAGTCCAAATTCTATTCGTACCCGCTAATTTTTTAACAAGACGTTTCTTCCTGCACCTCCATATCTTCTTCTACCACCTCCATACACAACATGAAAATACATTTTTATCCTTCTTGTGTCACCTCTATAGAATAGTTTTTGGATTATGTAATCCAGAAAATCATTTGAAAAAAGACTTCTAGATTACACAATCCATAAGCTAAATAAGACTTTCGGATTATGTAATCCAGAAAGTAATTATGCATATGAAAAAAGGCTTCCGGATATGAAAAAAGGCTTCCGGATTATTTAATCTGAAACTAATTACAAATTTGAAAAATGAGTAACAGTTTTTTAGGATTTAGTATTCAAAAAATTATAAAAGTGAAAGAAGAAGATATGTAGGTGCATGAAGAAAACACTCTTTTAACAATTGGTTGAAAGAGTTGATCCATTAAAAATAACCAAATTTCTGGATATGTATTAATTATTGATCGAAATATTTCATATTAATATCATAATAAAAATAAAATATATATAAAAAAATAATTTCATTAATTGTAAAATTAATCATTGGAAAGTATCTTGTGCTCAAGACGCTGTTTAGAATTTGAAGAAGTTATATAAAATAATTTTTATAATTAACTTCTGCATAAATTAATTTAGCTCATGTAAAAAAGATTTCTTATTTTTATTTTCTAAAAGTGCTTATAGAGAAGCTTTTCCAAAGATAGTCTTATTTTAAAAAGAATTATTTGATTTCTCGAAAAACTTGTTGAGTTATTTAATCAAAACTTTGTCAAAATATAATAAAAAATTAATTTCTCAGAAAATATTTTATTAAAAAGAATTACTAGACAATGAGAAGAGCCCAAAACAAAGGTTCTCTAAATAACAGTCCTGAATATCACTTCTAAATGGGTTGGCCCAATCTCAAATGCCATGATTAGGGATAGCCCACTCCAAAAGAAAATTGCTATTTAGGGCAAATTTTAGGAATTTGACAATAGAGTAAGTGCATACATGTCAAATTACATTCACAATCACAACCATTAGAGGATATGTTTATGAAAAAATATATGTTAAAAAGTGGTGATGGTTTTAAAAAATATCTATTAAAAAATAAATTTGTACTTAATTGATGTAAAGGATTAATATATATATATATATATATATATAAATTTCATCTCATAAATATTTTTTTAAGGTTTTATTAAATTTAAAGTTTTATTTCTTAATATAGTATTAAAGTTATTTAAAATTTATTATAACTATATATCACTATAAGAAAATCATTAATCATTAAATAGAAACCAATTTTTAAAAACCAAAATAATTAGTTGCACAATAGTAACTAAATTAGATACCATTTTGGAAAGTAAAAAAAAAATTGGTTTCTAAATTATTTTATATTATGTTAAATAGTTTCTAAATTGGTATCTGATTAGTTACCAAGGTTTTAACTACCAATTATTTAGATTCTAAATTTGGTAGCAAAAACATTGGTTATTAATTAGATACCAATTTATAAACCACTTAACAATAATAGAAACTAATTTAGAAATCAAAAATTTATTTACTCCCTAAAATGGTTTTTGATTTAGTCACTATAACAACTAATTATTATTCGACTTATCTGATCACTTTGCTATCGAATCATCCGTACATATATAGTCACACGTAGAAGTGGACAATCAACCTCAATTTATAATAATAATATTTTATATTATACAAATGGATATAAATCTTATTTTATTTTATGAGTTTGATTTTATAAGGTTGTTAATATTCATTAAAGATCCATTATGCAAGTTAATTTGCAAACCACAAACATTTATCGAAAAAGAAGGAAGAAGAGAGGCTGGGGTGAGAAATTAGTTTTGAAGATATAATCATGTATAGTAATGATTTTGATGATGGAATACTTTTATTATCCTTTAGGTTTCTCCATGCACCATATTATCAGGGGGCAGAACCAAGATTAAAGGTAAAGTTACAACAATAATAACTATCAACTATCCCTAGCCACACATTTTTTTCCATACTTCTAATTACAATGAAACAATAACTCTTCCTACATCGCCATTCTTTTTTTTATGTCATTTTCGAATTAAAATATGAAGCATAATCATATACACAGAAAAAGATAGTGAAATGACGAAAGCATAATAGAACCATTCAGGTATTCAATAATTACTTGCACTCATTAAGCACATTATACTACTCAACTATTGCACGTGTAAACTTTCTACTTTTTTTTTTTCATTCTTTTTTCTATATACAATCTCATCAGGGACCCATTAAACTCACTCTTTTACTAACTGCAAGTCCTTCTGATTTTTTTGTCTGATTATATCTGACACCATTTTTATTTGTATTACTGATATAATTCTTATACTTAAGATCATTGTTTCACAGTCAGAAGTTTTGTATGTTGATATCAGATGAAAATATGTACTGTTTTCAGTTAATATTCATGTTTTGAACATATTAATAGAATTGTGAAGTTATATGTATATATATAGAATTAGTGTGGTGGAAAGTGTGAGTTAATAAAAAAAGAATAGTGGAAATGAAAGAGCACAGTAACCTTGCATGCAAGCAATATGTAACTCAATGTTGGAAAGTCTTAACGACAAAGAGAGCCTCCAACTTCCACACGGTAAGTTCTAAAGTCAAGATAGCAATCAATACCCTTCTCCTTCTTCTTCTTCTTCTTCTTCTTCTTCTCTCCATTAATATGAACACCATATTTCATTTACAGAGTGTTCTAGAATCAATGCAGAAAATCCATGTATGGAGTAGTACAAGGTGGGAGAATGAGGGTGTGGGGAATGTTGCCTTGGCTCGAGAGACAGATATATGATATGATATGATGTGTGTGTCCATGTCATGCATGCATTCAGTGGCAATGATATATATCAGCACTTGTGTGTGTTTCTCGGACCAGGCTTCATTCCCCTCACTCCCTCATCTCTTGCTCATTCTTCTTCTTTTAATTCTTTTCTCCATGCATGATACCTGCACATTGCATGTTTTTTCCTTTTCATATTAAGTAGGTGATTCTTTCTACCTGTTTGTGAGGAATTAAGGAATTGTTGTTTTTGTTTGGATTATTTGTAGACTAATTATCAAGATAAATAACAGTTGTACCATTTTACCTCTATTTAGTTTTTCTTACTGATAAAAAAAAACCTGCACCTTACATGTATATATATGCTCATTATCTCTTCTTATTTCCAATATTTTCAATCTCTTTGAAGTTACAACTTTCAAACATCACATTGTTTTGCTTCTAACATTGAGGAGCATGCAGTACAACTGAGGATGTATAGGGCAAGACAAGGCCATTTAGATTTAACATAGAGATCATTGTATTTTGAGTGTGCAACTCTTTGTTGCTCATGTTGATTATGGTATGTATAATATTTGTTGTACTGAAATATAACAAATATGCTTGTTGTTCTGTTTTTAATTGCTCTCTTCTCTTGTGCTTATTGAGGAATAGAAAATGAGATGGGAGAGTGACAGAGAAATGGAATCAGATGAGTTGTGCAGTAAACTAAACCAGAGTTAAAAAGGCTTCAACCTGAGGGTTTGAATGAGTTGGTGACTTCATCAAGTACCTTGTTACCTTCACTTTGCAAATTCTTTGAAATAGGCTATTCCCTAACAATTATTGCAAGTTTTGCATGTGTGATTACTTTAAGTATATTCAAAACATGTAAGTTATTTGAGCTCATTTCATTGAAGTCATGCTATATCAGTTATTTTTTCATCTGTATCTTAATCCCTATCTATTTGTTACTATGGTTATCTCTTCTTAACAAGTGGTTAATATGTATCTGAATTATACTTAGTAATTCAAAGTTTCGAGATTACATGATCAGATCATGCATGTTGTGAAGTTAGATTAGGTTTAATGGTTAAGTTCTAAAAAGCCTGCAAAATGAATAAGATGAAACAAGTTTTTTTTTTATATCAATTAAATGATGTATTTTTTGTCAAACTCATTTTATAAAATAATAATTATATATATTTAAAAAATTAAAATAATATTATTTTTTAAAACTAATTTATATTTATTTATACAAATCATTACACCTAAAACTTAAATTTGAGTTCAATAATTCGATTTAAATTATATAATAATAAACCTATATTAGTGCATTAAAAGTAAAAATGTAAAATAGAAGAAAGAATGAAAAATAACTAATGTGCTCAAATTGATTCCCCCAATGCATTCATTAAAAATAGATCAAATTGGTGATGTGGTGTTATCTTCTTACCAAAGTTCTAAAAATCAGTCTGCAATCACTATTTTTATGAAATGGTGTTATTCTTAATTTGATGAAAGTTCTAGAAATAGTGTATGATGAATATGAAGAACTAGTTGAACCTAGGTTCAAAGAGAAATACCTAGTCCTTATGAAATGAAAGCAAAATCTTCTAGCATTATATAGTGTTGATTGAAAAAAACATTACATTTAATACATTCTTGTTACTTTAGTAATATTTATATATTGTTTGAATTAAAGCATAATTAATAATTTAATTCATGATTTATTTATAAATATATAAACTAAATTAGAATTATAAAATGTGAAAGATGGATTCCTTGCAAGTTTTTTCATATGTGATAAAAACCTAGTGGAAAATGGGACTTGTAAGTACCTATGAATCCACACTTTCATGACACTCATTAGTTCAATTAGGCAATGACAAATTTTGCATGCAACATATGAACATACATCCTATTTGATAATGAAAACAAACTTATATAAAAGGATGTAGATGAAAGAATAATTATAAAGCTTTTTTTTTAAATATATTTTCATATTTGTGTTTCAGAATTTTTTTTATCAAAATATATTTTTTATTTCAAATTTAATTTTTTAAAATGGGATTTTAATTTTTGAGTTGTATTTTTAAATTCTAAATTTTAAAAATCCATAAGTAATTTTAAATTTTTGAAAGGTGATAGGTGGATATTCAAATTGGTATTATGCACCATATCACCAAATCATCAATTTTTCAAATATATTTGTCTTTATTTTTCATATTTTTATTTTATCAAACAACAAAACATTCAATTTTATTTTTTACATATTGATCTACTTTCTTTTTCATTTCCATCTTATCTATTTCTCTCTTTAAACCAAATAGTGTGCAACAACTAAATCCATTTGCTATATACAAATTGATATTAAGTTAACTCATTTATTGGGTTGAATGTTGGCCCACCAAAACCCATACAAAATTGAAATAATAAAAAAAGTCTCCCTATAGTTTTAAATTCCAATAATTAATTTACTTTCATTTAAAAAATAATGTAGATTTACTAAATATTAATGTTGCTAGGTGAAAATGGTTGTTCTTAAAAATAATCTAAAAATATAAATATTGAATTTGAACTAATATGTAAAGTAATAAAGTCAACCCAATCGCAACAAGTAAAAGTCATATAATAAAATTAGAGTAAGTTAGTTGATAACTGTCAGTTTCATGAATTCAACCATATAAATTGTCACATACTTTTTTTAGTTAACCTTATAAAATTAACCTATTTTATTATTTATATAATATAAGAAAATAAACAATATTAATTTTTTTAAGAAACTTATAATGTAAAATTCGGGTTATAAAAAATAAAATTATAAGAAACTCCGCCACGGAATATCAATTAATATATTCCGATCTTAACCCCTAAGAAGAGCAAGGTATCGAAACAAAAAATCAGAACACATAAATCTCAGAGGAAGAAGGAAGAAAGAACACGTCGAAGCAGAAGAAGACATGGCATTGCAGTGGTTGATACTCACATATGTGGTCGCGGCTGAGGCTGCGGTGGCCATTCTGCTAACGCTGCCGACACCCAAACTCCTCAGGAACCGTTTCGCTTCTCTCGTTTCCCTCATTCTTCAACCAGCGCTTTTCATCGTCCCCTTTGCGGGGTTCCACCTCCTAGGTGCGCTTTTTTCTCTCTTCCTCAAATGGGTCTCTTTAATTTCGTCTTCCAACAACTGGGTTTGTCCCAAAATCTTTATTTTTCGCTTCTTGATTGATGGGTGGGTGGTTGTCAATTGTTGCAGTTGCTCTTTATTTCGGGGTTTGTGGATGATCACCCTTCTGGGTGTCTCTTGGGTGGTGAAAATTTTGAATCTTGCTCACTTTTCTTTTTTGGGGTGGATTGTGTTGTTTGAGAGTTGGATTTGGAGCTAGCATAAGGGTCTCTTCTCTCGTAGCTTGAGAAATCAAGATTTGAAATCCTGTTTGGAGGGTGTTTGCTTTTAAAGTCAAATTTTGCCTCTAACATGATTGTTTTCAAAGGACAATACCAGTAGAAAACAAAAAGAATTGGGAGCTTGAAAATGGCTTAGATGAGTTTTTTTTTTTAATGTTGGTTTTGTGCTTTAGTTATATGTTTCGTTGGAGATCCATTGGATAATTGTATGGGATCTAGTGTTGATTTTCCTGAACTAGGATCTGTGGTTGTTTTGTAGATATATACTGGAAGAATGAGCATCGGTTGATGTGTACCTCTGATGTCTGCACGGCTGCAGAGAGAGATCGATACGAGAAATCTGTAAGTATTTCCTGTGGATGTTAAGATGGATTAATTGGGGTTTATGTTTTGCATTGTAAATTGTGGTCACTGAATTTTTTATACTTTATATGACTTTTGATTGTTTTGGTTGATACCGAGAAGGATCATTTCATGATTTGAGGAATGTTAGTTTCAAATTTAGAACAATATAGTGAATATTGGATGGAAATATAACTTTAGAAGCTATTGGTAATGAAGGGTTTTGCACCATGATTTACATTGTTTGCAAAGTCCGATTGTAGTATAAAGGATTTATTTGGCATTCAGCTGCATATCATCGCCTCAAAGAAATGTTGCAAAAGTAAAAAACAGAACGTGTCGAAAATCAATTGTTGAGGATAACTGGAACCCTATGTATGGATTCTCCCATCATTATTTTCAGTTTTACTTTGTCCTTGTACCTCATTACTTTCTTATCTATTTTCCTTATCCTCTTCAATCTTCATCTCATTTTTTCTTGACCTCTACGATTCTCCTATTTAAAATTTCTAGTCCTTTTGGATTATGGCTTACTTCCACAATCGTAGTAATTGAAATTATCATTTCCTAAGAGCCAAAGTTTCAGTATGTTCTTTGCAACATCTTTATAGCATTGCTCTCATGGTTTTTGGTTTGGTTATGTGAAGTTGTTAGCTCCAGGGATTTGATAACAAAATGTCTCCGGCTGTATTTTTTATTGCCCTTCACTTTGCCCTTCACTGTGTTACACAGTCTTCAATGACCCTAACAATACCATTTTAAGTTTAAGCTGTCGGTGGCTAATGCCAAAAAGTGACACTCTTGTCTTTACTTTGCATCCTTCCATTGTGATTTAATCTGTTTATTCACTATTACCTTGTTAGCTGTATGTAATTTTTTTTGTTCTGTCACGTGTTTCCCTAGCCTGGTGTGCCAGAAACAGTTTTGTCACTGTTTACTTAACCTTGACATCATTTGCCTTGAACAATCTTGATTTCTAAATTACTATTTTTAATACCCATGGCAAATAAAGCATATTCCTCAGGTTCTCGCACAATTTTTTCATAATGTGTTAGTTGTGCAACCATTTTGCATTGATGGTGAACATAGTTACTTACCATTTTGTTGAACTGTTGTGTACACTCGTCAAGACAAGAGGCTTACTTCATTAATAATTTTCTTCTCGGATATTGTTGATTTCTTTATGGGTTCCTCCTTTACTCATTAGAAGTATGTTGCCTTGAATGAATGAACCTTTTAGCTCCTTTCTTTTCTACGATATGAGAAAGGAGGAGGGAGAGACAAATGAAAGGAAATGAGATTGTGGTCTGAGTTGAAAAATATCAAAATATTTTGTTGCTATGCTAATGAATTGTACATACACATTTTTTTAATGTCATAAATGATGGTTTTAGGGGTTAGAAACTGAATGTATAAGCTATGTTTTTTCCAGCATTTGACTAGTAGTATGATTTTTATTTAAGGCCGAGTTGCTGTTCCCTGTCCATATTTATTAACAAGTACAAGCATATTTGGGTTCTGTAATTGTATGAACTACTAAAATATAGGAACAGCTATGTCTAAATCAGCTTATAAAACTGAAAGGATAAGTAAAACATGTGTCAACATATTAAAGCACATTCAGTGGCACTTTAGTGCATCATTTATATCATGCTTAAGATAAAAATTTACTGTTTATGAAAGTAAACCAAATTAATGTTTTTATTCCAACCTTGTGGTACAGTCATCAATTGCAATTTGCAACCAACTGTAACTGATATTAGAGTAATGTATATAGACTTTTATTATTAAAAATATCATCAATGGATTAAAGTTCACAAATCTTGACTTGGACTATATTTTTATTAGAAAAAAGAATTGATAAGTTTGTACTCTCAAAAATGAAATTATTAAATATTTGGTGGTTTGAAAAATTCATTATTTTCTTCGAAGGGCTATTTTAGGCAATGTTTTGAAAACTACACTAAACCGGTTGAAGTGATAAGATTAAGATCATAAATTGGTTATATATCTGGTTTGAAAATCAGTATTATCTTGTTCTACAAAAAAAAAAAAATGTAATAATGGCTTGAAGAGTAGGTGTGATTTTTAAAACGTTAATGAAGATCCTATCCATAGTTATTAAATTCAGACTTATTTGGTTAAAACATCAGAGAACGTGATGACTAAGGATTCATCCACATACGAATAATAAAATGAAGATTGATCAGCAAAACCTGAATATTGATTCATCTAAAAGGAAGTTTTTGTAATTATAGGGACCAAATGAGCAATTATAGTATGGTTCAAAATGCAATAGAGAAGATGAGGTATAGCAATATATTTACCATGACATTTGCAAAGTAAATTAAATGAGTATAGATTGTGTGTTACTATGTGAGCAATAACTTTTGTACCCATAATGCTATTTGTTATTGACTTTACTAGCACAGTCTGAAACTCTACTGCTATACCATTGTAAAGTTTCTTTATCAGCACTCTTGTAAGGTTGTGAGATTGTGAACTGTGATGTGAAAAGATGAAGTTTAGTTTGATACCCACGCATGTTTTAACTTTTGAGGGGAAAAAATGGATTTTTTTTCTTTATTGGACCAAAGTATGTTTTCTATATTGTTTGAACTACAATTCTTTGTAATGCAGTGTGGGAGATATAGAACATGATAGAGCCCTATTGAGTTAACCTTATGAGTGGAAGGAAGTGTTTTGCTCAAAACTTTGACTCTGCTGGTTCATTAAATCTCGTCCAACTTATGGATTAATTAGCCGAGTTTTAACAAATGTGCAACCAGTCTGTTTATATTTCAGACCTATTAGATGGCTCAAACTGGTTTATTGGTTGTTGTCAATCTGAGCCATGTTATATAAACCTATTTAGAATTTGAGATGCTTTTTTCGTAGCATTGATGGCTTCCATTCCTATCTCCCCTATGTTTGCTATGTCACTGATTTTGGTACATCAAATATGCTTGGGGTTCTTTTGGTTAAGTTGGACTACAATATCAGGCTACATGACTTGTGCACGAGTTTCCTTTAGGCTTACTTTATTTGAAGATATGAATTTCCATTTCTCTCTCCTCACAAAATAAACTACTTTAACATTGTTGACTTTACTTCACTTCACTCATTGACCATATTTGCTGTGTTGCACAGATATACAAAGCTCAGAGGAATGTAATACTGTGCATTACATCAATTCTCCTTTACTGGTAAAATAACAATTTTGCTTTTGAATCTATTGCTCTTTGGGTTGGACTTATGGACTTAGTTAGCTGTCTGTGATACCTTGCATTGCAACTCAACCTCATTGAATGCATATGTTTGTGGTGACAGGTCTATCAGCCGTATTTGCAAGTATCAGAAGGACGTGGAGAGTATGGAGGAAGTGGAGAAGAGATACAAGTCCCAGTAGATATCTGTAGTCATGGTTAGTGGAGGAGGAGGAGGTCCTTGAGGCTGCTTTAGTTGAGTCTAGTACTAGTGTCTATGGACATACCAAGATGATGTACCAAATTATACAGTGTGATATACTCATTTTACCCAGCTCTACATTTTCAAATTCCAATCTTTCTTTATTATGCAGTTTGGAAGTGTTTTTGACTTCTATGTTGTTTAAGGATTTTTAGCCTATATCAGTAAAATATGTTTCTTTCAATGTTAGAGTGTGTTTGGTTTCAATGGGAAAATAATGAGAATTGATTTTCCCACTTTTCAAACTTGATTTTGGTAAAAATGAAGATGTTTTTCTTTTGTTAGGTAAGATTGATTATGGCTTTAAGTGATAGAAGTAATTGGATTGGGTTAACAAAATTGCAGAAAAAAAATCTTAAACTTGCTCCTCTCATTCCAATCTAGAATATGCTTGAAGTTCAATTCTAGAATGATTGAAATTGATATTCACTCCTGGTTTTCGGAATGAAACTGCAGTCCTAGAAAATACTACCTAAAAGTGCCAGTCAATTAAACTAAAAATCAAAAGCTAGGAAGCACGTTTGGTTGAAAGTTGAGACCTGAAAATCTGGTAAATGAAATTTGAGATCATTATCTATTAAGCAGTGATTGAACAAACTAAAAGCCAAATTGTCAAACATGTCGGTGCAATATTTTCATTTGTGGACTTTATCTTAAGCCTGCAAACACATTCAGCTATAACATCACTTACTTTATTCACAACCAACTTTTATTTTCTAAGTCATGCACGCATTCTCCAACAACGACACAGCTTTCATCCTACAAAACACATTTAATACACACTCACTTGTCTCTATGTTTAATTTACAACGTTATTTTGATCGTTCAGATTTAAATTTTGTGTTCCACAGAGTTTGTGTTAGTGGTTGTTCTAAGTGTGAATGCAAAGACATGTTCCCATTTGCACTGTTATTTTTGTGTCTTCGTCACACCAAATATCTCAGTTGCACTGTTACATCACATTCTTCACACTATCAATCTTCCAAAGTCATGGTATTGTGTAAAATGACCGCCTGAAATGGTGAAAGTCATTTCAAACTTAGTACTATTCACACTAAGCCAACTCCTACTGCATTATTTCAGTGTAGACTATATGTTATATAATTCTCAATTTTATTATAATTTTTTCAAAACAAAAAATTATGCTTCTAATTTTTTACATCAAATGCAATTTTTTATTTATTTAAAATAATGACTCTTGTCACCACTTAGGAATGATAGATATAATATGTTGCTAATGTGACATGTTTAACCACGTCATATGGTAGTGCTGAATTTATAAAAAAATACAAATTTTATAATAAAAAGTTGGAGGACTTGACTTAAATTTAATCATATATATATATATGTATATATATATATATGTATATATATATATATAATAATAATAATTAATATACATTATTTAATTCTCATTAGATAGAACGCAATTTATGTTTTTCTTTTTAAATATAAAACTTGCATGCAATTGATTAAGTATTTTTAATATTATTTTCAAATTAAAATTAAAATTTATTTTAATAGCTAAATAATTTAAACTATAATAATAATTAAACAGAAAAGAAAATTTGAATTATATACTTAATAAAAAATATAATGTAATTTTTTAATTTTTAAGATGATTTTATTAAAATAAAAATATTATATTTAATGATTCTTAAAAACAACATTAAAAACACAGATAAAAATTAAATTGCATTTTAAACTCAAAGTCTTCTTGCATTAAGCAACAACAATTGCATCATCAGAAGAATCATTGCATGTTTGATTGTTCTCGAACGAGATTGGAACCAATAAAATGATTCGGACTACTCCTTCGCTACTTCGCTCTCTCCTCTCGGTTGAATTCTCTCACTCGCTCCTCCACTCCTCCTCATTTACTCCAAATTTAGATAATACCTACAAAAGGTACTCTGACGCTCAAGTCAGAATTCAACCCTCGACACTCAGTATTTAAGATTGGATGATTGCGTACCTGATCCATTAAAATTTGTGCCATTAACCTCATTATAAAATGTTGCCTCCATTACTATAATTTTATAATTTTTTTTACATAAATATTTTCTGAATTTTTATAAAATCTATAAAAAAATATTAAAGAAAACCCATGTCTTATAAACTTGTATAAAAATTTAAGAAATATGAAAAATAGAGAATCAATCTCCATAATTTAATTTAATTTTTCTCTTTCAATACAAAGATGTCGGTAAAAGTCCTACACTAGAAGTTGTCTTGCATGAATTGTTTAAACAGGGAGTTTTTTGACTGAGAAACCAATGAAAAATGACTGTGACTTTAATACATTTAAAAGTTCTATGAATCTAGATGAAATGTGAAGATTCTTAAAGACTTTTTTCAAACTATGGTGAATTATTTATTTGAGGAGTGTTCACAAGGGTGAGTGATGCTGAAGTCACAATGCCCTGTACCAATTCCTATTTTTAAATAAAAATTCATAAATATCATTTTTATCTTATTTGTTTAATTTTTTAATAAAAAAAATTAAATTAATAAATCATGATATTAGTATGAATTTAATATTAAAAAATTTAAATAAATATTTATGGTCTCTAGTATTTATTTTAAAATAGATAAATAACATTTATTTTAAAAATATAACTTTTTAAGAGTGCCATTGTATTATTCTACTAATATATGTTACTTGAAATAACCATTTGACTTTTCTTTAACTCTCTAACTTTAGTAAGACTAAGAGGGTATTTAAATGTATCTTAAATAAAATTAATAATTTTTACTAGACAATCAAAGTGAAACTAAAAACATTGTGAAGATATTTTAATGATTCTTAAAAGCAACATTAAAATATATAAATCTGGGATAATTTATCAGTTAGCTTTTGGATTATATAGGATTAGTATATTGTGTTTTCTTTAAAAAAAGCATGGTTAATTTAAAAATTAAGATTACTAGATAAATTTCTCAAAAAGAAAAAACTAGAAATAAAAAACTCGTATTATGCTCTTCTCAAAAAGTCTAGATTATAGCAACATTTTTTTCTTCTTCAAAGCTCATCTAATTGATTGCATAATTAGTTTCCAATTCACATGTGAAAAGCATAGATGCCAAACATGCTCAAATGATTCCACACTTCAACCATGACTTTCTCTTAAATTGAAGAGACTCTTAGCTTAGAATAACATTTCCCAACAAAAAGTTTTGAAGCAAAAACATATAAAGGAAAATGTGTGGTACATCAAGCTTCATCTAGTTCCAAATCCAAATATAAAAGATTTCATGCCACATGATCAAATGATTCCACTCTCTATTCATGCTTTTTCTAAAAAAAAAAAAAATTGAGAATACTTTGTGCCTTAATATTTCCACACTTCAATTTTTTATTTTTTTAATAAAAACTCTCAGGTTAGGTATCACTATGAAACTTGACATCTCAATTATACTGACAGATTAAGTAACAACAATCATCTGTCACCACATACATGAAAAAAAATATTATTAAATTTTTTTTTAAGAAGAAGATGCCCTCTTCCTCATTTGGAACATGTGCAATGATAAAATTCTACATTCAATTCAATAAGATCATTAGATCTTTTAGTACATAATAAGTTAAAGCCACTCATTAAATTATTATGATTAAGGAAAATCTTTTAATTAGACAAAATACATTTTCATGACACATGAAAGGGATAAGAATTACCAATTGGTATAACTCAAAAAATAACACATAAAATGGTATTTTCTATTGGTGTTGTGATAGTCCAATGATCTTACTGTAGATTTCAAACTACAATCATGACCTAAAAAAATACTTAAAATTTTGGCTTGTTCTAGCTTTATATGTCATAGCTACTCTAGTTTTACAATAATTTCTTCATTGGGGGCACTGTTGCTTTCTTATCATCACCACCTAATCACATGTTATTTCAAAAGAATTTGGTTACTCATTTTCTTTTCCAAGACGCATTTCAAGCTCAAGTTAAAGAAATAATTATGTTGGATTAAATATTTAGAAATTGTATTTGCAAAATTAAGGCCTATAATTATTAATTGTACAACAATGAAATGAAAACAAGAAAAATGTGAACTCAAATAAATGGTATAATGAAAGAATTGACAAAATAAAATAAAATTACACAGCTAAAAATATTTTTATTATTGTTTTATTCATTTATTTATTTTTTCTGTTGTAGTTTTGTTCGAGACATGTAAATTTCTTGGTTACGAAAATTTAAGTTATAGTTTATGAATAGTTAAGCAATCAGACTAAAATCATATATCTATATTTCTTTGATTAATTAATGAAATGAGATATATTTCTTTGATTAATTAATGAAATGATGTAGTAAAATTATTGTTTTTGTATGAACTGAGAATGTAACATCTTTGTATTATGGGTACTTTTCAGCATCGATTTCTGATGGTTTTGATTTTCGATTCTGAATGAAAATATTTGTAAAAAGTTATTCTACATTCAAATTAATATTTGATACTTGAGGATAATTAATGTTAAAATAATATGTATATTGACATGTTAATCAATCTATTTATAAAAATGTTTTGGATTAAAAAAATATTAGATCCAATTAACATGAGTATATTGTTAAGTATTGTATTAATTAAATATATTATATAATTATACATCATACATTAATTTGGTGATTAAGTGAAAGTCATTTATCATGGGTGTGGCCATATACTTCTCTAAGATATAGTACCCTTATTGAATATGATAGAATAAAGTAGAAGCACATATTGATCCAAGATATGAATATGTCATTATCACTATTATTGTGATATACAAAAAGAATAAATTCTATTTCCCTATCTACTTGTGGATTCTTGGAATCCCATGCCATGACACAGATTGTAGAGATCCAATAGCAAAAAAAATTTACACAGACAAAACTTCCAATAGAGAAACAAGAAGCACCCTAATAAAGTTAAAATGATCTCTTAACATTCTTGTAATCTGAGTCTATGCATTCCAATTCAGCCCTGTAAGGATTCATCAATTTCAGAAGTTCTGTTGCTTTCTCCTTAGTCTCATCACCACAACCAACTTGCAACACCAACAAGAGCTTCTGAAAGGCACCAACTTGAAGGGCCTCAAGAAGGGTTCTTCCTTCATCTTTTTCTCCAAACTTGCACACCTTCCAAAGGGCAGACACAGAATAATCTGTGGTCAAAGGTGAAATTCTAAGGATTTTCTTCACCAAAAGAGGAATTGTTAGGTCATTCCCACAAGCTTTGTTCCTTCCTTCTTCACAGCTGCACAGAGAGTCCAAAATGGCCAAAGCCTTCTCATACCTGCTTTTGTCTGAGTCAATGAGAATGTCAAGCAAAGAAGAAACCAAACCCAATTCAACAAATGCCAATTTCATCTTCTCACTGGAATTGGAAGAGGATGAGACCAAGTACCAAACCACCCTCAATGAGGCCTTTGTGATGGTTGAGCTAACCCTCTTGTTGATTAACTCCACCAAGAGCTCATTCACCCCTTCAATTTGTGACAAGGCCTCAACATGCTGCACATCACCAAAGGAAAGAAGCTCCTTCAATGCCACAATGGACTTCTCTTTCCCTGAGAGATCTTGGTGCTTCAAGAACCAAACCATGCAACTCAGAGAAGCCAGAGATCCCAAGGACTTGTGTGCCTCCAATTGAAGTGGAAACATCCAATTCAGAGCTGACAAAATCTCCTCAAGAACCACCACATTTCTCTCCACTGAGTCATTGGCAAATGCATCAAAGGACGAAGCCAATGCCACAGGTGCTCCATTATCCACTATGCATCTCTTGTTCCTCTCACTCTCCCCACCCCACTTCTTCATCCTCTGCAGCAATTCAAGGCAACCATATTGGTCCAAAACCCTTGCTGAGTCCTTCACTTGCATCAGAAGCTCAGCAACCTCAATTGGGCTAATCGGTATCCTTGGTGTTGGAATCCTCTCCACCCCATGTTGCCTATTCTCCACACACCAATCTTGGACCATTATCCTGAGAGAATGGTTTGGAATCATGTCAAAGTTCCTCACAACCTGGTTGGTAACAGGACATGTGATGTTCCCTTCTTCAAACCACCTCTCCACATTCTCCCTGTCATAGGTGATCCCAGTTGACAGTGTCACAGGATCCTTCATCAAGTCAAGAGAAATTGGACACCTGAAGTGGTTGGGAACCACCACCTCCATCACGGGTTTCCCACCTCTGCTCTGCTTGCTGTTTCCCTTCCTCCTTCTCCATCCCAACACCATCTCTAGCAACCTGATCAAAGAAGCCAAAACTGTTTCTGTAACGTGATTTGAGCTTTTGGTGATCAAATTTTTCAAATTTGATGAGAAGTATTCAATGATCTTCAAAAGGGTTTGTTCGTGTATTTATATTATAGAGAATCACAGACACACACATAGATATGTCATGTCTCATGTGTGAGTTGTGATATATAAGTACAGGGTCAGGGTCCTTGGTTTCATACACACGAATCAGTGTGTTCAAAGTTAGACTCAAGAAAATAGTATTCTAAGAGAGAAGCATTCAAATTGAAGAGAGAGAATTAATGTGTTGTTGCATATTAGGAAGAAGGAGTTAGGATTTGAATATTGACCATTGAAGATTTGAAGAAAAAATGAGAATAGAGATAACCGTCAAAAGGGAAGAACGGGTAAAAGAAACAAAAAATCAGAAGACTCAAGAAACGCAATGTTTTTGTTTTTGTTTTTGTTTTGGTGTAGACTCGGTGACACACGCTTTCTACTAGGAAATTAGACAAACACAACACCTACGTTGTTATTATGCTACCCGCAATTTTATTTTTCTTTCGTGCCCTCAAATTTTGAAATTAAAGTTCAATTAGCCTCATTAAACTTGCAATAATTATACTCATATTCATTATCAAAACTTTAAAAAAAAATCAATTTTATGATAAATTTAGTCTTTATAATTACTCAACTTCATATTAAAAAATAAATGTTTATTATGAAGTAAGTAAAATTTGAAAACTAAATTATATATACATTAAAAGAAATCAAAATAAATTATGAAATGAATCTTTTATACACGAAATAGACCAATTCTGAAAGAATTGGCAGTGTGGGCATTTCACTAAGATTTTTCATGTATAAAAAACTATGTAACTATCAATACTTTGTAATAACAGAGGAAGAAGAATATTCCATAAGAAACTAATTGTTTAATAGAAGTGATTAATTATATTGAAGATCTCTTCATAATCTACTATTTTTTTCATTTAATTTAATTTAATATCTTGTTTTACTTGAATGCAAGATATTAATAAAGCATGTGAAGATTAAAAAGTAATTAATTTTGTAGAATAACATTTGAGATTAAAAATGATCAAATATTTAAGTTTCTTTGAGGACTATTTATAAAATTTATAGTATTATCTAATAAATATATTACAGAAAAAATGTTTGATTATAAGCTAATTTGTTTGTCATGAGGTGATAACCCTAATTTAAGGGTTAAGAATAAACATTATATGAAATCATTAGTGGTCACATGACCATTAAACTATATAAGATTTTTTTAATATCACCATTTTTTTTTATTTCTTTGATATAGACCATAATATAATAATTTATATTTATATTGATATTGATAGTTATGTATGTGCATTTAATTAAATGATGCAATAAAACTCCTAGTCAATTGTGTAATAATTTTCTTTCCGTTTCAATCAACATATGCTTCACATAAACGCCATTCTTTTTGGCCTGCAACTTTCTTAAGTCATAGTTCTAATTCTAACGGAAAGTTCTAAGGTTTTCTTAATTAAAATATTCCGATTAATAAAATTACATTATTACTTTCTCCATTATTTTTTTTACGTCTTTTAATATTTTTTTACAATAACTAAGAAATAAAATGATAATAATAATAATATATGAAACATCGGTATCAATACTGAATGTCATCACACAGATGATGTGATCGAGTCTGATTGTTATGGAACCAACAACTAATATTCTGTGTGTCACAATTAACCTCATCAAATATACAAAATCTTATTTTTAACATTCAGATTAGTTTTGCAGTCTATCCTAACACAGGTCGTCTATTAGGATCCTATAAATATCACTACACACAAGACAAAGACACCACTACAAGAAAATCATGAAATATAAACTAATTTTAGATACAGAATATAATTAATTATTATAATGACTAAATTATAGATCATTTTAGAAACTAAAAAACTTGTGGTTTCTAAATTAGTTTCTATTCTTGTTAAATGGTTTCTAAATTGTTAACTAATTAGCTACCAAATTTTGTTTTACCAAATTTAGAATCTAAATAATTGGTAATCAAAATCTTGGTAGCTAATTAGATACCAATTTAGAAACTATTTAACAATCATATAAACTAATTTGGAAACCATTTTTTTAATCTCTAAAATACTCTCTAATTTAGTCATTATAACAACTAATTATTTTTAGTTTTCTAAAATTAGTTTCTATTTCATGATTTTCTTGTAGTGTGTGCATCATTAAAAAATATTTATTACTTTTACTCATCCTATACTAAATCCAAACTTAAGCATCGAAGTATCTTGTATCCCCTCCTTAGTGTTCGAGATGGGATACAGTATTACGGAGAACATCAGACACATTTAAAAAGAAAAAAATATTTTTCCTATTCATACAATAACATTATAAAATAATTATACATTTTTATTATTTTACTCATCTCTCTATCTAACAAGTAAATACATGTGTTAATTACTTATAAAGTTATTGTAAAAGCTAAGAATATAACAGCAACAATAATAATAAATATGTCATTAAAATTCTAGAAAGACAAATAAAAATGAATAAATTATTTACAAATTTGAACTACAGAAAAATGAAATATTTTAAACTACTTAATGGTACATAAATTATGTCGTGCAGGTAGTGCATTTTTCAGTAAATTAATTAATTGAATGAAATATTCTTAAAATACCATTGCTGGAATCCTTCTGCAGAATTACAAAATATTTGAAGATTTCGATGTTGTTTGAATAAATAATAGATATATTAGTAATCGGAAATTAAAAAAATACAAGATTATTAATTTTATATTAGAGAAGGTCCAAATCCAATATAATATATGAATCTAAGTCCTGAAAATTAGAAATGAGTTAGCATGGCAATAGGAGTCAAACTGTGACAAAAAAAATATAGAAAACAAGTTAAATAGAAACGGTGATTTTGGGGCACAATTCTATTTTAATAAATCTTAAATAACACTTTAATCACACTTTTTTAATTTTTATAACTTCATTATTGATTTTTTATATATATATTTTTCTTTCAATCTAGAAACTGACACGAGAGCATTTGAAATTAATTCAAGATCAAAGTGATAATTTATCTTTTGTTTGATTTTTATTTAAAAAAAGAAGTATTATTTGTTTGACCCTTTCTGTATATAAAATGTGAGAGGGTGATTGAATAGGTAGAAGATGAGGATGGCAACAAGAGGTGAAAGAAAGAACACGTTGGTATCTCTTTTACCAAACTCATTCTTGACACCTTCAAACCATGCAATTCAACTTGACTTTTGCATTGGGATGAGAATTTACACAAAACTTAATTCTCACAAAATAATTTCAAAACGTTTAGATTTCCTTTTGATTCAGAAAAAAAAAGTATTTTAGTATTATCTTGGAAATTTCACCTCCATATAATTAAATTATAATATATAAATAAATATAAAATTTAGTTTTTATATCAATTTTATAAAGTTAAATTAGATTTTAAAAATAATCTTTTCATTGGTATAATATGTTTTCATCTTGTCTGTTTTTAGAATTCTTTATAAATATGTATAGTCTACCTATGTATCAATTTTGTTAATATATGAGTTTTAGTCTAATCCTTTCATATTTTTGTTTTTTTAATAATACTTTTTTCAAGTAATGACAAATGATTGTTGTTACTTGAGGTGTCAGCCTAACTGAGATCTTAAGTTACATAGTGATGCCTAACATGAAAGCTTTTATTTAAAAAAAAATTAAAAATCATGGATGATGGTTGTTCACTAAAATTAGTGTATATGATAGTACCTCTTTTAAATAGACGCGAATTATAAAAGGAATCAACGTCTATTCTTTTCAAATAGACGACGTTTTTCTTTATAACCGATGTTAGTTCGCACTGAGTATAAACAGAGGTTATAGGGAGGACCAATGCCTATATTTTTACCGTAATAACAAAAATGTCATCGTATTTTGATGGACAACATTAATTGTCATTAAATACCATTGTTATACTAGTGAATGAACGTAAAATTTATTTTTTCGAATAATTTTGTAGAATTGAATTAAACTTAAAATTCATTTTTTTGAATAATTTTGTAAAATTAAATTAAGCTTAAAGTTTACTTCTTAAAACTAATACAATGTGCATTTTATAAATCTTAGTTAATTTTTTTTTATGTGATCTCTAAATATTAAACGATATATATACTTTAAAATTCGTATTATCTTGAATTCTAATTAGCTACATTTAAAATTGAACCTCCATTAAAAAGAGAATTTGATGAAATGGAAATAATCTAAAGTGAAGTTTGTAAATGATGATTCAAACACACATTTATAAGCAGTTGACTGTGACATGACATGGTGGTTTAAGTAGTTGAGGAGACATGTTACAGCCAATAGTTTCCCAAACTTAGGTGAGGTAACATGGTGCAGCCACATGAGACAACTATGTTATTGTCAACTTTATACTATTTAGTATTTACTTTGGACCTTAAGAAAAATTTAGGTTACCACTTTAAATTCTAAATCCGACCCAACAAACCTAATCACAGGCCTCACATATTATACCTAACTACCAAAAACAGTGTAACTTTTTGGGGTTTATTTAATGCAGATTCTTCTCCATTGTTGCATGCAGGGATCTATAATGAAGTTTAATAATTGTGTGCAAGATGAGTAACCACATTAAAATTTAAGGTGGTGTTGACTAGGATATTGTACTATATTGAATTGTCTTGTGTTTATTAATTATCTATTTATCAGAGATAAGGAATTGAAAGTAAGCATGGGTGACCCTTGTTAGGTATGAAAATGGAGTCAGAAAAATACAATCACTCTTCTGCGGGCGATAATGGAACCACCATCTTCTTTGAAAAAAAAAACAAATTAATTAATAATTAGCTTGATGAGTGGCACTTAGACTGGATACTGACACTACAAGAAGATCATGAAATAGAAACCAATTTTAGAGACGAAAAATAGTTAGTTTAAAATTTTGTTTTCTAAATTAGTTTTTATTATTGTTAAATGGTTTCTAAATTGGTATCTAATTAGCTACCAAGGTTTTTGTTATCAAATTTAGAATCTAAATAATTAGTAGTTAAAACCTTGGTAGCTAATTAGATACTAATTTATAAACTATTTAACAATAACATGAACTAATTTAGAAATCAATTTTTTTTAAGTTTCTAAAATGGTCTCTAATTTAGTCATTATAACAACTAATTGTTTTTTTTTTCTAAAATTAGTTTCTATTTCATTATTTTTTTTAGTGTGAAAAAAATAATCATCTTTAGTTTACAATTTTTTTTTCAGTTTTGTGAAATGAGATAATTTTGTGTGTATATGAATTAATATATGGTGTAAATATGTTTTTTTCTGTAATAGAATTTTTTTTTAAGTTTTTCACGTAGAAAATACATTTCAATAATTTTATTAGTATAAATATATAAAAAATCTAAAGTTTTTGGAGTATAAACGAAAACTAATTTAGTGTTATAGTATAATGAAAAATATATTTAACTTTTAATGTATTTATTAAATTGAGTATTCAAAGAAGGATTTTAGGTTTTTAATTTCATTAATCAATATTGAATTTTCTTCTAAGAAGATGGGTCAAGTTAGGCTTCATCTTAAATGATATAAGTTAGGTGTCCAAAGTTAAAATATGAACTTTGCCTGCTTGAATGAGAGAGATCTATTTTAGGTTTAGACCCACATCTTTAATAGTATTTGATTCTAGGCGTATATTTATAAATTTATTTTATCGTGAAATATTTTTTTAGGTTTGTAAACAAATTTTAAAAGATTAAACATATTTTTTTATTTATGTATAATAATGTAAAATTGTTAGAAATGAAGAACTGGGATAAGATGAAGAAAAAGGAAGACAAAGAGCAAAGGATACGAGAAAAAATATTTCTTCTATTTTCTTTTCCTTGCTTAGATCAAAGCAAAAAGTCCGAGGAGTACATTTATTTTAAGTCTAATTAAAAAGACATAATGTAAAATAAAAGCCAACAAAGACTAGAATAAGAAAACACAAATTAAAGGTTAGACATAAGTAAAAAAGAAATAGCTAAGAATTAGAAAAAAAAAATTAACTTCCTTTTAGAAGTTTTGTATCCATATCATTTGTCAGTCACCCGTAAGTTGGGGAACAAATATTGATGAGATCCAGCTTAGAATAAATACTTTGAAAGATTGAGAACTTAAGATTTTGTATAAATGTCAACCACTTCAAGTGAGTTCACGTCTTCAAGAATATCTATATATATAAAGATGTTTTACACACATAGTCTAGAATCTGATGTAAATAGGGTGATTTTTCACAAATTCTTGTCACAGGATAAAGACTAAGAGGTAATCAATGACATTTAATTGTTGTTCCACTTCTTCTCAGTTCTTAACTTTGGTCACCAAAGGGTGCTATTCGGTAGATTCGCTCTTGCACCAAGGATATTAATTTTCATAATAAAAAAGCAGGACTCTAATTCCAACATTAGCACATTCTAAGGCATATCACAGGTTATCATCAATAAGAACCTTGGCATTTAAGGACCTACAAATTTCTGATTTCGATATTGACAACCATCAAGAACAAAGTGGTTACCAAAGTGAATCTCATGAAACAGTCCAGGAAAACTTTGGTAACCACTTTGCTTTTGATGGTGTGTCAAGACCGAAGTCATAAATTTGTAGGTCCTTAAATGTCAAGGTTCTTATTGATGATAACACGTGATATGCCTTAGAGTGTGCTAATGTTAGAATTAGAGTCCTACTTTTTTATTATGAAAATTCATATCCTTAATGCAAGAGCGAATCTACCGAAGAGCACCCTCTGGTGACCAAAGTTAAGAACTGGGGAGAAGTGGAGAAACAATTAATGTCATTGATTGCCTCTTAATTTTTATCTTGCAACAAAAATTTGTGGAAAAACACCCTTTTTACATCAGGTTCTGGACTATTTCTTTAAAACAAATTTATATATGTAGATATTCTGGAAGACGTGAACTTACTTGAAGTGGCTACAAAGAGATCCACCCAGAGGTAGTAGGTTGGTTGAATGACAGGAATAGGATTTCCCTATTTTGAGCAACTTGAAGGAAGATTCATTTTGGTGGAAGCTATGGTGATTTTACCATACGTATAACTAGACTAAGATTTATTTGGACCCTCTATGAATGTCGGAGGGAAATCTAAATAATGTAACTCTTTAAAATAAAATAAAATGTAAAAGTTGTTTTTCTTCTGCATTTTTTATTTTGATCATATAACACATGCGACACCATTAAGCAATAAACCAAAAATTTATCCTCAATTTTTAAAGCGAGGTGTGGGTAGCGTGAAGTTACTAAAGCGCAACCTTATTGGAAAGGTTCGCCTTCTGATGAGACAATCCAAAGTCTCAAAATCTATGAAATGATAATGAAATTGATAATGTTTATTTGTAAATCCCCTAAATAAACACATTAAGTCTCTATGCTCTCCTCTTTCTCTCTCTTCCATCTCTCCAATTTTCTTTCAATTCCAAGATCACCTTGAAGTACATAATCAAATTGGTCTAACAATTTTTTAAATTTAAAATTTTGAAATTTTAAAATTTTTTGAAATTTGAAGTGTTTCGAAAAGGCTTTTAGGGTTTGAAAAAATTTTAAATTTTAAATTTTAAATTTTTTTAAAAAATAGAAAATGATGCAATGCCCATAATAATGAAATAAAATCAAATATTGATATAAGGATAAAATAGGAAAAATACCAATTTTTACCTACACTCTTCCGTAGATGTAGAAGCGCATGCAACTTTTTTTCGATGATGCAACACGCACCGAATCCAGATTACACACCGCACTTAACAATGTTCCTTCGCATTGGAACCTTGCACTTGGGGGTAAGCACGACAATGATAGGAACACACACGGGAAATAGTGCCTTGAGGTTCAATATCTTCCTATTGCTACGTTCTTCTAACTAAGTTTCTCCTTGTTTGAAGATTGTGAATAAGTAAATCAGATTGAAAGTAATTTTTCCGTAAAACATGAGGAAAATGAGAATATATTTTAGTCAGTGTTCTGTATGATTTTATTTAAATCCATAAAATTATTTTCAGAAAATGTCTTATGATAAAGGACTTTCATCACTTACCCTCTGTCTCCTTTTGTTGAGTCCTTCTTATACTTCTAGTCACATGTTTCAATCACAATTTCATAAGAAAAATGTCAAATTAGTGTTTCACAAATTGAAATGCACATATACCGATGGTTGTGATGGTGCCCGCAACTCCTTTTGTTAAGTCATTCTCATCCATCTAGTCACAAACTTCAATTACAATTTCATAAGATAAAGGTCAAATTAGGGTTCCACAGAGATTAATCAAAACATAGAAAGAGAAAGAGTAGTGAGAATGAAAGTATGCTTTTACATGAAAAAGGAAAGAGAAAAGAAAATGGGAAGTAGGGTACAAAAAAGAAAGTGAGAAATAGAGTGGGTATTTGAGTTTATGCATAGTGAAGATATTCATATCTAATAAGGATTAAAGAGTAAGAGTGCTTCTTAAATCAATTTGAAACCTATTCTTACATATATTTTTTATAAAATATTTCAAATAAAAATTTTGTTTCCATTTTTTTACCTAATATCTTTAAAAGAATTTAAAATTTAAAATTTAAAATTTTGAATTTTTTTTTAAATTTAAAATTTGAAGTTTTTCGAAAAGGTTTTGAAAATTTGAAAAAAATTTAAAATTTAAATTTAATTTTTTTTAAAAACATAGAAAATGACGTAATGTCCATAATAATGAAATAAAATCAAATATTGATATAAGGATAAAATAGGAAAAATACCAATCTTTACCTACACTCTTTCGTGGATGTAGAAGCGTATGCAACTTTTTTTTCAATGATGCAACACGCACGGAATCCAGATTACACACCACTCTTAACAATGTTCCTTTGCATTGGAACCTTGCGCTTGGGGGTAAGCACGACAATTATAGGAACACGCACGGAAAATAGTGTCTTGGGGTTCAGTATCTTCCTCTTTTTACATTCTTCTAACTGAGTTTCTCCTTGTTTGAAGATTGGGAATAAGTAAATCACATTGAAAGTAACTTTTCCGTAAAATATGAGGAAATGAGAATATATTTTAGTCAGCGTTCTGTATGATTTTATTTAAATCCATAAAATTATTTTCAGAAAACGTCTTATGATAAAGGATTTTCATCACTTACCCTTTGCCTCCTTTTGTTAAGTAGTTCTTATACCTCTAGTTACATGTTTCAATCACAATTTCATAAGAAAAATGTCAAATTAGTGTTTCACAAATTGAAATGCACATAAAGAAAATTACCGATTGTTGTGATGGTGCCCGCAACTCCTTTTGTTAAGTCCTTCCCATCCATCTAGTCACAAACTTCATTTACAATTTCATAAGACAAAGGTCAAATTTGGGTTTCACAAAAATTAATCCAAACATAGAAAGAGAAAGAGAAGTGAGAATGAAAGTATGCTTTTACATAAAAAAAAAAAGGAAAGAGAAAAGAAAGATGGGAAGTAGGGTACAGAAAAGAAAGTGAGAAGTAGAGTGGGTACGTGGGTTTATGCAAAGTGAAGATATTCAAATCCAATAGGGGTTAAAGAGTAAGAGTGTTTCTTAAATCAATTTGAAAACTGTTTTGACATACACTTTTTATAAAATATTTCAAATAAAAATTTTGTTTCCATTTTTTACCTAATAAAACTTTAAAAATTTTGAAATTTTAAATTTTTTAAAAATTTGAATTTTTATTTTGAAAATTTGAATTTTTTAAAAAATTTGATTTTTTTTTTTTGAAATCAAATAGGAAATTTGATTTAGGGTTTGAAAATTTGAAATTTTTTAAAATTTAAATTTTTAAAATTTTTGACAAAATAGGAAATGACGCAATGTCTATAATAATGATATAAAATCAAATATTTATATAAGGATAAAATAGAGAAAAAATTGAGAAAGTTAAAGAGGAGAATCCCTTTATATATAGGTATAGATAGGTATAGATACATGAGACATCATTAAGTAATAAATAAAAAATTCATGAAAAATGTTATATACAAAAGAAGAACATATAATGAAATATGTTTTTCTTTTCTTTGTCTTAGACCCACAGAGAGACTTAGTTAAATCGTTCTTACCTTTACTACCACCGTCAACCACTTCCCTCCATATTCTCCATCACCGCCACCCTTATAATTAACCCTCCTAATCAAATCCGAAAACGTAAGCGTTCGTTTGTTTGTTTGTTCTTCCCTCTCCTGATCCATTTTCTCACTCCTTTCGCTCATAAACTAACGCACCTCCCATTTTTCTCCTTAATCCCTCTTTTTCTCATAGACTAACATTTTTTCACTCCCACCGTCGCACTTTTATCTGGTACATTTTTTTCCTTTCAAATTTTTATTCAATGAACAAAATTCTACTATTCTTTAATATTTATGTTATAAGTTTGATTAAATTGTTGCCTAAGTGTATTTTATGACGTTATTGGTGTCAACACAATAATAACAATATTGTCATCTCATACAATGCCAAAGACATGCATAAATGAATGAAAAAGAAAAGCAAATTCAAACATTGCATTTTCATCTTCTACTTTATAATTGAAAAACTTACTGGTTGGTTTCGTGCTCCTTGAAGGAAACAACGCATTCTCATACTTTGAATTTCGAATATGAAAATAGAAAACGAAAAAGATGTTTGATGTGATAAAAGTCAAGATGAGCGGGAGAAAAAGATGCAATTGTGAAATGCTTCTCAACAAGTCTCACTTTACAATATTTAGTTTTGAATTCAAAAAATTTTAAATTCTAGAAATATAAAATTTTTGAATTTAATTTTTTTTAATTTAAAAATAGTGTTATCTTTTCTGTTATCCTTTTGAGATATAAAATTAAAATTACTCACAAAATAACAAATATCTTCTCTCATATTTTAAAAATAATAAAATATAATATAATATAAAAAAATTAGAATAAAATCCCATTTATATTTATTTATATATAGGTATAGAAGATTTAAGAAATCTCATATATCATATTAGAAACTTTAACTTTACGTTGTGCTTGTTTGTAGAGGAATATTGTTCTCGTGGAAAGAAGGATGTTCCAACTCATCCGAAATGGGACAAAAACCAAACGAAAAAGATAAAATTACCAGTTTATCCTTACTACTACAGAATTCTTTAAACAAATATAATTGATCACATTATAATATATTATACATATTATAACAATATAATATAAAAATAATAAATAATAATAAAAATCAAAATCAAAATATTTAAATAATAATAATATAAATGTATATAATAATAGTAAACTAATAATATTATTAATAAAAATTAGTAATAATAATGATAATCAAAATAAATTTATGAAATAATAATAATTATAATTATAAATCATAAGTAATAGTATTAGTAAAATCTTAAAATAATAATAATAATCAAAATGAGTTCATAAAATAGTAATAATATATAAAAATAATAGTAAAATAATAAATAACAATTATAATAATAAAATATTAAAAATTATAAAATTATAAGGTAATAATATTAATAAAAGTAATAATAACAAAATTAAGAATAATAACAATTCAAATAAATTCATAAACTAATGATAATAATAATATAAAGAATATTTATTTTAATTTCAATTTAATTTTATGAAAATAATCTACATTTTTATGTGTATTGGCAATGTTATATAATTCGTAGTTATTTTTCAGTCCAAGTGAGTTTGCCGATAGTACAACAATAATGTTTTAACGAAATGTGGGTAATTTTAACAAAATTACAAGGGCAAAATAGTAATCTTAAAATTTAGTAATTAAAAAATATTTTTTATCTATCGCTTCAATCAAATCATTTACAAATTTTATATTTTTATCTCATTTCTCTTCACTTTTCTCTTTCATGGTATTTTTTTCTCCAAAATTTTTTATACTAAATTTAAAATCTAAATAATTGATTATTAAAATTTTGATAGTTAATTAGATACTAATTTAGAAAGTATTTAACAATAATAGAAACTAATTTAGAAACTAAAAATATTTTTAGTCTCTAAAATAGTCTCTAATTTAGTCACTAAAATTGATTTCTATTTCACGATTTTCTTCACAGTGTTATATATATATATATATATATATATATATATATATTTCATGTATAAAATGATATGGCTTTTTTAATTAGACACATTACAAGACTACAAACATTTTAAAGAATCAATAAGTCTTCCTACTAAAAAAAACTGAAAAATAAATATAGATAACAGAAAAACTCTAACGTGCATTATATATCATAAAAGTCTACTATAGTAACTTCTTGGTAGAAAATTTTGTGATTTCTACCAAAAATCAATTATGATTATTTATGAAATTAATTTTGTTGTGCCCATTTATTAAAGTAAAGTATTATTTTTATAATTAAATCAAACAATTGAGTAGTCATCTCATGCTTTGCATTTTCCAATCAACTGTGTTATATTAATTTTTCAGTAACGTGTAATGTTATTTTAAGTTTGTTTCTAGAAAAAAATGTGTACAATAAAATAATTTTATTATGTTTTTTTTTAGTTTCTGAAATTTAAGATAATTATGATTTTGATCCTTGAGTTTTAAAAAATAAATTTAAATATAATTTCAAACATTAAAATTTATATCATAAACTCTAAATCTTAAATCATAAACTTTATAAAACTTATTTTAATTCCTTAAAATTAGTTTTTAAAGATTACAACCTTAGAGTAATTTCAAATACACATTTCTCTCCGAATACTTTATAAACGTCAAGAATGATAATTGAATTTGAAGTGAAAAAGGTTATATATAAAAACTACAACAATTTTATTTTTCATTTTCTATGAAATGATTTTTTCTTTAAAAACTCAAATCCCCTAATTTCTCTCTTCAATGGATGATTATATATTTTTTCTTTTTGAAGCACAAACTAAGAGATAACTAACATTACAAAACATTATAAATAATAACTAATTTTAGAAATAAAAATAATTAATTTTTATATTTATTAAATTAAATACTATTTTATAAACTAAAATTTATTAGTATCTAAAATAATTTTTATATTAATATAAATTTATAAAATATTTTTAACTTGATATTTAATAGTAACTACTAAGATTTTAACTACTAATTATTTTAGATTATAAATTATTTTTTATGGTGACTACATAAAAATAAAAGTTAAGTTTTTATTTTTTTATTAGATTTTACATTATTTCTATTTTTTATTTGTTTTTTTATCAGCAAAGAACAAATAAAATAAAATGAGACACTTTAAGGTGTCTCAACTCTTGTACAGAAAATGGTCAGGCCAACCTATTCAAGACCATCAGACTATACATAACAACAAACCAATTATTAAAGATACATGAAAAGAAAATAAAAGAGGATAAAACATAATACACACAAAACAACTCCTAGTTATAATCGAAAATCCACAATAACAATTCTCTAGATTACGAGTCACAGATATCCTCACCAATACTCATTTTGTTCGATGTATTATCGTTTGAGAGAAAAGTGAATTTTCATTAGTTAGTAACGTATTTGTTTTTGCTAGGTTTGGTTTCCTGGAATCAACATAGAGGATATCTAAGCATCTCTTCTTTATCGATTAAATTTCTTGAAGAACATGACATTCTTAGTTAAGGAAACTTAACATTTATTTAAATTAGGTTATGATAGTATAGAAGAAATTGGTAGGAAGGTTATGTTTAAATTGAAGTCAAATGGTGATGATGCTGTATTGTTGAAAATTTGATTATTAGACTTAGATGACAAATTGTGTTACATGTGAAATTATTATTCGAATGATAAATAAAACAAATCCTACAAGTGATAAATCCAAAACGACAAGGGTCGTTCTTAAATTCTTCAAAAACAAAATCAAGTGGACAAGACTATTTCTTCCTGCACCTCTATATATTCTTCTGTCACCCTATACAAAATATGAAAATACTTTTTTTATCATATTTTTTTATCTTATTTTTACCATCCCATATTTCGAATTACATATTTTAGAAATTAATTTTGGTTTCAAAAATAACTTACAGATTATGTAATTCATAATATATTTTTAAAAAATTGTATTTCGAATTATATAATTCAGAAGTCTGAAATTGAGAGTAGCTTCCGGATTATGTAATCCGGACACACCTTTGAAAAAAAAAATTTGGATTACATCATCCGAAAGCTAATTTAAATTCCAAATTATGTAATCTGAAAACTAATCATACATATTGAAAAAAGACTTTCAAATTATATAATCCGAAAGTTAATTATAAATTTAGAAAAAAACTTTCAGATTACGTAATTCGAAATACTACAGAGAGATATTTTTGAAATATCAAAAGTTTATGGAGGTGCAGGAAGAAACAGATCAGTAGACAATACATAGAAGGCCCAAGACAAAAGGAACCAACGTTTTATTTGATTTTTGGAAAGTCATGCCAATGTAACATACCAGTAGGCTTTTTTGTTTTGTTTTATATTTTCTAGGTCATGTACTTATTTTAAGGTCCTATTAATAACATTTTTTCCGTTAGAAAACGCAGAAGACATATTCAATTTAGTGCAAGTTTGACGATTCTAAAAATTTTAAATAAGAATTGAGATGAGTAATTTTTAATTTTCTTGTGGCATATTGATATTATTCCTTTCACCCTTTGCATTAAAATATTAAGAAACCTGTCTTCATTTTGAATTTATGTATCATTTATTGGGTGCATAAAAAAGAATTTTCATTTGATCGAACTCAGTTGGCTTTATGGCCATTCATTAACTAATCAAAACAAGTCATTATTGGTGCGGAGGCATCGTACTAGTTATAAAAGAACTGTTTAACTGCAAGTTGAATCATAATTTCAATATGCTTAACTCATTTACTTTCCTAATAAACATCAATCATAACTCAAACGATCTTCATAAGTTAAAAGAACTTAAGTTTTTCGTAAATTGAATCTTTTTTTAACACCCAGATCTTTGTAAAGTTAGTATTTTATATTTAGTGATATATGGTCGTTAAAAAATGGACGGTATAAAAAAATACCTATTTTTTATTTTTTATTTTTCAAATTAAGCTGAACAATATTGTCAATATAAGCTGTACAGAGAACAAATCACCTCTGAATTTACAACCTCTCAATCAAATTAGCTTATTTATGAAGGGGCAAAAATAATTCTGGACCTGTTTGGGAAAGATCCTACAAAAACAACAAAACAACATACCCCACACCTCACCCAATTGACCTCCCTGACCTTCACAAATGCAATGCTCCTACAAATTGTTGGGAGCGATGAGTTTCTATCCAAAAATAAGATGGTTGAGTCTCGAAGGATTACCAAAGGTTGGGTCACTCCTGTCTGACGAATGGTGAAGAACTCATTTCTGTACTGCAAAAAGACTCTTCTTGGTTCATTTCATATACATCATCGTCCTTCTCATCGTCCCATTTGATGATTTCCCTTATGTATTTGAATGCCTCATCCACAGACGTGCGTTCCCGAGCTCGAGTTTGCCCCACAAACAACTTCTGACCAGTTAGGTAATAATAAAGCTCCTTGAACTTCACAGCCACATAGTAGTATGCTTGGTGCGCTAGGGCGTGATTGTTGTGATGGGGTCTCACGGGGCAGAAGTCCCCAAACCACTCACAAGTTGATAAATGAACTTTGTTTATCTTGTCTTCGAAGGCATCATATTTATTTAGGAGAAGCACAAATGGGGTATCTTTAAAACAGGGATGCTTCACCAGACTCTCGAAAAGATCTTTGCTTGCCAGCAGTTTGTTTCGAAGCTGACCTGTACTACTAGGCCACATCTGGTCGTAGTCACTCAGGGCAACACAAAATATGATTGCCCTCACATCTTCGAACATTTCCAACCATTTGCAACCATCACGCAGTCCCTTTGAATTTATGCGAATCAGTTGATATCTGAGTCAATAACAGTGTCAAAAACATTTTCAGAAGATTTTGTAAAATAAGAGAAAAGGAGATGGATTTACTTGGTTAAGGGAGGAGGGCAATTGAGGTTTTCACTGTATATCTCAGACATTGGACTCCTATCATCAAATGAGAACTCCATGAAAGCGAGACCATTGCTCTGAGTGACTCCTTCGGCATATAATACATCCTTATCAGAAGGTTCATACTCATTGCTCGAAATTTCTATTGCCTGTGCGGGATCACATATAAGTACACCTCTTGATAACAGAAGCACGTGATGAAAGCCAATACATTTTAAGATTGTTTTTAAAAATATTAGCCAGCAAAATATGAAAAATCAAGAGTACAAAAGCAAGACCAATAAAATTAGAAGCTTAAATATGAATATGCACATAATATTCCTATTGCGTATGCAAGATCACATATGATTAGACATCTTGATAACAGCATATAAAAGTGAAAGACTAACATTTATTATATGAGCCAAATTTAGATAGACAAGGAGTCATGATCCATAATTTAAATTTTACACCGTACTTTAAAAGTATTCTTTTGAAGGTACGGTTCTCAATCTTCCGTCCATATAAACTTTAGCAACCACAAAGATGGTGGATATCTTACTGCAAGTGTTTCCATGATGGCAATACTATTATAAAATATTTAAATATGCATTAAGAGAGAGATATCAATTCATGCATTAAGAGACTAGTAGATAACTTTTCATTGGAGTTGCACAAAAATACATACATGTTCATTAGATAGACATCTAGATACCCATATAAATCTACAGATATCTAAACATTTACACAAATCATAAATAACTGAAAATATGAACTAATAACATCTGCTACTCTACTCTCAATCTTTTGATAGGATAATTTACGCTTTTGCTAATCAATATGGAAGCCACTATTGTTTCCATACTTTCTCTTATGCAATGTAGTTTAATGTTCCATAGATATTTGTGTGTATGTGATAGGAACAATTCCTATCCACCAAGGGAAATTGTATCATTTTAACAAGGTAGGGGAAAATACAAAAAGAGAAAACTGGAAACATGCCCCATATGTAGATCATTGGGCTTTAACGGGCCCCTACTTGTATGTAACTAAATATGGTCCCTATCATTAGGTATATATCTATATAATGAGGGCCAGTAAACAATGATGAAAGAGCATACAAGCTTCAAGACTTATAGAAAGCATAATTAATTTAATAATTAAATTACAGGTAAAACTCCCATTGGTCTCAACTCTCAAATGGCAAAGAAAAATTTACAAAAATAACTACCAGCTCAAAATGGTCAATAGTTTCTATGTTAGGTAAGTATAGTGTACATTAACAATACTAGCACTCTTTGGTATTGAAATGGAACATGTTACATTGCATCTCTTGCGTATTTTTAAAGTTTACTGACATATAAGGAGAAACAGTAGTTTGGCAAAACAATGACAATGTTGCCAGCCACTTTGAATTAACTTCAGAATGGAAATGGAAAAATAATGTTTGTAAAGGATAAACATAAATAGCAACGTAGACATAATTAACAGTTCAATTGCAAATAAATATACAAAACAACACCACTAGATACTTATCAAGACAAAATAGTAAAAAATGAAATAGTAGAGTCATACCCGATCCAAGAAATATTTAGCAACATCAGGAAGATTATGCAATTCCTCTCTCCGCTTGTATGTTTCCTGAACAGCAGGATCTCTCCAGATCTCATCTACCATAGGAGCATACTCACGTGTTGCTGCAGGGAAGAAGGCCTCCAAATCTCCCGTTGCCATAATATCCAGTAACCAGTCAGAAAAGTGCTTGAATCTTTGATTGATTGAATAAATACAAGGCTTGTTTTCATCAGCTGCTGTCTCTGCTAAATTAAATTTACAATTAGATTCATTCACCAACAGAACTGTAGCTTTTCCACTGATGTCACAAAAAAGATTATCAAATTGTATCATCCACAAAGGGAAAAATTGATGCGGTAACTATATCTAACTTGAAAATTGTTTCTTAAAAGGACAAATGATCCATTATACTTGTCAAAACATAGATGAATTGCCTTGTAGTTGTCAATGGGCAAGGAAAAAGAACTCTCTCAAAGATAGCTAGTGACCATTGACAAGGACCTTACTTAAATGGTTTGATGAAAATTAGGTTTTGGACAGAGCCCCAAATGGTGCCAATTTATCCACGTTATTGACCCAAGGAATGAAATGAGCCTTGGTGGTAGTTGCTATAAATAGTTTAGATTGTCTATGGAAATGTTAGTATTGCCGTACAAAATTATATTTGATGAAGCTTAACATCTTAAAAACAAATAATGAATTTATTACACATTGGACCAAAATTGCAGACAACATTTAGTATAACACTACAGAATCAAATACTGTTTTTATCCAGAAATTACCTTTTTGGGTCAAATATGGGAAACATAAAGCAATTATTTCGTTACCTACTCCCCAAGGGGACTAGGCGTTCTTCATTAAATGTTCCAATTGGACAACAATCTAAGACAAACCATGAAAGAATGACAAATGAATTGATATAGTGAGCATAAGAAATACAACAAAAGCATCATTCTAGTAGGTAATAAGTGAGAGTGAAAAATACAAAATGCATATGTTACAAACGTTATGGAATTTTTAAAAGCATTAAGCGTCACTCTGTATGATCATACAATATACATATATAGAACAAAAGAAATATAGCTAATCAACATGGACGGAACAAATGATAGGATGCCTAAGTATACAGAACACATGTGAAAAGCTTCACTACTATATCATTCTTTCACGATCTCTGAATGAAAACCAATATTTAGTGACTTGACATTAATAATAAATACCACAAAATAATAGAAAGCAAGTGGCACTTCAACTTAAAGAGAAACAGTCCCGGCAAACTATGAAAGATGTAAGGAAAGTAAAATTATACCTGGTACTTGTCCAGATCCTTCACCTTCTAATGAAGTAGATTCTCTCTCTGCCAGAGATTCCTCTTCAAACTGCTCTCGTCCTTCAAGTAGAATGCTGAGATACTTGTACATATTGCTCTGAATCATAAGCTTGATGTTTTGTAATTCTTCTGTAGAAAACTTGTTTCCATATAAAAACTTGGCCTGTTCCACAGATAGGGAAATGATAAAATGAGAAATATAAAACAATCAGTAACACACCATTAACAGTTTAACGCCAGGTTAATAGATAAAATAATAGATATCAAAAAGAAAATGTGTTATAATTACAATAACAAGAATAAAAGCCTGTTCCCACTAAAATGTGTCATAACAATGTAGGCTAAAATTATGCAGTTTTGAAAAATTATCTCCTGCCACGTGTACACTAAAAAAGCCATCCATAATGAGCACAAGAGAAATCACTACGAAGAAATAAGGCAAGGTTGGGTGGTTTCCATTATCCATAAGTTGTGACGTACAGATTTGAAAGCATATAACTTCTTGTTTAAATATACACCTAATTTCTTAGTACGTTTGAATTCTGCAAACATGCATAAATGGGTATTCATTGGTACATTATATGAATCTGACAAGTACACAGAACATTAATATAAAGAACTATTGGTACATGCATGCATGTATCATGCATACTTAAGCAAATACACAGCTATACAGCGTATGTTTGTGAGAGTGTGGTTGAGCACGTGTATATATATCTAAACTCCTAAGAAAATAGTCAACTTATAACTACATCACTACCAGCCTCCATTGCACAATGAATCAAGAACATAAACTATGACTCTTCACTAAAGTCCTTTACCCATCAAAAAGGGAAAGCCAACGATATTGAATCCAAACCAGCCAGGCTAAAAGTTAATAAGCACAAAAGGTATGAATACATGCAATAACGAGACAGAGGGTGAGAGAGACGGAAGAAGTGAAAGATAAAGGAAATAAACATGCCTGTTTGAATAGTGTGGCTGTTCCGGACCCTTCCATGCCAAACAACAAAAGTTTCTGAACTCTACCTTGCTCCAAATATTCAGGCACAGATCTTGCTGAATAGTTAGTTGAGTTATCTCTGACCCCAGGAGGATTAGTTGGAGGTACAGGCAATGAGAATAATGAACAAATGAAACGAGTGGACGCCTGCCTACCATAAACCAAACTAATATTGTATAAAAAACCAAATCAAGAAGAGATACACTTTTAAGCCTACATTGAACAGAAGTGTATGCTATTATCAGATAAGAGAGAACCTTTCCCCATATGTTCCCCTTGATATTATTTTGCCCTTCTTCTTCGTAAGATCCATCTTCATAAACCCAGAAATGGGTATCTCGTGGACATTGAACATTTGCCAGCTGAAATGATAACCAACAAATCACAAACAAATCAATGAGATGATAAAGGCATTACAAAGTGAAACACAAGAGCTTAATGGTATACGATTGGGTCAGTAGGGATGACGAAGAAAAAAATCAAGATTTTCACTTGAGATGGCCTAAATGCATTTAAAAGAGGGAGCTGAACTGTCTACTGAAAGGCCCTTGCAGTGCTCCTTTCAAGACAAGCTACACAAGATCTTAAGTTGCTTTGGCAAGCATAGATTTTTAAAAGATATACTGATGCGCAGAATAAGAAGCAGACGCAAAAGAGAGCAGGAAAACAAAAAAGTTAGGGAAAACAGACATTTTAGGTACAATATGAGAAAACAGACATTTCAGGACAAATATATGAAACCAAAACAACAACAAAAATTGAAGGGCCATTGTAAAAACCATGAATGAATTCTTTATACATCAAATCCTGTCAACAAGTAGAAGTTATGGTTGTATTAAAAATTTAAGACACACGTGACTCTAGACTTATAGTACCATTAATAATCAGGTAAGCTTAAATGCTTGAAATATTTTCTCTTAATTTTAGAGGAACTGCTAAGAAAAGAAATTGATGCATGTCCATGGTTAATATCTACGATCTCTAATATTTTACCCAGCACAGATAGTAATTTAGGTAATGCCGTTTTTTCTTGATATGAATAGTATTTGGCAAGAATTTGATTAAAAACAAGTAAAATCCAAACACCTAAAGTTGGCCATAAGTTGACTGATAATAACACGGGTCTGTATTCATTTGTGTTTTTTCCTTAGATAACCAATTGTGTATAAACTTGTGAAGCACTACAACAATCAATTAGGGTTGCCACATGGTACTTCACATACAACCTTAGTTGAAGCCCAGGCATAGAAAACATTGATGCTCATTTAAAGAAGTTGTTATCTAGCATTGTAGCCTAGATTCTAGTACATTTACTAACTTCTATGTTCAACTATTTCATTCAGAATCAAATCCAACCCAGATGAAAGTAGAAACATGATTATTGATCCGGTTACCTTTAACATTCTAAGCTCAATCTTTGTTATTTCACGGCCATTCATGTAGACTCTAGTATTCCCATTGCTCGCATCCGTTTGAAGCTTGCCTCCAATATTAAGCTTTGAACTAATTATCTTATCAGGCTTCTCTCCCTCCTGAAATCAATCCGCCACAACCAAATTCAGAAAAACAATAAACCAATCCAATCAAAGTATTCTCTATATAAAACCAAGGACAAACACTAATAGAAACACAAAACACTACATATTGAAGCATCAAAGTTGTTAGTAGTTTTCCATTTTCACCTTGCCCCAAAGTCCAGAATCCTTATCATACCAATACCTCCCGGGCTTCAACTTCTGAGGAGGGATAGAGCAGCCCAGAATCTCAGCCAACTCCTCTTGCCTCAGCTGCCTTCCATTCACAATAAGCTGCTCCGGCCGAAGCTGATTAGCAGGACATTCCTTTTCAGCCTTCATAATCTGATTTATCTCCAAAGAACTACACACTTTCGACAACATTCTAGAACACTTCCCCAAAATTGGCCTCTTCGATTCGTCAATGGGCTTCCCAATGCAACTCACGCATTTCCTTCCCTCGGGCATAGACCCCATCGCTTTCAGCACACAGTTACTACAATACCTTGAATCACACACCAAACACGCTTCCTTCTCTTTCAACCTGTTACTATTTCCACATCTGCTACAAATCCACCGCTTCTTATTCCGCGACGGCGACGCGCCCACCGGCGACGTTGCAACAGACCGCGGCGACGGAAAATCATCGCCGTCGTCGTCCTCGGAGTCCCTCGGAGTATGAAACGTCACAGTCGTCGGACGTTTACCCGCTCCGGAGCCGCCGCGCGGCACCGGAGCAGAATTCGGCGGTGAGTGCTGAGCAGACACCTCCGAGGCTGAGCTTGCTCCGTCGTCGACGTTCATCTCGCCGGAATAATCGGATCGATAAACCACCTCACCGCTGTGCGAATCGAACTGCAACTGAGACCTGGAGACCGACGACGACCTCCGGCTCTCCACCGGACTCTTCTGCGGCGGCGGCGGCGGGCGGTCGAAACCGCCGTTGCGGACGCGGCCGAACCGCGAGAACCGCGGATGCACAGGCATGGCCACCGGAATTGAGGCCGACGCGTTGTGATCCGACACGATTGAAGCCGTGCGAATCGGCACGGCGACGCCGGAGGCGGCGGTGCCGATTTCGAGCGGATCGACCTTGGGAACGTCGTATGCAACCGGAGGTCCTTCGTACTCAACAGCGATGGAGTAGTCGAGGTGCTCCTCGTCCGGGAGCGGAGCGCCGGCTGGGAGCATGCGGCGGAGAACCTGCTCCCAGGATTTGTCCTCTTCGGTGGATTCCGACGCCATTTTAGGGTTTACGCAGAGCGCTTGGAGGGCGAGAAAGTGCGGGAAAAATAGAAGGAAAGTGCGAAAATTAGAAGGAATCAACGAAAAGGTTCCATCGTCTTTTGGATCAGAGCGAAGCGAAAGAGTTTGTGAGTGTTGAGTTGTCAGCTGCAGCAGTTGGCAGAAAGTAAACGGAGGCCTTTAACGCCACACTCCGTCTCTCTTCACTGACGGTGCCCGATTCCGTTATGTTTCGCGTCATCATGATTACATATATGCTTTTTTTAATACATATTTATGACATAAGCATGAGTAAATTAATTGTTTTTTAATTTTTTTAAATTTTAAAACCTTCACATAAATTTCTTTCAGCGTTAAATTTCTTAATATCAGCTAACTTATACTATATTCAATTATGTGACCAAAATAAAGTTTTAATACAAAAGTTACAATGTAACTTACTTAAACAATAGTTCATTGTATAATTTGTTTTCATAAAACCTTCTTTAAAAATATTATTTAATTTTAAAAAAAAACTCATTTAAACATCTAAGTTTGAAAAACGTCTCAATTTGACGGTTAATTTGAAATGTTAACAATTAAATTTAAATAAAAAAATTGAAATTTTATTTTTTATATTATTTTTAAATTGATTTGGTGTGAAAATCTAACAGAATGTAATATGCTTATGAATAAAATATTGGATTATCTTGAGTCCTATTTTTAAAGTCAATAAAGTCTTTCTTATTTTTGAAATTATAAATGAATTTAAAGGAATGTCTTCTCATACCAATTATTGGCCAAGTTTTTACAGAGTGGGGTTATGGGGAAGTCTTTTTCAGCAATAGTTATTATTAGAAATAATTATAAAATATAGTTTAAACGACTTTATATTTAAGTATACATATAGTTTAATTATGTAAATGTTTCTATATTGTTTAATTTGAGAATTTATTTTATTGTATTTTAAAAAACTGTGTGAAAATTGGAAAAATATTTAACGTTTTGACATTTTATAAGTTATTTATGTTCCCTATAGTGAAAATAATTAAGGCGGTTCAGTTCCCAGTTTTTTTTACCTTCTCTAGTCAATCTGACACGTCAAAATTAATTAAATTGCTGATCTGTTTTAATTCATTTAAAAATTAAAACAATTTTAAAAATTAAACGTTTTTAATATATGCAATATTATAATATTATAATAACTTAAATTATATTACTTATAAATTAAATTTTAATTATTAGTTATGATGAAAGAAAAAAAAAATAGTGGTTTCATTGAAGATATTTTATTGAAAGAATATTTATTCATAAATTTTTTAAGATAATTATTAAAAGTCAAGAAACTCTTTTATCACGTGGAAACATATACGTTTATTTGTTGATATTTTCTATACTAAAATAATATAATTTTTAAAAGGTTACAGAGTTTGCATGAATCGTTTAAAAATATATAAGTAATAATTAATTTTAAATGGAGAAGTTACGTAATTATTTTTGGTAAAAAAAAATATATTTATGTATTTTATCAAATAAAGAAATTATTTAATATTAATTTTAATTTTAATATCTTATCTCATTCATTAAATATTATATACAATCAAACCCATCTTAAAACTGTTATTTCGTTTTAAAAACTGTTGCAAAACATTCTGAAAATGAGTTATAAATCAATTCAACCCCATTTCAGTCAAAACGTTTAATTTGAAATCCAAATTGAAAATTTTCTAATTATTTCAGATAGATCCTTGAAAGTCAATTTAATCTGAGGAGAATTTAAATTGAAATTTTGTTAAAAAAAGCTAGAAAAACAAAGCTTAGTTAAAAAAGTAGGTCAACCTCATTACATAAAAGTTTATGAAAAGTAAAATGACAGCATTCAAAAACAGAGGAATGAAAAGTATAACTAAACAAACAAAACAATATATAATAACAAGAGGTTATACTTTTATGCTACATTACAAACAAGGAACCTTCTTCATAAAGTTGGTGCAGTCTTGTCTATGTAGGCGTCTGACATACCTTGGTCAAATCCTAAGATATATAGAAAAGTATTCATTTTAAGCCTTTTCAATGTGATTTGTTGTAGACACAACAAAATACTCTCTTTTTTTTACTGATAAAATGCAAATGTAGAATTGGCCAAACTTGTTACATTTCAAAGTTCTATCTAAAGTTTTTTCTTGACTTCTCCTATAATTGATCTAACCTCATTTTAAAAACATTGATCTAACCTCATTTTAAAAACTAAATGTTGACCTAACCTCGCTTAGATTCACTCACAAAATTTTTATCTCTTATAGAACTTTTACAATTTTTCATGTTTTTATAATAATGTTCATCATCGGTAGAAGATATTCAAATCAAAATAAAAAAAAAAATCTACCGATGAAGATGCAAGTTAGGATTGTATCAGTTTTTCTCACTAGTGTTTGTTTGTCAAATTATTTTTCCCATATATCACAATGAGAGTAAAATGATTGAAAAGAAAAATGGCTCATGAACTTGATTCTAAGAAACTGAGAAGAAGTTAGTGTTCATAGCATGATTCATTACTTTAATGAGGTTTTGCACTCATGATATTTTGAAATCAAGGAAGGCTAGTGCCATTGGTACAATTGGATCTCAAACAACTTGACCATAGTTTAATTCCTGAACTTGCACAGAAAAAAATGTACTTTACTATGAATTCACTGTACTTTACTGCATAAATACAAAAAGAGAATGCATACTATTTTTCATGTTTTCATCTTCTATGAATTTTATATTTTGAAAAAAAAATACTTATTTCATATGTAAGTTGTAAAATAAGTCCATAATCATTTTATCCTTTGGTAGTTTGATCCTTAGATTTCAATGCACAACAGCCAATACATTTGTTTTCATTTGAAAGGAGATCAGTTGCCAAATTTACAAAAATGGTTTCCATGTTATGCTTAACTAAATATTCATCAGTGTAACACTTCTTTTTCTAGGGAGACAGCAATATTTTAGTAGAAGGAGACACTGTACAAAAGCTTCCTTCGATGCTTATTCTCAAAACCAGCAATAATTTCATCAATTGATTCCTCCCATGATTCAGCAACTTCAATCTGTGCACAAAATATATACACAGTAAGCAATGAACTATTGAAAAGAAACAGAAAAAAAAAGTCATCTCCATTTCAACACATATAAATTCATATATGTGAATTTTGCCATCAACAGAAAATGTCCATACACTGTGCACACAAAGAAAACATGGGTTGCATGAGATACAAACCTCTTTACATAGATCCCAAGTAAGCTTAGCTCCCACAGCTGCTTCTTCGTGGTTATCTTTTACCTCCAAGTTGATTACCAGCACAGCTTTCAATAAAACTTGATCTCTATTATGGAGATCTGCACATTGTTTAAGTTAAATAGCCATCAAGCATAGGCATAACTACAGAGATATTAGACACAACATGGTCTTCATTTCAGACACATATCTATGCTAGAGTTTCCACATGGTAGAGAACTAGATAGATAGCACAACAATATGCATGGAGGGACTGCAAAAATACCTTGAAAACCTCATGAATTTGAATAAAACCTTAACTTCAGCCAAAACCATGAAATGTGTTTCAAAACTATAATGTAAGACACCTCAATTAATCAAGTATGCATTACTATCGTTTCTGGGAAAACTATATAACCTGGCCTGATTTTTATGTGAGGCAAAACATACTTAAAAAATTAATAATAACTAAAAAAGAACCAGAATGACTAAAAACAATTAAAGATCAACCAACAACCATAAAAGGTAATCTAAGAGAAGCACATAAAATTAGTGCACTTCACTTCATTTGCAACTCTGCTGCAAAACTTGGGCTGCAAAGACCTGTTTTTTTCGTTCTCTTAATTCGTTCATATCCAATGCCAAATCACGGCTAAGAAATATCTCCTGTGAACTTCCTTTTAACCCCATTAGCAGACATCTCAGCTTAAAACCCAAGCATCTTATTCAATGAGGCCTATCAACCAGCATAATGTGAAGCAGAAGCCTGTTTGTATTGGTGGCAAAACAAAAATCTATCTAAAAGTTACTCAAAATCAAATATCCTACAACAACATTGTATATTCACTAACTTCAGAGCAATCAACAATCAGAAAACTGAATAAACAAATCAGGATGAATATAACCTTCAATAACCATATCAAACACTTTTTCTTCAAATGTCAATACCACGTCAAAGGAGCCATCAACAGCATTTTCTTGCCACCGTTGAGGTGCCAATTTGACTGTTGCATTTCTTTTAAGCATTGTCAAGATTCCATTTCGTCTATAGCTGTACTCTAGTCAAGGTTCCATCAATCCACCACACAGAACAACAAACAAGAATGCAAGTGCAGAGTAAACTCATTACCCAACATGCCTGTAAGTCTAAAAACAGATAGGCATATAGATAACATAAATTAATGCAATCATCAACTCAGTATCTTAGTCTTTTTTTCTTGTGTATACAATGACACCAATGAAACTTATACCTATGACCCCATGCAAACTATCCAAACAAAACCACCACCATTTGACCGACCTCAGTGGGTTAACTCAATATCTTACTCTATAAACCCAAACAACACACAATCAAATAAGAACTTAACAATCCTAGCCCCTTTGCTCCTTCAATCCCTACAAAAAATTCCCTCCACTTGGTATAACGGTGAAGAAAAGTTACTCACTCCATCAAAACTATCCCCACCTAGTGCAGCAAATACAACACAACTAATTCAAAAAAAAAATATTTAAAGGAACTGATTTTCTTTTGTTTTGCTTCAATTGCCCCCAAATAAACACGAGCTTAATTTCTGTCTGTCAGCATAAAAAAACTTTATATTGCCAACCAATAAAAAATCATACAAATAGAACTTAAAGGATAATAATTATAAAAGTCAATACACTCATCATAAAAAAAAAAAACCCTATACACCCATTTAAATAAAACACACAAAAAAGAGCACAAAATCCAAGTTTATGAACAAAATTCGTGAGAGTGAAATATTGAAGCTGAAAAGGTGGAATCTTTTTTTAGTTGAAGCAACCCCACGAGCTGGGGATTTGATTTTGGGTTGAAGAGAGGGAAAGGGTAGAAAGAAAAACGAAGAGAAAGAGAGAAGAGGATACAGATCAGTGTCTTTTCTGCGGAGGTCATCGTACATATACTTGTAGGGGGTTCCGAATTCGTAGACATTGGGTTCTCTGAGGGAGGGACCAGGGAGCTTCACGTGGGCACCAGTGCCGTAAGAAGACACGTCGAAGCCCTCCCTCTTGAGCAGGGAATGAGCCTCCATGCTCCTGTTCTGGTTCGAAGAACACACCATGGCGTAACGAAACTTCATCTCTTTTCTTCTCTTTTCTTCTCTTCTCTTCTGAGGCTTGTTTGTTTCTTGTTATTGGTTGAAACTGAGATGCTGAATTGAAGAGAAGAAGAGAACACAGAACGGAACAGAATCTCTGCAATGGAGTTAGGGCAAAATTATTATTACTATTATTATTATTACTATTATTATTATTATTATATTATTATTATATTATTATTATTATTATTATTATTGTTGTTGTTTAAGTGGGCTTGTGTGATTTTTTAAATTAAATATGGTTTTATTTTTAACTAATAATATACTATAAATTTTTTATATATAAAATCCACACTGAGAATCATATCTAATATTTCTGGTGTAAAACTCAAGTTTTCTACTAGCAAGCATTGAACATATTTTATTATTATTATTAGTCATAATTTATTAAAAAAGTTAGACTTATCTTCTTTTAGGTTTTGTTAAATTACAGTTGGACATTTTTAAATTTTAAAATAATTACTAGCTTTTTTTAAAATTTTATTGAAACAATCATCAATTTTTGCTAGTTTTTAAAAAATATTTACTTTTTTATATTTTAAAAATATATCTTCCTTTTCTTTGTTTTTTTAATAAAGTAATATTTATCTTCTTGCTTTGTCACCTTTTATTGTTATATATATATATATATATATATATATATATATATATATATTTAAATATTAATGGGTAAAAACGTTATATCATATTTTAAAGAAAAGTTAAGCAAGAGTTAGATTTATAGAATACACATGCAAAAAATATTAGTTATAAATAAAATATATAGTTTGTGGAAATACTATAGTAATTATCTATTTGGCCAATCATAAAAAAATGAAACTATTTATCATTTTTAAACATCAATTTTCCATTTGAAAATTTTAATTGAATTTCTACAGTTATTTTACAAAAATCCTTTGTTTAAAAAATATTATGTTAGAATAATATAACATAATACATTTACTGTGTTACCACTTATGGATATAATTGTTCATGCCAAAACAATTCACGTTAAACTTAAAAATGGAAGCAAATTAAACATGTTATATCACCAAGACAAAAATGTTTTTGTACTAAAGAGACTTGTTTTTCTTTAATAAACAAGTCGTGTGAGATAAATTAAAAATATAATTGAATGCTTTAATTTATTTATTTACATGTTTAAAGTATATAAAATTGTGTGAGTAGTTGTTGATTTTATTTGAGGGTGAGAATAGTTATAGTAGTATGAGTTTTTATTAAATAGAATTGGGTTTCTTTTGGACTATAATATAAAAGAAATAAAATGAGAGTGGGTGAGTTTATTAAAGAGCCAGGTTACAAATAGTAATTTAGCATTTTTTTTCCTTATTTATCAAAGATTTCGATAAACCCTTTTTCTTGTCTTACATAAGGACTTTTGATGTAAATTTAGTGTACAAGAAAATCTCAAGGTAAGGAAAATTAGCTCCTTTCTAAAATCAAATTTCTTATCTAAGTATGATTTGAGTTTAATCTAGATTTAAGAAATTTTGCATGCCATAAATAAATTGTTTTGAATTCATTAAAAAAAATTATATACACTAAAAAAGTTATTAAATAAAAATTAATTTAAAATAAAAAATAAATAACTGACTAAATTATATATATTTTTATAAACTAAAAAATTATTAATATTTAAATTAGTTTTTATTTAATAAAAAATTATAAATTAATCTTTAAATTAATATTTAATTAATTATGAAGATTTTAGCTATGACGCAATTTAAGAGAAGAAATTATAATATCATACTTTGTTAAAATTGAATAAAATTTGTGAAATTCAAACATTGAGGTGCATCTCTTCTAAGTTCCCTTGCAATAATATAAATTCATTAAATATTTAATAAGAGTCATTATGCTAATAAAATAAAGGTTTAATTACTTTTTTTCGTCCCTATATTTATAGTCAATAGTCAATTTGGTACCGTGGTTTTTAAAAAATTCAATTTGGTCCCTAAGTTTTTTAAAATGTATTCAAAATGGTCATTTCTGTTAAATATCACCAAACGGCGTTAAGTGGTGCTTATGTGGCAGACACGTGTAAAGTACGTGGTGCTTATATTACTTTGGTGAATACTTAATTACGGTTTAGGTTATTCAAATTGGGAATTTCGAATTTCTGATTTAGGGTTTCTGATACAAGGATTGCTCCCCTGGTTGGATTCTGTGGTGCGCTTCCCTGCTTCGATTCCATTCGGAGGAATGCTCCCCTCATTCGATTCTTTGGTAAGATCGTGAGTTACGATGGTGAGCTGCGTTCCCATGGTCGATTTGGAGGAGCGATTATGTGGTGCGGTCCAGAGGTAGTGAAGGGGCAGCGATTGCGATCCAGGGATTGCGATCCAGGGATTGCGAATCCAACCAATGGAGCAATCAAGCACCATCCACGTAACTTACATGTGTCTGCCACATAAGCACCACTTAATGCCGTTTGGTGATATTTAACAGAAAGGACCATTTTGATTACATTTTAAAAAACTTAAGGACCAGATTGAATTTTTTTAAAACTACTGTACCAAATTGACTATTGGCTATAAATATAGGGACGAAAAAGGTAATTAAACCTAAAATAAATATAAAACAATCCATGAACCACACCTTACTACTAGAAAGATAACCCGTGAAGTGTTTAAAAATAATATTTTTGTTATTACATTCTAGATTCAAAGTTTAAATCACAATTTTTCAAACTAGAAAAGAATTAAGCACAAAAATAAAACTACTAGCAATAGAGAAAATGAAAACATACTTGAATTAATAAAAGATAATAAATTTCACTCTAATGACCAACACATGCATATCTTTCATAATTCACAACCCATGTAAGTGTTTTTTTTATTATTGTTGTGTGTGGATATTTTTATTTATTATTTTATCAGTATCTTATCAGTATCAATTTTTTTAATTGTTGAAAATTGACCTCATTGATAGATTGATAAATTCATATGCAAGTTTAGTGATTAAGCTAAATGTCATTAATTATTAATGATTTATATTTAATTACACTTATATCCAAATTTGATTTATAGTTCAACTTTATTTATCGGTTTTGAACAACATGTTTTCACTATTCACTTGTTATAAATAAAAAAAATCATTAATCTTTGAGATTCCCCTCTAATTGTTTAACATAAATCATTTTATTTGTAACAATCCTTTTTCAAGATGTTCAATTTTGGGACAAGTTTTAATGGACTTTGTTAAAAATTTCTTATACATGATGGTTCAATTTCCCTCAACAAATTTTAATTGTGTTGAGCGTTTCCAAAAGAAACTTAATTTTAATAATTTACTTTTGTGATTTTCATTGTATAATTTTTTAAATTGTATTACTATTCATATGAATAAGTTATACATATTATATTTTATTATTTCAATTACTTTTTTTAGTGGAAATTGGACAATGTTATAGATTAAGTTGATATTTAGTGAATTAATGGTTATTGAAAAATGTTTAGTGAGGAAGTAACATCTTTGTGTATGTGTAAAATTTAGGTATTGAATAGTAGGGTGAAGTCTCACCAAGAACTAAATGAATATGCAATAATCTATAATGACATATGTGAGTTAACAATTAGGACCATATTAATAGACAATTTGGTGGTTATATATACTTTAATATATGATAAGAGTCAGTATTAAATATTTAAATCTATAATTTGTCTATATATTTTAAGCATTAATTTGATCCTTTCAAAACAATTAGTGTGTTTGATTATCATAGTTAAATAATTAAAATAATTTATTTTTTATTGTTAATAGTTTACCAACAAAAGTTAAATTGTGAAACCAACAAAAGTTTACTAAAGATTTCAAATTGAAAAATACTATTAGAGCAAAAATTAGAGGAGTTATATTATAAAGAATAAGACTTTTCATTAAATATGCTCCTAATTACAATGTTATAGAAGATTTGAATTTTTTAATGAATAAAGAATGAGATGTATATAAATAAGTGTTACACTATTCCTAAGTTTATAAAATACTTTAACTATGTTGTAAATTGTCAAATTTTTTTAAAAGAAAACTTTTATTCTTTGGGTGGTTGGTTAAGAATGGATGCTATCTAGATTTCTATAAGTGTAAAGGGAAAACTTAAGTTTGTACACACGCATGAAGGGAGTTAATGTTTTCATCATTTGAGGTTCAAGCACTTGGCTATCAACTATAACTTTTATTTCAATGATAAATGATCAATCCATCAAGTAGTATTAGAGTTAATGTCACCGGTTCAATTCTAGAAGGACAATTGTTGAGTGAAAGATTATTGTAGCTTGTACAATTATCCTATGGTATAGATCATGATTGTATGCTTTGGGGATAAACATTGTTTAACGTGTTGTTTTGGTGTAGACGGTGTCTTGCTGGATCATCTAGTGTGTAGAAGTTGGTGTAGATGATTTCTCGCTAGACTGTTTAATCTTAGATAGATGATTTCCCTTTTAGATTGTCAAGTATGTTTCTTCGTGTATACAGTCTGATCATATGGTCTATTTTCTTTAGTTTTATTAGACGGTTTAGTATGTTGTCAAACTATTGAAACTGTTTTATTTATATAAAATTGTCTACTTTATTCGTATATCAGATATCAAATTTTCTAACAGGTTGACTATACCATCTTAATGAATAGTTTGTTACGTTAGTCAGTTACATGTTGTTTAGTTATTCATTTGTTTTTTTGTTTTCATCATGTATATATACACCCTTACTTTTTTTTACTTTAGATGAATAATAATAGATGTTTTGTTTTATGTTTCCTTAGATTTTGTCTTTGATCTCTCTTTCTCTTTCGCCTTTACATTTTTTTTGTTTCCTGTTAATGGAGAATTTCATAAACCAATATAATCACATCTTGAAAAAACGCATTATGTAATATATGTTAAATTTATATATAATAAAAAGTCACATTTACAAAAATACATTACATCAATATACACATTGACAAAACATGCTAAATTTTCTATAAATAGATACTATAAACTTCATTAATCACGTTTATAATAATTTAAATAATGTTTTCAAAATACTTCTTTTAAATAAAAGACTGTAAAACTAGAAAACAAAATGACTTTGAAAACGATAACCAACAATTAAGAAATTTGCAAGAAATAATTAATTAACAAAACCTTAAAAATAAAACGTTAAATTAAATAGAAGCAACCAATATAAAGATTAGAACATAATGAAAAAAACAAGCATCCATATACATAGAAAACATGCAAAATGAAATAAAATATCTGAAAATGTTTCAAGTTACAAAAGATAACATCTGTGTATTTGAGATATTGTCTATTTTGTATATAAAATAGGTCACTGTATTATCATGATTTTATCTTTAAAAAACGTCTTGATAAATTAAAGATGAAAAACGTATTTAGAGCATTGAGCTCACGCTTAAACAATATTAGACTAAATTTTGGCGGAAAGAAAATAAATAAATGATAGAATAGATAAAGTGAAAAAAAAATAAAAATTACAAGAAATAGTAGGAAGAGAGAAAAAAATTACAAATAGAAATGTAAAATGTGTTTAGCAAAAACATTAGAATACAATTAAAAGAAGTATTACTTCAATTCAGAATATAAGTATTACTTGTTAAAAATTATATAAGTGTTTTTTTTTTCTTTAATTACCAATAAATGGTTCTATTCTAGGGTTATTTATTATTGTTTCTTTGTATTGGATTCTATTTACACCCCCTGCGTCTTAGTCAGAGGTAGGCATGGACCATGCTTCATCTTCTTCATTTCTAATTATATATTTTATTTTATTTCTCATATTATATTCACTTTTATTCATCCATTTTTCTTCCTTCATCCAACTTCGTGTTCATCGCTTTCGCAGAGCTGCCATGGAAGCGGCTGCGACGGCTACTGTCCTCACACCACCGTCCGCTCTGTCTCGGCCGGCGGTTTTCCTCGGAAGACCTTCCGCATTCGCCTTCCCTTCCAATCTTGCCTTCTCCACTAAGGTATTCAATCGATTATTTATTTTTTATTTAATTTTTTGGATTATGATTTGTGTTAGCTAGAAATGCTTGTTGTCGCTTATGAGAGTAGTGATTTTCATAAACTGCATTTCAATTTATTTATTTCTCACAGCTTAGCGTGTTTTGTTGCTCCTTTTCATTGATTTTTAGTTGAACACAACGTGTTGTGTTGGGGCTTTAGCTTGCTGTAGGGGAAGAGAAAATATGAGTAGTGTGTTTTTCTTATGAGAATTTGCTGTTTAGGTTTTGTTTGGCAAACTTATCCTGTAGCTGAAAAGTGAAAGATAAATCGAATTAAATCTGTCTTGTAAGCTAAAATCAACTTACCGTGCTTCATCTTTTATTACAGAAATTAAACTTCTCTCATGAGCTAAAATCAATTTATGCAGTTCAAACTTTTACTACAAAAGTGCTTCTAAAGCTAATTTTAACCTGTGCATAAATATATTTTAATTTACGAGAGAATTTTAATTAATTTGTCCTATTTTCTTCTTCTTCAAGTACTAATCGAGAAAGTTTATCTGATAGTTACTTAATGATTCGTTGAATCTTGCACAAATTATATTTGGAGGTTTTCTCTTGTTTGATTGTGAACTTGTGATGTCTCTTCTCTAGCCTTGTCATCTGTCTAGTGTTTTTGGCTTGCATGAGTTATACGGTTGGATTTGATTTTGTCAAATAGTTATTATTGTTATTATTTATTTTATTTTTGTTGCATATAAGAGGTTTTGGGCATTAGTTATTTGCTTTCTGAGTGTCCTTGGTGGTTGGCAGTTGAGCACTTCTGTATCTGTCTCCATCTCCAAGCAATGTCATGGGAGACACTCTGTTGGAAGTAAAAGGGGTTTTGTAGTTAGAGCTACATCATCGTTTCCAGAGTCATCTGAACCAAGTTCCAATGTTGCTCCACTTAAACTGGAGTCTCCAATCGGGCAGTTTCTCTCTCAGATTTTAATGAGTCATCCACATCTTGTGCCTGCTGCAGTAGAGCGGCAACTTGAGCAATTCCAAACTGATATTGATGGTGATAATCAAAAGAGAGAGCCTCCTGCTTCAGGCACTGATTTAGTTCTGTACAGGTTTGCTTTATACTTGATATCTGATACTCTTCTAAGTGTGTTTTATGACCATATGCTTCTGATAAATCTGGAAGATAGTTTCATATTATTTAGTAATTTTTTTAAAAAGAATAAGCAATCTATAATCCATATATACACAGAAATTATATTTCCCCACTCTTGCATTGGATTAGGCCCCTTAACTGGTTGATGCTACATATTACTCTTATGGATAAGCAAATATTTTCAAGTATATTTACTAGTTTGGCTCAGTCCAAATGTCAGTAATTCAACGTTTGGAATTCAACATAGGAATCTTTGTATTTGTGTCTTCTCCTTTGAAGCACCAGTGCATTTTTCCCCTTTATTTATAAATATTCAAGTATCTTTTTTATACTTTTAATTTTATGTCCTTTTTAGAGCTATACATCCATATTCTTGATTGTAATTTGGAAAAAATACTGAAGATAATATCTGATAATAATAACAACAAAAAAGTTATTTTGCTGATGAGATCGGCTACACAAATTACACAATGTCATTCGGTTTAGTTAAAAACCAATTTCCTAGGGATATTATTCACCATAAAATCCCTTTTAATAATTTCTTTCAATGTCCTTGGCTTTCCATCTACCTCTCCCATGAGGCTTAGACACCATGTGATCTACTCATCTCATCAGGGCCTCCAATAACTTTCTGAAGATAATATCTTGACTGATATAAGATCAGTAGATTACTCTTGCTTGGAATTATTACTTTATCAGATTGACAGGTTCATTTTTATATTTTTAAGATTTTTTTGGTGGAGGGGCAGGGAGTGTTTTAAGGAAGCATTAATCATTAGTGCAAGAAATACTTATGAAAGTAAGGCATTTGTTTGCTTAGAAATGGCGCTCTTTTTTTTATCTTGTGTGAAGTTTGAGTTTCGTGAATATATCATATCTAAATGATTTGAAGTAACTGTTTGGTTGAGAAATATTGTCTGTCTCCTCTCATAATAAGCGTAATGATTTGATAGAATTGAATTTACTTGTGGAACTGCTATTCATGCAATATTCGTTGATTTTTTTTTTTGGATTTGATTGTGTTTACTTTGAATCCAGCATAAAATTTTATGTTAGTACAATAAAATCATTATGTTGGAATTATGTTTCTTTGTTTTGGTTGCTGTTTTCTATCTGAAATTGTTTTAGTAATTATAAGGGACTACGAGGTGTGTTTTTATCTTAATAAAAGGAGATGTTGACCACTGCACTAGCTTTCAAAATTTTCCAGGAGAATTGCTGAGGTTAAGGCTAAGGAAAGGAAAACAGCTTTAGAAGAGATATTGTATGCTTTGGTGGTGCAAAAGTTTATGGATGCCGATATTTCTCTGATACCCTCCTTAACCCCAAACCAATCTGGTCGGGTTGATTCATGGCCAAGTGAAGATGGAAAATTGAGGAGCTTCACTCACCTGAAGCCTACGAGATGATCCAAAACCACTTGGCTCTCATTTTGGGCAGCCGTTTAGGGGATTCAACATCTGTTGCTCAGATCAGCAAAATCAGAGTTGGGCAGGTCTATGCAGCTTCAATAATGTATGGGTACTTTCTTAAGCGGGTTGTCCAAAGGTACCAGCTGGAGAAGACAATGAAGATTCTTCCTAATGTGGCAGAAGAGAATAGCATTCAACAAACTGTTATTGACGAATCAGGAATCAGCGGTGGAAAGAGCCCTTCTCATGTTATGTCTCATCCTGAAATTTCTAATTTGCCTGGTGGTAGCATCAGCTCAGGGGGATTTGGTTACGGTTCAAAAGTCTCCAGGTTGCGTACCTATGTGATGTCCTTTGATACTGACACATTACAGAGATACGCAACACTAAGATCTAAAGAGTCTCTCAGCATAATTGAGAAGCACACTGAAGCATTGTTCGGAAGACCTGATGAAATTGTTGTTACACCAGAGGGGGTAATCGATTCTTCGAAGGATGAGAGCATCAAAATCAGCTTTGGTAGCTTGAAGAGACTTGTTCTAGAAGCTGTTACTTTTGGTTCTTTTCTGTGGGATGTTGAGAGCTACGTTGACGCAAGGTATCATTTTGTCCTGAACTGAGTTCTGCTCACTCCCATGCATCACATGACAAATTCTATATGGACTGAAGTACTAATGTTTTCAACCTGTTTAATCATAATAAGAATTGATCTGGTTATTATATTTTTTCGCATTTGGTTATTCTTTGTTGTCGTGATTTTTATTGAAACAACCGATGTAGACCTGACAAAATTCAAATTACGATTGACTCTGGAACAATTATAACAAGGATGGTTTCATGTAAAGTGTCTGACTTCAAGGTTTATTTTAGTTAGATGTACATTTTATCAATTTTTAACGAATGGAAGGATACACAATTCATGACCAAGATTGTTAAAGTTGCGAGAATGTTATACTACTTGTGTGGTTTTTTCTCCTTTTGTTATCTTATCAAGTAATGTTAACTAGTAGCTGCTTTTTTTTCTATACTAACACTATTTTCTTTTCTGGAAAATAAAATAAAATCATTCAGCACACAGGATAGTGTATTAGTGTAATAACACACTCTTCTAGATCATGAATAAACTATATGCTTAATCTGAGGATAGTGTATTTGTGCTTATTCTCTTTGCAAGTTGCTTTGAAGATCAAGATTACATTGAATATGGAAGAGAGTAAGTGTAGATCTGGCATTCATTCCTAACTCTTTTTTTTTCTCTTTTAAATAAAATGATACAATCTGTTCAGATTAAATCTCCTCACAAGTTATCAATTCAAGTACCAAAGTGGTTGTTTTGTGTCGAGTTACCCCTTTTAGAACCAACTTTGTTCCCAATTAATCAACTATATTGGTTGGTTATTAGGCCAAATTATGAATCTGACAGAGTTTAATTGCATCGGTTACACTCGTGAAAGACACTCAGGAAATCGGAAAACTACATTTGTTTATAAACAATTATTAACAATATTTGTAATTATTGCTTTTATTGAATATAATTTTTAAAATAAAAAATACTCAAATCTCACTTAAAACTAACTGTGTTAAAGGAAATGTGAAATGAATTCTCCGTTTTATATAAAGTTAAGAAAATATTGTTTATATAACTTGGCTAATAATTCAGCAACCAATAGAAAAACAAACTGAGAATTTGTGAGTTATATATACTAGCTATATTTGAAGTATAGTTTTAAACTTTAAAATATCTAGACACAACTAATATATTATTAAATAATTATCCTCTTTAATAGTTTCGAATTAAGGACTTCGGTGAGTTCGTTTTTCTTTTAAAAGATTCATTGAACTTAATCCATGAATTTGGTTTAACCAATACTCACTTGGAAGTGAAGAATAAGATTTCTTCTAATATCATTCTAAGAGTGATTAACTCAACCATTCAAAACCAATTTGTAAAGTAATGATTACTTCTATTTAGTTGAAATTATGTTTTCACAATATTAATTAACTCAAAATATGTAAATATCATATTTAAATATAATAAGTGATAAAAAAATATTGATTTTTGGAAAAATAGTATATATATATAAATAGTTTTTCTATTAAAAAAATTGATATAGCAATTGCTTTTTTACCAAAATAAAAAGGCAGTTACCAATAATTAAGAATAATGAAAAAAAATTGCCTAACCAATAAACGATTTTAAGGATTCCAATACAAAAAAGTATGACTTTGCATGGCTTCAAGTTTTGCTTTTCGTCCTACTTACAACCCATGAAATTGATCACTAAACTCCTAATCTTTCAATTTCTTTGGTTGAAATTTCCATGGTATCTTCTCTCTCACTGCTCTAACTCATTTCATATTCTACTATTCAACCATTGAATTATGTCCCTAGTGATGTCCTCTCGTTCAGGTTCAAAGAGGAGATCATGTGAGAATCCTTCATACAATTTGATAGTTTTGTCTGTGGAGGATGCCTCTTCATACAGTTTTTGAGAAGCATCAGGATCAGTAACAGAATCAGCAGTGCCGTGGAGAACTTGAAAGGGAACTCTCAGTTTTTCAAAATTTTGTTGCAAGTAGCTTGTAATTCGAAGAATTTCATAGCCAGTTCGTATTCTCAGAGATCCAGTACATACTAGAGGGTCTGAATATTTTGCATGTAGAGCCTCTGGATCTCTACAGACTGGTATTCCCTTCTTATATGCAGAATTGCATTGATATGTTGGCAGCAAAAATGAAAGCATAGGTGCAAGTGCCTTTCATGAAGAAAATATAGAGATGAAGATTGGTTCTATCCAATGATGTATATGCAAGCATGCCATGTTTTATAATTCAAGAAAATATGCTATGCATCGACAGTATAGAACCATTTACATTGTTATTTGATCACAAATCATCATGTATCAAAAGGCTCTGATACTATATTCTGGACTTTAAGCCTAACTCAACATTGTAAAACTGGTTTATAAGGTGAGTTTTGCACCAACTTATATACTATTAAATGTCCTTCCAACAAAGTTTGTTGACTTTTACAATCTACCCAGAAGTCATATCAATGGTGATTTCTTATTAGTTGATAATGGAAAACTGTTTTATACTGTCAATGCATGACCATTAAACTCTTTACATATTCTGATGTAAATGAAGATGTCAGAATGTATGTGTTATATAATCAGATAACTTGGATGCAACAAGCAAGGTATTCTAACCACCAAAATTGGATGAGAAGGTTCCACTCCAACTGCTGGTGAGGTGAATGTAGCACCAACTATGCTGGTTTCAACCTTTGGATCAAGCAGTGCCTACAATATATATAGCAGTGAAAAGCTGAATCAATTTAGTAGTCACCAGGTCCTGGATAATTTTTTTCCCCTAGAGTAAGCTTCATGAATAATGTAATACAAGAATACATAGCATGTGTACTGATTAGTGTAAAAGTTGTTTACATTGATAACCAATCAGAAATTATCATGAATAGTACTTTTATTGACTTCCACAATAATTATCATAAAAATCACATGTGATTTAATATTTGTTGACAGTGTGAAAACCACATAGAAATTAAGCTCTTAATAGAATACCCACCTTAAGAATAATGGCTGCACCTGTTGAGTGTCCATAGCAGAAACATGGAAGCCCATGATTTTCATTAAGAATCTTCTCAAGAAATACTTTCTGTTTATAAAAAAATGAAATAGTGTATATCAGAACATAGGTAATTTATGCAGACTCAATGCATATACACCACGGCTTCTTTTACTTAGACAATATCCTACAAAATAGTTATAGGTTCTAGAACATACCATATCAGAAACAGCATCATCAAGAGAATGGACATATGCATGTAGCCCATCACTTCCACCATGTCCTACAGAAGTGTAACGATTAGCAGAAAAAAAACAGGTTAATATTAGAAATGAAAGAGACATATGAGTAGAATAGAACACAATATACTAGATTATAAAGTAAAGAATTCAAGTTTTTTCATGATAGATCAATAGGGAACTTAACTCAGTGAAAAACTGAACAAGTAAGATTTAAGCAAGTAATTTGTCTTAATTTAAAGTCAGATCCTAATCTAATTCCTAGTGGTAAAAAAAACTGTAGTTGGTACGATAAGATGTGATACACAATCAATGGCATGTACCGGTGTCCTTCTCTTGGAGGACCCTCTAGGGGTGTGCCTTCCAACCAAGAGAAAAACATCAAGCACATGCTTATGAAAATGACCACACCAACCTCAAATGAACAAACAAAATCTCCATAAAAGAAAATAAAGGGCAAAAACACCTATGCATAGAAGAATTCTGTGATTTATTTGTAGTAATGTTCAACTGTCAACCTAAAATCCATTTATTGTCAGACTCTGAGTTAATGATTGAGCTATTATATTCTTAAACAAGCCAGACGCAACACGCACAGATAATAAGCTTACTCATAAACAGGAGCTTCACATGTTACTTTATCGCACAAATAAGCATCCAAATAACTTAGCCCTGCAACATCCAAACATACATGCATGTTGAAGAAGAATGGTGACAGCTAAAGTATTAAATAAAAAGAAGACATGTTGAAGACATGTCTTCTATAATCCAATGGAATAAGATAAATATAAAGAATGACATAAATTTGTTAGAAGTAAGTTTTCTTCACAGTTTCACCATCACACTACTGACAGCAAGAACTGAATTATTTTGTAGAAACAGCAGATATGGGTGAATCCTCCTTATAGCAATGAATAAAAAATAATAATGTATAGACGAAGCAGAATATCAAGTATGCTAAAAATTTATTCCATGATCCTCATGCCAGTGATACACAGACAAGAACATGAATCACTACCAATTCCTCCACAATTAATGCTTGCTCATAAATTAGAATTGGCTTCATACTTACCACTCCAATCCATCCCATAAACTTTGTAGCCATTAGCATTCAGCTGCTTTGCAAAATCACTATATCTGCTACTGTCAGAGAATAATGGGGATGGCTTCAGGAAAACAAAGAAGCAATATAAAATCTGAAAGGCTTTAGAGATAGAAATAAACATCTCACTTTCTATTTTTTCTTTCCTTTCTATCTTTCTCCAACTCACCCCATAAGGGGGTGTGAGAAAGAACATTATTACCCTTACATAAATTACTAACCTGTGTTCATTAAGACCATGCAGAAGAAGAACGAGTCCCCTGCACAAAGTAGGTAACCTATTTTAGCTGTCCAATCTCTATCAGAAAGAAAGGAAAATAGTGTTAAGGATGGGGTGAGGGAAAGGGGAATAATCTGAAGGAATAAATAGGTAAAGTGTCCTTAAAAACAGGAAAAAAAAACGTTTGGAGTAGAAATTGTGCATGTTATGCTATACTTGAATACCTTTGGTTTCAGGAAATGAAATTTAACAATGCGCAAGATAAAACATCAACATCAAACGTCTAAAGAACCATGGATATATCATTAATACATATGTATGCTCTTATTATGGTTATCATTATGAGGCTATCATTTAGATTAAAAAGTATTATGGAACTATATGAATTAATCATCCATAATCCGAAGGAACTTTTAAACTTTTCTTAATGTAATGAGTATTGTTCTAACAAATTAAAATTTCTTGATATCTACCTGATCTTATGATAAAGTGGTGTCCAACATTGTGTGAAAATGGTGTCACCCCTTTTGGTTCCCAAAATCCAATACTCCCTCACACACCTTTGATCATCATCCTCCACCACCCTCCTTACGGCCAATTCCCTCCTTGCCACCACCAAACCAACACCACTTTTCCTTGCCACCATCTTGGCCGGCATGCATACCGTTGCACCTTTCCGGTGGCATTCCTCCTTGCTGCCAGGTTTCTCGGCCGGGGACACCCTCCTCGGCCCTCTGAACGGCAACAGCAGCAGCATAGCAGCCGCACATATCAACGTCAACAAGCTCTTCAATGCTCTGAGAGATAACAATGCGCTTTCCTTCAAAATGAAAGCCTCTCTCGCCATTTTGTTCCAAATCCACACAACTTTTGCTGTTAATCCTCTATCTTATCACGTTGTTTTTTCTTCTTTTCCCTCGTGGAAAATGTTGAAAAAAATGAAAGAAGAAAGAAGAAGAAGAAGAAGAAGAAGAAAAGAGAAATGGAGGGGAGATTTTGCTTGTTATGAAAGCATTCAGAATTGCAGATGATAAAAATAGCATATATAAAACAGGATGATGAAGAGGATGGCCATGATGATATGGCATATATAACGATGATGACCAGATTACAATGCAATAACAATGAACAAGAATAAGCAATACATGCAGCGTAGAGATATTTTTCTACAGTATCATTCTATAACAAAATGTTGTGTGAAAGTTTATTAACTTCTATAACTATTTTAAAAATCATACAAAAAATATTTTAAACTGGTTGATAATTCTATATTAGTCACCACAGTTTATGTTTACAACACATGTCTATTAAAAGAAAGTTAATAGTACATTCCATCCATTTTCAGAGTATATGAGTAAAAAGATAGAAAGAGATTGAAGTTGAAGCGCTACACGTGGTGTTTCAGAATATTTAAAGGTAAGATTAAGTTGAAGCAGTCAAGAAAATGACATGACATACAAACAAACTTTCCATAAAGTGAGGAGCCAACGGATTATTACTAACGAATTAGTTGTAGTCACACATGGATTTACGCAATCATAATTACTCATCACAGATGAATATATATAGCAGACACTTCGGATCTTGGATATTTATTACAGAGATAAAAGATAAAAACATGTCATGGATAAACTATGTTATTAGATGTTTGATTTTGTGCACATATCATAAAAAACAGTATTATAAAAAGATAAGAAGATTCTTTACACTAAATGTAAGTCCAAAATAACTTACACCAACTTTTTAATGGATAATTTGTCCAAATCTAATGATTTATATCAATTCATTTAAATGACTCACTTTAAGTAAAATTATCTGAACTATTAGATTTGCTAAAATTAACTATTAAGATTTGATGTAAGTCCTTAGATTTACATCTACTTGTATATATACACACACAAATATTATCAAGGAAAATCATTACTAAAAAGGGGTGAGAAAGTAAAAAAAACAATTTCAAATACTTGAATGCACAAAGGCACTTTCTGACCATAAAAAGCAAACCATGACTCAAGTTAAATCAATGTGTTTCATCCCATTATTCCAATTGCTTAGGTTCTCAACATTAGGCGTTTTGCTCCATTTGAATTATTCAACACCCCTTTGCAACCAGCTTTGGAGATAAATTGGAATCACTAAGATTTGAGTCATCATGACTATAACTTCGAACAAATGAGAAAATTATTCATTAATTTGCTATGAGACCAATCCATAGGGTACTGTAAATCGATATATTTCCAATAACTTAACCAATCAAACGGCTATTCATGGAAATGATCTGCTATAAACCAAACTCTAATGAAAAATCCACCCTTACACAACTATAAACAGAGAAACATTTGAACCACTCGATTGCTGCAGTGCCAAACTGCAAGGATACACAACTTTAATTAATTGAATTTATCAGTGGTTTTGTCGAGAACTAATTGCTGCAGCACTTCTCACCTTCTAGACAGTACTAGTTTCATGGGACATCTAACAATAACAAATATTAGCACCTGTGGCGTCCAAGAAAGGTTTCAGATATGGATGTTACCAGAGTAATTGCCCAGTAAGATGAGACATAATTTTGGTTTCAGGAGCTAACTATTGACTAATCATGTCCCAGTATAACTGCAACACTTTTGACTTCATTGATCCCTCCAAAAACAAAGAATCGTGAAGTTCAGCAGCTTCTAACATGTAACATTGCCTGAAAGTCTCAATTTTCTTTATCTGATGGATTGAGCAACTTTGCTGGTAACTAAAATCTTAACCATCTTGCATTTTTTTCATTTTCTTTTTCAAGGCCTTGTCAAAGTTGCTGCTTGACAGAGAAAGAACCTGATTCAGAAGTAACCTTACTCCAGATTTCTCCATAATTGAAAATCTAGGTTTAATCCTTTTCTCTAAACTGTATCCAAAATACTGAGGGAACTTAACCAGCTCAGATTTTGGGTATCCTGTGGTCAAAAAGAAATCCCATTTTGGAATCAAATTTTCAGTCAAGCTGAAAGTATACAAGGCTCCATATCTTGAAATCATGGTCCCAATTTCTTCCAAAGTGTATCCCCTCTCCAAGAAAAATGCTGTTATAGGTTTTAGGTTGGCCTCAATGCTAAGACCAAAATTTTGTGGGCATCTGAATAGAAGAATGCCAACATCAGCCCCCAAAGAACGGAAGTACTTAGCTGTGGGTCGGAGATTGTCCTCTACACTGTAACTAACGATATTGGGGCAACGAGTTAAAATCTTCCCTATATTCTCTTCAGAGAGGCCCAATTCATGAAGGAAATCTATGCTTTCCATCACTTTCTGCCTGCTATAAGTTAGCAGGGCCGGGAAGCGATAGATCAGCTTTGGCCATTGCTTCTCATCAACACCCAATGATTCTAAGAACTTCATGGTGGGTTTAAGATTTTCAGATAAACTGATACCACATAATTGAGGCCTTTTACTGAGGATAGTGGGAATGTGCTCTCTTGGCACTCCAAGTTCAAGAAAAAACTCAACCACTGGCTTAATTTTACCCTCCAAGCTATAGTAGGCAAAAGCTGGGAATCGGTGTGTTATACTACGAATCTGCTCAATATCCATACCAAGTTCTATGAGATAGACAATATGAGGGCGCAGATTGCCACCATCTGGGTCTGTCTCACTCACTAGTGACACAGCTTTAAGCTTTTTGGAGTCTAACACTGGACTAGAAGGAGAAACTAGCACTTCTGATTTGTCCTTAACGGGTGGATTTGGATAGTTTTCCACTACATCCACCAGAGTGTCACCATGCTCTTCAAAAAGAGATTCCAGATAAGGGATAAGAGCATCCCTGATCTCCAAAGTTGTAAGCTCTCTTCCTGTTTGTGTCAATAAAACTATGATTAGCAGTATTCAACACAGAAGAAAATTAAGAAATAGAGTAATTGTTGTGACAGAACCTGCAAGATACCAAGACTTGTGTTTAGAATGAAGCTTTGAGACAAGGTGATCAATAAAAAGATCTGACTTGTTGATAGTTCTAGCAGCAACCGCATTGCTCGAACCTTGTTTCTTCAAGAACAAGGTCAATACAGCCTTGGCTTCTTCCTTTTCTGCTACTAACAGAGTGGGAGACACCACTTTTAAATTCAATGACCCATCTATGCCTGAGGAAAGAGCACCACCATGAATGGGCTATGCTTATTTGGATGTTACATAAACCTCATGCCCATAATCTAAAAACAAACGAAAATTCTAACCTGATTTTGCCTGGCAAATGAAGACCTTTGCAGGAAAAGAAAGTTGAGTCCTGATAAAATATTCATAAGTGAAAAAAATGTTCATGTAATTTCATAAAGAGGAAAAAACATAAAAAACATATACAAGAGAATGAAAATCCTTGCATGCATCTACTAATAGACAGTAAGACACAGAAAAGCAAGAATTTATTGGGGTTCCAAGGCTATTTATGGTGAGTTTGGGTAAACAACTTAACTAAGCGCCTACTGAATAAGTTCCTACTGTATAGTGTTTATGTTTAAGCTGTTTTTATAATCAAATAAAGAATAGAGAACTTACTGAACAAGGCATATGAGCATCTCATAAGTTACTCTAAGTTCTCTTAAACACACTCAGTGATAATGTCATAAGATAAGTCATCTACAATATGAACAAGCTCTTTGAACCTAAGGCCATTTCAAAGAGCTTATCTGAGCTAATAAAAGTGACTCTACATCTAAGTTATTTTAAAAATATTTCACAGGAAAATTCTTATTAAAATATATAATGCTTTTTAGAGCAAACTACATTGCTACTCCCTTTGTTCTTTTTAAAAATTCACACGATACACCATTACTTTTTTTTTCTCCCACATTGAACCCATTAACTGTTTCAAATACATTACACTGAGAGACTCTCTCTGATACTCAAGAAACAAACACATTGCATCTTGCATCCATGTAAACAGTCTACTCAAAAGTTAAAAAGACAGGAATATACTGTGAATTTTGAAGAAACCATAAGAAATATCAATATAATCTACTCTGTTTTTTGTGTTTCTAAGGTATGAAATACCTTTTTTTCTTTCATTTAACACTTTCTTATAAAGTATGAGGAATATTTGAAAGAGGAATTGTAAGAGAGGGTATAACATTACTCTTCATTTTAGCTTAAGAAATCAAACTAGTGAATAACTTCATACAAAAAAATTTATTATACATGTATTTAGAATTCTTATTTTGGCTTCTGGCAAACGGTTTCCATAGACGCAGATACCCCACCTTCTACCATTTAACATACACAAAGGCAAAAACACCCCACAAGCTCATTCCCCTGAATTTCCTCTCCTCCCTCTTGATCCTCTCTCGTGGAGCTTTGAATTTGACAGAAAAAAAGCAACATGAAGAAAAAAATTGATACTGGGCATGCAGGGAAATTCCTAGAGAATGTGAAGTGCATGAAAAGAGTGAGGAAAAAGGGTACCTCGTGGTTGTGTAAGAGAAGAATCTTGCACACAAAAAATGGTGGGGTAGTTGAATTAAGGAGAAAGTCTTCATCTTCTTAGGCTTGAGTTAGTTTCTGTGAAAAAAAAATGTTTTTTTTCATTATTGTATCACTGCGTGGACTGCAGACAACGGACACAATCATGGGAGATAAGGTTCCATAGATGTTGCAAATAAGTTTATCTTTTGGTCTTTATTATGTATTTAGTAAAAATAATTTGGTTTTTTATGTTTTACAATTTTTATTTTACTTAATTAAGTTTAATAAGGGAATCAATTTTCTTATTAGTTTAAAATTTATACAATCAGTGGTATAGGAGATTAAGATATAAGAACATATGATATCACACTAAATTTAGATATCTAAGATTTTATATAATAATTTTAAAATCTAAATAAGTGATAGATACTATTTATATATAACTATCATTTTGAAACTATTTATTAATAATAGAAATAAATTTAAATATCAATTATTTTTTTAATCTAAAATTATATTTAAAATTAGTTTCTATTTAATGATTTTACGGTGGGTGGTAGATGTAAAAGATATATTTTACTTTTCAAAATTATATACACTTCCATAAATTTTAAATCTTTAAATTTACTTTCTAACTTAGAATGTTTAATTTTTATATATAATTTTAAATATTTAAATATGTAGTAATTAAGTTAAAAATGCACAACTTAGTGAAAAATTGATTCATCATATTACATTTTAATGGGAAGTTAATCATTAAAGAATCCATTTCATATTATAAATCCTTGAACATTTATGCTTAACAATAACAATATCTCATAAAACGTAACAATAAAATATAATCACTAGGTATTCTCTTTTATTCCATATTGAAAGTATAATCACCAAAATTCAAATTTTATAACACTTATGAATAAATACAAATTACCATCGGTTATAAGGTGAATTTTTTACCTTAACTATAAATATAATCAAACTATAATATAAAATTAAGTAGATTTTAATTTGTAAACTAATTTTATAAAATTTAATTAAATTTAAAATTTAATTTATAAGATGATTTTATAGTGCATCAAAATTTATTGGTCATGCATGATAAGGTGGACATTGAAGATTAGGATTGAACTTCTTTTTAATGTATTTTTCCATCACCTTAATTATTTTGTTTATTTTTTCTTCTTTTTTTCTATTATATAAGAAAATATAAAGACTTTTGCATTAAAATGGTCTAAATTTGTTCAAAATTTATTAATTACAATGGATAAAAACTTTTTTTAATTATATTCTTTTTATAAAATTGTGTTTGAGGTGTAAATTTTTCAAAATTTATTAGAATGTATAAAAAAAATTATTTATATTTTCGTGATAAAGTTGTGTTTAAGGTAAGCCAACTTTAAACCAACGTGCTTAAAGAACACAACTTATGATTCTCAAACATTTTTAAATTTAGATTATAATAAAAAAAACATGATTTTAGGATGTAACACGAAAAAAGTGGCACAATCTAAGTACAAATGTAATTAAGGTGAAAGTCGTAAAAGAGGTGAAAAGAGATGAATTTAGTTATATAATTTTTACATTGAAATTATTTTTTACATGCACGACTTTTGTTTTATTTTTTGTTTTATGATTATTTAAGAATTTTTAAAAATAAGAAAATAACATATAAATTTAAATATTTATATAAAAATAATATATAAATTTAAGGATTGAGTTGTTAAATATAATTAAAATTGTTGTTTTTTTATTTGTAAAGTCAATGAAAAATAAAGCTAGCATAAAAAAATCTACCAAACTATTTCATTGAGTTCAGTAATTTTTAAAAATTGCAATACAAAATTGTTTGACAAATTACATATTATACTAAATTATTATTTTTAATTATTTAATTAATTTATTATTAATATATATGCAGGAATTTTTAAGATTTGTTTATTTTAGAAATTATTTAATAATAAGATACTTTTTGACACATATTAACATTTAATAAAAAATATTTTATTATTAAATAATTTCTAAACAAATCTTAAAAATTTCTACATATATATATATATATATATTAATAAAAAATTACTTAAATAATTAAAAATAATATTTTAGTATTATGTCATTTTCAAACAATTTTTCTCTGCAATTTTTAAAAATTATAGAACTCAATTAAATTTTTCTGTGCAATTTTTTAAAATTATAGAACTCTATTAAATAATTTGGTAGATAACTTTTGTGCCAATTTCATTTTTCATTAATTGTACAAATAAAATAAACAACATTTTATTAATTTTTAAATTAATCAAATAATTATTTCTTACAATTTTTTGTTAATTATATTAAATATTTAAATTTACATATTATTTTTATATAAATATTTAAATTTATTTATTACATTTTTTATTCTTAAATTCTTAAATAATGAGAAAATACAAAATTATACAACTAAAGTTGTCATCCATAAAGGACTTTTATAATTTTTTGTCACCATAGTGTTTTACATGTACAAGTTCTATATATTTACATTTACATCAAAATCGTTAACAACTCTCATAACTTTCACCTTTAATTAAACTCAAACCCAACTTAACATAAACATTGTTGGAAATCTTACACCGATTAAAGATTATGATATTTATAACTTCACCTTATAAGTCGATTTTATAAGGTTGAGTTAGGTTTAAAGTTCATTTCTTAACATGATATCAGAGTAATTTAAAGATTATCATAACAGAAGTTTGTTGGACTTATCGGACATATATTTCTCATATTTACTAGATATTTACTAGAAACATTGTTGGAGATCTCATATTAACTATAAATTAGGATATTAAGTAAGCAGTTTTATGAGATTGAGTTAGACTTAAATCCACTTTTTAATCAAGATAATTAAATTTTGTTTTGTGCATTTAGTAAATTTTGAGAAAGATTGCATCATTTTGGTGTAAAAAGAATTTCTCCTTCTTTTTAAAGTTTTGAAAAAAAGAGAAGACTTTGAAGTCAAATCGTTTACTCCGTCAAAAGAAGCCAACGAAACTTTATTGTAATGGTTTGGTTTTTTTCAAAATGTGGAGACACACGACATGTTTCTTTCTTTCATTCAACAAAGTGGTTGGGGTACGGATACTGCAAAGAAAGATGAAATTAATGTTTTTTTAATGGTAGTGGGCCAAGAAGAACACGTTTTATTCAATCATTCATCCTTCTTATCTTCTCCAAAACTTTTCTCTATTCCAACTTCTCTTCTGAGTTTCTTACAGGAATTAACATGGCTACCTTGACTGTGCCCCCAGTTCCTCCTTCCCCTAGAGATGATGCAGTGCAACTTTACCGTGCTTTTAAGGGTACCCTTTTTCTCTCTTCAAAATTGTTGTTTATGCTTTAAACATACCTTAGAATTCTGACCTTTAATTAGGTAGTTTCTGCTTGAAACTTCCCTTTCAGGAAGATGCTATTATTGTAATTTAAGTCAAATTAATCTTAAACTCTTGAGTGAGACTATATATAACGGTTTGGTGACTGAGACTACAAACAATGTTAAGATAGTTTCGAAATGGGTCTGATACATATTAAGAAGTGAACTTTAAACATAATTCAACAACCTCGTAAAATTAACTTATAAGATAAGATTTGCTCCACCTATATACTATGAAATGTTCTAATTTCTAATCAATATGAGATTTCCAACAGCTATATCTAGAACAAAATGTTTGAGTTCATGTCAGTGTCAAATTTAATATAATCTCCAAGTATTAACCTTTTTGGATGCTTCCTTTTAATTTTGAAATTTGGAAACAGACCCTGATTGCCAGTGTTGTTGTTTTCTTTTGTGTTATGCTGATTCTTGCTTGACTTTTAAGACTATTTTCATCTCAATTTTCTTTTGCATGTAAATGTACCTTGAATGTTTCTTTCTGACGTATAGATTGTTTGTGAAGTGTCTATTCATATTGCTCTTTCAATTTCTTTCTAATTGTCTGTTTTCACAGGAATGGGTTGTGATACCAGTGCTGTTATCAATATTCTTGCTCATCGTGATGCTACACAGCGTGCCTACATTCAACAAGAGTACAAAACAATGTACTCTGAGGAACTTTCCAAACGTTTAGCTTCAGAGCTTAGTGGAAATTTAGAGGTACTAATTACTAGTAATTTGATTAAAAAATGGACAAGGAAAGCATGTGGAAAAGATGGTTCAACTAATAATATAACAGAGAAAAAATGTATATTCTTTATCCAAAAAGTGTAATATCATCATTTGAGAAAAATAAATGGTACCATCATGAGAATTAGAGAAACATAGAATGTGGCAAACAAACCTCTATTTTACATGACATTTATCACAATTTATCACCTGCCATTAAGCTGGAGTTAGTGCTGTAAACAAACTTTAATGAACTGAGTAAAACGTTTTAAACTCATGAAACCGAACAGAATCTATAAAAATAAGATGAAGGAGCAGAGACAAAAATAGACATATAGATAGGTTATACTTATTGTGTGGTCACACTATTCATTTAGTAGGAAGACATTTGTATAGAAAACTAAATCATATGTATCTTGAAATTTAGAATAGTGGATGAAATGTTCAACACTTTTGTTTTGTCTTATATATTTATTTCTTCTGTTTTTCAGACTGCAGTTCTGATGTGGTTGAAGGACCCTGCAGGACGTGATGCAGCAATCATTAGGAAGTCTCTAATAGAGATCCGAGACAATATAGGTGCTACTGAAGTTATATGTTCACGGACTCCATCTCAGCTGCAATATTTAAAACAGATCTACCATTCATTGTTTGGTGTTTATCTTGAGAATGATATTCAAGCAACCACCAGCCCCGGGAGTGATCATCAGAAGGTGAGGTTTCTATTGGTAACATTTATGAAACTAACATGTGATATTGTGATTTATGTTATAGATTCTACATCGATTACAGATAAAAGTATTTTATAGTATATAAGTGGGTGTAAACTTACTTTATAAATCAGTTTTGTAAGATTGAATTAAGTTTAAAATTCATTTCTTAATATAGTATCAGACCATTCATAAATATATATTATCACGCACGAGTTGGCTTATAAGCCGGTCTGTAAGATTGAGTTATGACAAAAAATTTCTCTAAATTAGTTTATGTATGGACCTGAAACACCAATGGGGATTGTACCTGCAAAAAGGGGTACTACTAGTAGTAGTCTTCTTGGCCTTTGTTAAGATCAACTTCCTCTTTTCTGCAGAAAAATGGTACCTTTAATGACACTTCAACCCATAAGTTAGGCTACCTAGAGGGTTTTGAGAAAAATAGCTATGAAAAAGTAGTTTGCTTTCATGTTCACTTCTATGAGTTCCTTTCAAGTTATTAGAAGAGTACAACTACTGTTATTGATTAGTTTTATGTATGAAACTTGCTTCAGCTGTTGCTTGCATATATAAGCACACCTCGTCCTGAAGGCCCTGAGGTTAATAGAGAAATTGCTCAGAAGGATGCAAAGGCTCTGTACAAAGCAGGGGAGAAGAAACTTGGAACTGATGAAAAGACCTTTATCCACATATTCAGTGAACGGAGTGCTGCACATTTGGCTACTGTTAGTGCCTATTACCATGACATGTATGGTCACTCCCTGAAGAAGGTATCTTCAGAACTTGTAATTTCTTCAATTAATTTTACTCTTTCTTGAGATATTTTTACAGTGCTTGTTCAATCTGAATTTATCAGGCAATAAAGAAGGAAACATCTGGGCCGTTTGAACATGCACTTCTGACAATAATCCAATGTGCCATTCATCCAGGAAAGTATTTTGCTAAGGTATTCCTCTGCATTTCAGCTTTTGATAATTGCTTCTTGCAATGCTATTTCAACAATTTTTTGTTCATTGACTAACAGAAGATACTTATGCTAGGTTTATTGAGAGAATTAAATTGACAAGGATGCTGAAAAAGTATTTGCCTGTTTAAACTAAACTGTGTTTGTGTTGTTACAAGGCAGGAAATTGTTCTGACAGCTTTATGGTCTGTACCTGTTTGATTTCCTTCTTACTTTTCTGATATAAAAACCTTTTCACGAAACAATTTCAAATTACTCAGCAGCCAATTTCTCATCCAAAATCTATCAAGATTTGAAAAGTGTTTCCAAAGCAAATGTCTTAAACCATAAAATACAAACAACTTAATGATGTTTCTTTTCATTTTGTCTGTATTAAAACTCAACTTTACAAAACTCTCTAATTGATACGTATGCACTTACTTCTATACTATGAAATGTCCGTATCAAATCTCCAATAATTTTCATGTTGTTCAACCTCTCTCAGTTTCACTCAAATTGTGCCTTCCACCACTCTGCGCCAGCAGTCTGAACAACCTTGTTTGGTTGCATTTTAAAAACTCAAAGCAGTTTTTGAGAAAAGAAATCAAACACGCCCTTAGATTTTCCAGAGCCAGTTTTGTCAAACATTTAGAATAAGCAGATTGTATTGGCTAAGTCATTTGGATTCTTACAACACTTTTGGTCATTGGCTGTATACTGCATTACCATGTAATTAGGAATATACATAACTGAGTGCTTGCTTGTAGTGATTTGTTATCTATATATATTCATCATGATGCCTTGAGCCAGCATTGTTGGAATTGATTCTTCAAATAGGGAACTTTTTAAAATGTGTGATCACCATGCAGGTTTTGCACAAGGCAATGAAAGGTTTTGGGACTAATGATTCCACACTCATAAGAGTCATTGTGACAAGGACAGAGGTTGATATGCAGTATATCAAAGCTGAATATTCAAAGAAACACAGGAAGACTCTTAACGATGAAGTTCACTCAGAAACATCTGGTCACTACAGGGCTTTTCTTCTCTCACTTTTAGGCCCTAATATCTAGCCAAGATGTCCAATGGTGTTTCATGTGGAATAAATTCACCCTCTGATGATTTAATATTGGTTTGTTGTAGTTTATAATTCTAAATCCTAAACTCTAAACTGAAAATAAGGTTTTTTGACTGACTGAAAATCCTTGTAGAATAAGGGTTTGTTGTTGTTCACTTGTACTAGGATTTAGAGAGTATTAATTTCAACCTAATGCATTGATGAAGAATTGTTGTGTATTAAATATAATATAAAGGCTAGGTTCTTCAGTTAAGTGTTCAAACTATCATTTTTATTGTAAATGAAAGTTTAATTTTCAGACATTGCTACTAAGTATGAAATCTTGTATACCATCCGAAACTATATTAAGCATTATCTTTGAAGTGGTTATATAAAAATTCATAATTTTTTTACATAGGAAAGTTCTTTATGCTGATGTATTTAAATTAAACTTCATAATTATATAGAAAGGACAAAAGAGAGAAAATAAATACATAAAAGAAATATAGCAGTTGTAAAAAACTTAAAAATAAAAAAATATAAGAGTATATATTTTATAAGAAAAAACAAGTATTTGAACAATCTGAAAACTACAACTTTATTATTTTGTAAATTCAATATATAATTTTCAGTAGAAAGCTGAAACCGTGATATTTGATATGGGAGCTTGCTGTGCCTTGGCCTCCTGCACCCCTAGAATTACTAGCCACACCCATACTAATAGCAAAACACTAAAATACCCTTATAATAGCAGTTGTAAAAAACTTAAAAATCACAAAATGATATGGTTATTTTTGAGTCCTTATTTTTATATCAAAACTTTTAATGGCAGTGTTCTCACGTAGATATGACTTAAATTTAATCTTGATTTATAAAAGTATAAAAATGTTATATAAGAATGACACAATTGTTATATAAAAGTATAAAAATGTGCATATTTAATTTGGGTTTTCTCAATGTACTAATTCCAAGAAGGTGGTCCATTTTGTTTGTGATGCATAACACTTCTAAATATTACCATATATCAAGAAAAAAAAAATTAGTGTATGCTATAAATATACTAAAAAAATATTAATTACATTGCCATCTTTCAACTACTCACACATAACTAATATTTTTAATTGTTTCATCCATTGCAGTTTCAAGTTTAACGTGCATATTATAATATTATTAAATAAAAATTAATTTTAGATAAAAAAAATTATCAATTTCTAGAATAACTAAATTAGGTACTATTTTAGAAATTAAAAAAAATTATTGATATTTAAATTAATTTTTTATTGATAAAAAGATTTTAAATTAGTATCTAATTAACTACCTAAATTTTAGGTATCAACTATTTAGATTCTAAAGTTGATATTTCAAATCTTAGTATTTAATTAGATACTAATTTAGAAATTATTTATCAATAATAGAAACTAATTTAGATACTAATAATTTTTTTAGTCTCTAAAATAGTATTTAATTTTGTTAATATAGCAGTTAATTATTTTTTGTCTTAAAAATTGATTTCTATTTAATGATTTGTTTTAGTAGTATGATGATAAGTTTATTGAATTTTAAGTATGATAACCATCTATATTATAATTTAAATAATTAATTAATATAAATCATAATTTTACATAAAAAAATATGGATAATGGATAATTCGACTGTGAAAAATAATTGATTAATAAATTTAAAATAATTAGAAATTTCAAATATTTGTCTTCTTATAATAATAATAATTATTATTATAACTAGTAGTTAAAATTTTAGTAACTAATCATAATAAGTATATTTTAAAAAATATTTTATAAAATTTTATTAATAATAAAAAATATTTTAAATCTTAATATTTTTTATTTTATAAAAAATATTTAATTTAATTAATATAATAATTTATTATTATTTTCTCTAAATGTAATTATTATTTAATCATTTTTGTTATAATGATAAATTATCAGTACTCTAAATATCAATTAACATAAAACTTGCATTAACATTGATGCTAAATTATTTGTGTTTAAAACATTTTAGTTTGGACTATCTCTACACCCTTTCTTTATCCTTTATATATACACAGTTTTTTTCCCAAAAATATAAGGTCACTACAAGAAAAATCAAATAGAAACTAATTTTTAGAAACCAAAATAATTAGTTGCAATAATAACTAAATTAGAGACCACTTTAGAAACTAAAACAAAAATTAGTTTTTAAATTAGTTTCTATTATTGTTAAATAGTTTCTAAATTGATATCTAATTAGCAACTAAGGTTTTAACTATCAATTATTTAGTTTCTAAATTTGGTCTCTAAAACCTTGGTAGCTAATTAGATACCAATTTAGAAACTATTTAACAATAATAGAAACTAATTTAGAAATCAATTTTTGTTTTAGTTTTTAAAATGGTCTCTAATTTAGTTACTATTGTAACTAATTATTTTAGCTCTAAAAATTGATTTCTATTTCATGATATTGCAGTGGATGAAGAATAAAATAGAAAATTAAGGGATGAAATATAGTTGTGCCAAAGGAGAATATATATTTATTATTGAAGAATAATTTATAAGTATAAAATAAAGATGATGAAATAAATAGATTTTGGTGAAACTAGGGCAAAGGGCATTTAATTAAGTGTGGACCAATTGAACTACTGAAATGTCTCCTGATAAGTGATTTTCAATGATTTATTTGCCCTACAGTGGTAGATCAATGTGCAGTTATGGCTATCAGTCCCTTTCACATCTTATCTTCCATGCCAAAACAATAATGCAGACATTCATATTCTGCTCCAATTAATGCTCTCATCATGCAATCATGTAACTGTTATCTTCATCAACATGCCCTCTGCTACACCACCTCTTTCTTCACTAACCCTAAATATCTTCTTTTTTTTTTATATAGAAACAACCATGCTTTTTCTATAAATACATTACATTTTAGTTTTGTTTATAGTGATCTCTTTCACTGGTATATAAAAGGTGAAAAAAAGTGAAAAACAACTGCTATTTTAGATTTTTTACTGTAGTTTCAGTACATCTATTATCTATCTGATTAATAGTTATTACAGCAAAAATCAATACATATATATATATATATAGTTTATTTGAATATGCTTCACTTAAGGTTACAGCTGTTGCAAGTGGCTTTTTCATGAGAGCATCAAGTGAGTGGAATATCATATCAACTAAAAGGAGTCTATAAGTGGGGCACAATGCAAGCCACAATCACAACACAAACATGCAGATCACAGTATCAAGTAACGTGGATATCTTCCAATCATAGCCCATGTATCTGGAATTTTTCAAGCACAAACACCCTTTTTTCAGGATTTGCCAAAAGATGTGATTTTACATGCACATCAAAGGAAACTCACTAATATATTCTTCAAATCTTTCACACTCATCACTGTTTTTTTCTTAACTTTGATGTGATATCCCTTGTGCACAAGTCAAGGATAAAAATCTAGGAACAAAACTATATACTAATGACAGATAACAGCTACATCAAGCTTTCACACAACTGATCACACACAAGAATCAAAATGAGCCTAAACAAAGCTGTGCATGGACAAATCTGTAAGAACCTAGGGAAAAGGAAGGAAAAAGGAGGGGAAAAAAGAAAGAAAAAAGAGGGAACAAAGGCCTTATTATACATCTGATTCTTCTTTTGCTTCAACTTTTACTTTTAACTATAATAACATTTATATAATGACTAACACAACCTAATAAGCTTTGGCCCAAAAAGAATATACAGAGATGCTTTAGATTTGTGGAAAGTGCATTACACATCTTTGCCTTGAAAAAAGCACTGCCTATATATTAATTAATTTATATACCTGTGCATTAATCTTTTCTATTTTGGCTAGTAATTAAAGTGATCATGTAAACCAATTAAAATCAGGCATGTTCATTGTTGTGCCAAGTTGATCTCCCTAAGCTGAACTCCAAGCTTGGATTTTGATCCTTGAAGCTTCTTGTTTGTGTGTAGTTGTTTCCCTGCACAAAGTAATTCATTTTCATAAACTCACTCAGGCAATATAATACACTCTTTTTGCTGATAAAAATATAAACTCAGACTATGTATTCTTATCTATCTGATATCATTGATGTGAATATTAACTCACAAACCTCAGAATTATGCTGAGATGATAGGATTTCTTGGTGACTAAGCTTATCCAAATCAAGGGAACTAGCTTGTATCCGTGCTCCTCTACTGTGAGTCATTTCAAGGAACAAAGTTTTGAGGGGATGTGAAAAGTTTAATGTGACACACACAAATATATTAATCATGACCTATTCTTTGTTTGAGACAAATTATTGTTTTGGTTAGTTAACACTGTTATTGTGAGTTCTATATATAATTTTTTTATCAGCAATAATAAATTAAACAAACAATTTTAAGGTAGTCAAACTCTCAGACACAAAATATACAAAAACATATTTCCTCTTACTAAAACAAAATTCTAAAAGATTTGCTTACTATTTATCTCAACACTACCAATTAATACAACAGTAAGATCAAGGATCAATCCCATCATCGTATAGTAATTTTAAATTGAATAGTAATTTTAAATTGAATAGTAATTTTAAATTGAATGCATACCTTCATAACTCTATATATACATATGTTGTAAGGAAAATAAAAAGTACAAAAATAAACACTCATTCAATATGTTGCAAGGAAAATAAAAAGTAGAAAGATAAACACTCATACTTGAATGGGTCACTAGTAAGAAACTAAGTAGTTATCATTATGTAAAAATACACACTTGGATAAAACAGACAAAAGGAGAAGTAGAATTTTCTGGGAATTCAGGAAAGGAGAAACAATGATGCAAGAGTGAGACATATGTACAATGTTGTTCTTATAAGTTGAAAAGACAGATATAAGAATCTCTTGTTATGAGTTTGACAATATTTTATATCTTCATTCTCCATTTCTCCTGCAATATGATCTAATCTCTCACTCTACCTTTTCTATATCTTTCATGATGATTGTAATAAAAAAAATGTTGTACAAATCTTGTATAAAAGAGCTGAATTAATTACGATCATGAAATCATTACCAACATTTGAACATGTGTATGGAAATCTGTATACACCTCAGTTCTTATCTACTGTGAATTAGCTTTAATTCTTCTCTACTATACCTTCTTTATTAACTTTTCAAGATAGAATATAGGGAGCGTTTGCTTTGTATAAGAAAAATACTTTAGATGCTTTCATTTATAAGATCTGATTTGAATTAATATAATGCAAACAGTACAGACATTACAAAGATATTGTTTCCACATGTTACAAAATGTCCCAACATGTATATTTGACTCTTGATCTCAAACTTTTTCTGCATTTAAAGCTTTCAAAAACTAGTTACATAGTTATAAAACTTAACTAGCTAATTAAATATTAATTTAGAAACTTTTTATCAACAATAAAAACTTCTTTAAATATCAATATTTTTAAAAAATTTAAAACAATATTTAATTTAATTAATATAAAAATTAATTATATTTTATCTTTAAAATTAATTTTTATTTAATATTCTTCATCTGGATAAATATTATAAGTAGGGTTTTGTAATTTTAGGTTTACTGATATTAGAACAATATAGGTACATTAAAAAAAACTTGTGATGGTCAATGGGCATTTATTTCATTCATACTTGATCAGAGAAAGGACTATGCTTTACATTTAAGCCATATGCAGTTATTTCTACAAGAAAATTAATTATATTATAAAGTTTTAAGACCTTTTGGAATAATGAGGACATTTATTCACTTAAAACTTTATTTTTTGATCTTGCATTACAACATTTTATGTCATACATAGATTGAATATGTATTCCATTGTGCTATATATACAAGATAAAAGTTCTGTTGCACATAATTTATCAGGAAAAAGGTAAGAAAAAATCAGGAAAAAGGACAAGGAATCATGCAAAAAGACCAAATAATTGGAATCTAGGTTTTAAAAGGAAGTCAAGAACATATGCGTGTATTTGTGAGTCAGTGTTAGTTTTTTTATTCAAGAACATATCCTCCATTAACTCTCATTTAGGTGCTTTAAATTAGTTTTATATATTCTTTAAAATAGGTTAAACAACCTAAACCTAATGCTGTTGATATAAGTAGTTTGATAATTATGGTTTTAACTAAAACTTTGGTTTTGAATTTGAAAATGGAATCATATTTGAGGCGTAAGTTTATTGTTAACTAGATTAATTTGATGGAAAACACAAAATATAGTTGAGTATCAACAAAAGTTCTAATATGCAAAAAGGGTTGAAAAAAATATAAATTCTTTTATTAATAATAAATAAATAAATTGAAAAGGAACATTTTAGGATTGTCTCAACTTTATATAAGAATCAAGAAAACCTAAGATTGAAAAAAATATAATGTGTATTTTAAGGTTTATGAACCGGTGATAGACAGGGGGAGAAAATTAATAATAATTTAAAATATAAAAAAATATCTTAGAAACAAATTTTTAAAATGTATAAAAATGTCAAATATTGGTAAGAAATATCTAGGAATACCTTTGTTAAGAATATAATTCTTTATGAAATCATATTCTAATTAGAAAAAGATCAAAACTCTTCAAAAACAAACCCTTGTGCTTTTTTTTTTCAAGGGGAACTTTTTCGAGGATAAAACACCAATTCAACATACACTTACTTATCCTGAATAATAAGAAGTTTGAACACATTTTTCTCCTTTATAAATTGTCATAATGATTCCATTGTATCCACTAAATCAATTACTTGAATTTACATGTTGGGAAGGACCCAATTATTCAAAGTTTATATATAATTTTTAATTTAATTTAAGGTTAAGTTTGTTTTTACACATCATTAAAGTTAAGTTAATGTGATGTAAGTTTATTATTGTGTGTAATCAAAGTTAATTATTTATAAATTTTCACATTTTGCGAGTTTTTTCATAATATAAAAAGGTCATTATGAAAATTTTATTCAACGTGAGTAAGAAAATGTTGCAAATTCAAAATCTAAGTTTATTAAAAAAAAGGCTATAGTAGTAAATATATAAATATTATTAAATATATCTTCAATTCTTTACAATTTTGATACTATAAATTTAGTTTTTATACTCAACTGACTGAAACTATTTGTTTTAATTTTTATTTAATAATTATATTACTTGATTGAAAGTTTTTGTTTTTTTGCAAATTTTAGAAAATATCAATTTATTTTCTTTTATATTTTGTTTCATTTAAAAAGAAAGGAAAGGACTATCAAACAAACAGCTAGCTCGAGCTGATTTTTCATTGTTATTTCCTTTCTAATAAATTAGCAAAACAGAAGAATGATGTCTTTTTTGAAAGCTTTTCACTGTGTTTTTTTCATTCTTTCACAGTTAATTAAAAGTTTATTTATAATCTCCATAAGAAAAACAAATAGAGTCTTACTCTCTAAAATGAGAAATTAAATTTACAATTAAAAAAAAAAATTCAAAATCTCAATTCAAATTAATCCTATTACAATATATTGCTAGGGTTGTCCTAACTTTCTAGGCTTGTAACTTATCAGGTGGGTTTGACTTGCATTTCAGGGTAGTTTGACCAATATTATAATACTATATAATATTTAATTTATTTTAATTATATTAATAATATACTTAATATGACATGTTGCTTACAATATTTTTTTCATCGATATATTTGTTTCGAAATACATGCCATAAAACATCATTTGTTTTTAATTTTACATTAATAATAACTTAACTATGTTTAACATAATTCAAACTTTTATGGAATATCGATTTAGTTTGATTCTTTGTCCAATCATTACTTTTTCTTTCTTTCTATAAAACAATCATTACTTAATCTATATAGTTAGGTTGGATTTGGATTTAAGAAATTGGTTGAATTGACTCAACTTATTTTTAAAAGTCATCATATGATTTTATATTTTAAACTTGAATCTTCTTTTAAATTTTAATTAGATGAATTTAATTATTTGCTTCAGTCATATAAAAATTACACAAACATTAAAATTAGAATATAAAAGTGATATTTCAATCTTAAATGAATCATCAAGATTAATATATAAAATAATCCTAATTAATCACCTAGAATACTTATACAATTAAGATTCATTTTTTTTCCTTTCATATTAATATTTTTTATTTAATTACACTAAATCAATAATGTATTTGGTCTAATATGAATTTAAAGATGCATGAGTTATCTGTTAAATCATCTTTGAACTTGAGATACCACAATGCATATTTTTTAACATATTATTTTACTACTATAATACAGTTTTATTCAGAGAAAAAATTGCTGATAAAATAAATCAGAGAAAATTATATATATATATATAATTTTATCTTTTTTTCTCAATTACAACATTTAAAAAAAGTATGGAAAATCGAAAATATTGTACTTATAGTGTTTCTTAAGAGCTTGTGTAATTTGATATATGATTTTGCTAGTATATTTTCACTGTAAAATAAATTTTATCTATTATTTTTTTTCAGATACTTACAAACAAAGAAACAGGCTTAAGTTATTTCATAGGGCTCATGAAACTTAAGGAATTACAAAGAAAAATGATAAAAATTGTATTAAATAAATCGTTGTAGCAGCACTTCTCTTCTAAATATGAGAAGAGAAACAAAAAAAAATCAACCTCACTGTCTAACTTTCTGATTTGAAGGAACTTTTTTGCTGTACAAACGTGAGGACCGAGAAAATTTTGCATCAGAGCTAAAGCTCATCAGAATCCAACTCAATTCTTGACCACCATTTTCACGACTTAGGAAAGCTATATATATATATATATATATATATATATATATATATATATATATATATATATATATGATTTGATGTGATGTGATCTCATACAAACTAAGTTGTATATTATGCAGAATAGCTTACTCTTTTGGGAATGTCATAAACCATATATTTTGTTAAGTTCTGCTTGATTTTCTGTGTCTGAAATCTTAGCCATTTTTAGTAAAGGAATTATGTTTTCGGCAGGCTAGTTTTGATTAGTTGATTAGAAGGTGTTGTGTTGTAAGGTCTTCTCAGGTTTTCTAATGAGTTAGATCATTTTTGAAGTGATTCTTATGTATATATTGTTTCTTGCTGATACGATTAGTTGATTAGAAAGTGTTGTATTGTAAATTCGTCTCAGTTTTTTTATATAGGTTGGATCATCCTTGAAGTGATTTTTATGTATATATTATTTTTTTTTGTGATAAGAGAAATATTAAAGGATTATTATGTTGTATTAGTGAATGACAACTTTTTCAGAATTGTATACTTTCACTTCCATAGACTATTGCAATTCTCAGTAGAAATGTCTTTTCTGTGATTAGTACTCATAGGAGTTTGCCACACCTAAGTTCTTAGCCCTTTTTGTCGTATTAGTTGACTCAAATTTTGAGTTAGAAACTAGTACCAAGCATCAGTGTTTGATAAAGCTAAAATAACAAATGTACGACCACAGGAAAAGAAACAAAATGGAACAGAAGTAAAGCCTAATTGGATAACGGTATAGTGTTGTGAAGTAATGTTAGTTAGTGAATCCATTAAGAGATGGGAAAGGGAGAAAGAAACTGCATAAGTCAATATAGAGCATACAAATATGCTGTTCTAAAAGTAGAATGTTAAACCATAAAAGGTGCATATAGAACAGTGGAGAATAGCTCCTCCATGTATACTTTCGTTGCACATAACCACTAAATTTCGTCTAGTTTCAGAAAACTTTGCTTTCTACACATTTAAAGAGGCTGAATGACATTGTATCAAAAAGGGGTATGAACCAAATGAGGAATCGCTACTTTGATCTTCAGAAAGAGAGAAAAGAGAGCAGAAGTGGAGAAAATAAATGAAAAGCAAAAGTTGTCAGAGAGAAGCACTTTTTTCAGTTTGACAAAAGGGTGTACATTGGATTTCAGATTTTCCCAAACTTCAATTATTAAACTCAAAACTTAAATACATATGTAGACTTGCATAGACAGTGAAAATCCAATCATGCACCCATGCAGATAGATACTGACAGCACTAACACATTATTCCCAAACATTTTCACACATACACATATCAGAGAAAGAGAAAGAGGTTACCTGGTAGAAGAATTAGCCCATAGATTGCTGGAAGTGTAGCCCATGTCACAATCCATGGAGGCTCCTCTCTGATTGGGTAAAAAATTCTTATTTTGATTATTTGGGACTGTTAGGGACATGAAATCCTCATCCCCATCTGTTTTATTGCATTATGTAAATATAATTCAAAAATCATACCATTATAGACATATATATGCAAGTCAATAATTAATCTTTTTCCTTTATATAGCTTTTAAAATATTCATACATATTAGTTAATGGATATAGATTAAGAGGGTCTGAGTCATAAAGGGGTGTTGGGGAATCTCCATAGGAATTGAAAACATTGAGCTAAAACATTTGGAGCAGAAATCAAGGAATTAATTAGTATATATTGCATTAGGTAAAATATTACAAGCGGCGAAGGTGATTCATTATATATGAATTACCTGAAGAAGCTGCAGGTTTGTCAGTGTTCTTAACAGTTCGATACATCTGCAGTAACAAGAAAAAAAGACAAGAAGATTAATATAATACACAGAAATGGACTTATATATATATATATATATATGTATTAAAAAAGAAAAAGAGCAATGATAGATGGGAAATCTGAAGTGTGTGTGAAGAAGATTTTGAAGGAGAATAAAAAAGGGAAGAAAATAATGAAATGAGATGCTTCTTTTTGTGGGTTTGTTTGTTTAATAACCACGAGGTTGATGTTTGGTAAGGTAAGTAATTGCTTCTATTATTGAGAAATGATGGCTACTTTTCCTGCTTTCTCTTTCTCTTTCTCTCTCATGAAAAGTAGAACTTGTCATGTTCCTCTTGCATCAAACAACAACTTCCACTGTTCATCATTCATTCATTCACTGCATGCCTCGGTTCCTGTGCGGCCCCATGGATAGACCTTGGACAAAGTCTACACACTACCCTAGTCCACAGAGGCGCAACAAAACACACACACACAGAGGGAAAGAAAGAGAAATATAGAAAGGTTTTTTTCCTGTGATTTTGTTTTACATGGAAGGAGAGGATAAGAAATGAGGGTAAGGTGTGTAAGTCATATATACCTGCAAATGGCTCTTGACATGAGCTAGTGTTAGATCTTTCACATCCATTAGTTCCAAAACTGACTTAGGAGTAGCCCCTATCATCCAACAAATACAACACTTCAAAACACTGTAAAACCTAGACAAATAAGAAGCTAATAGTTGTTGCTTTTGTTCACTTAAAACATGATTTTGTTATTGTTAATGAGTCTTCAAACACACTACAGAACTCATATGCAAAAGGGAAGAGAAGAGAGATTCACTTTCATGGCCACCAAGAAGTTGAACAGCATGAACAAAGCGATTGTGAAGAGAGCTGGTCCAACGCATTCTTGGAGCCCTCATGTTCCTCTTATTACTTTGTTGCCTTGGCAACATTCTTGACCTCACAAATCCATTAGGGAATTCAGAAGCTCCAAAATTTGTACTGTTCCCAAACTGCTGCTGAGGGTAATCAAAGTACTGAAACTGTTGGGGCCTTGAGATGGGTTCTCCTGCTACACCCCCAACAGCACCATTATAACTATAGTTAGGAGCCGAATTGGCAGAACAAGGAGGGTGTGGAACTGCATATAGAGAAGAAAAGGAAAACTTGTTGGTGGGGCTTCTATCTATTGAGGGAACTGTAGCACTGTTGTTAGAAAGGTTACTGTAGAGAGGGATTCCATTGATGAGCCTTATTTGAGCCTCGGAAACCCGATGATGGCTGAGTCCGACAAGGTTTCTCTTCCTCCAGGTGGTTTCAGCCTCAGAGGGAGCAGCAGCAGTGACAGCACTTGTAGAGTTGGCTAAGGACAGTTGTGTGTCTTTGATTGAACCATCACTGTGGGATTTGAAGCCTTCAGCATCGTCATCATCTGCTTGTTGTGGCCATGTATCAAAGGGTGAATCCCCTCCACTGCAAATTGAAGAAGGAGCACTGTTTGGGAGGCTAATGTGAAGGGAAAGATCAGGAATCTGATTCGATGATTGCTCTCGGAAAATCTTATTCTGGGGCATTTTTTCAAATGATTTCAATCTATGGCATATAGTGTGCTACAACAACACTGAAATGAAAGGGAACAAAAACAAAACCAAAAACACACTCAAACCTAAGTAGAATTCAGAATTTGAGTGAAGGTTTTGTTTCTTTTATCAACAAGTATACATAAGAAACACTTTATAGGATCCAACTCATATAAAATAAAGCCTAAGACGACGTTACAACACAACACCTCCCTATCGATTACTGAACACTAATCCTGCCAAAAACCACAACCACAAACAAACTAAGACGAAACAAGACAAACCAAAGAAACAAGACACCAATCAGAATAAAAGAAACAAACAGAAGAAAGATTTATAAGTAATAAAGACTAAACAAGTATAAACATATAGTTTTGAGGGAAGGTATATGTTTATTCTTCCACTATAGATTGAAATTTGATTATGTTATGAGAAGAGAACCCCAGAAGCTAGAAAAAAAAAAAAAAAAGAAGCTAGAATATTAAACAGTTGAGGTGATCAATTGAAGAGGTGCAAAGTGATGAAATATGTGTTTGAAAGAGAAGACACTTTCTCAGGTACACAAAACTATGGATATAGAGAGAGAGAGAGGGGGAGAAAGATGTGTAGTGGTGCATATAATATAAACAAAAAATGTAAAAGGAATGGGAAAGAAAGAGAGAGATGAGAGTGTTTTTTGCTGGCTAACTTGAGTTGAGAGTTTATATAGGAAAGTGACACTCCAACAATTCCTTTCATTCTTTTTTCTTTTCTATTTAATTAACTCTGCTTTTCTTTTCTTTTCTAAGTAGTCAATACACGCGAAAACTGCAAAGTTGGGACAAGTTTTGCTGTGTTTGATTTTTCTTTCTCCAAAGAGGAGAGAGTGAAATATATTAAACACTAAAGAGAGTAATCAAAGAGGGATTTCACTGTTCATTCTGCTGCTACTTCTATCTCAGGATCTTCATCCCCTAAAACTCTAGTTAATTTCTGCTACAAATAATATATTAAATAAGTATGAGATTTTAATTTATAGTGTTTTTTTTTTAATTTGATACATGCTACAAACTTCGTTAGTTAACATTAGTATTAGGATTCTAACTCTCCCACATTTTAAATAATGACAAATTACAATAAAGAGGGATGATGATTGGTTTAAAAATTATTTTTTCTTTTTTTTTTTAATTTTTTTTTTAAATTTTCTATAAATAATAAGATTAGGCCATGATAATTGTTTCAATGAATCAAATAAGACAAGAATAATATAATCATGATGAAAATATAGACACATCCAAATTTTGTTACACTGGTTTGATTCTACGAAAATTTATGTCGAATCTAATTCAAAGAATCTTAAGTGGATTATTATTCACTTCCGAGAACTTATACGCAACTAAACTAAGAAAACTTACAACACATCACTTGGTTAAACCCCCTTTAAAAAGAATTATAAGGTATTGCAAATACTCAAATATCTATAACCACACAACCCACTTGTATATCACATTTTAGTGAAAAATATAAAAAGAAAGAAATATATCGGCTAGAGTAACACATATTCCTAAAAAAGAATTACAGTGAAAATTAGAAAAAGAAAGAAATATATCACCTAGAATAACACATATCCTTAAAAGAATTACAACACAAAACCTATATCAATTTCTATTTTGATTGATGATCTTAAGGAATGAAATTTCTTTAAAATATAAAAGATTTTTATTCAATAACTCTTTTCAAGAACTATAGCTAAAACTTTCGTAAGTATTTGAAAAGAGATGTTCATTTTGAAAACAATAAAATGCTCTTCTTTTAAAAAAATTGAAAATATTTTCTATTTGTGACTCTGATAGTCGTTAATTATAATTAAACATAATCAATTATTATGCTTTTTTTTATGTAATTGAGAAAGCAATTTGAACTAATATAATCAATTATTATTAAACATAATTGATTATTTGTAAAAATGTACTTTTTCATATTGCATAATATAATTTATTATTTCTTAGAATTTTTTTATGAGCAAAAGAATAAAATTAATATGAATCACAAATATGAATTTTGTTGTCTCCGTTGTTGTGTTTTCCATTCTATCATATTCCATCCTCACTCTTAAGCCTTCTTTTTATTCTCTACTACTAACCACCTATTATCAAACAAAGAAAACCCCCTCAATAGCACCTATTTAGGACATACAGAACAACAACTTAAGCTTAGAAGGTCTTGTGTAAACCTAACCTACTAACTTAAAGAATGCAGGCAATTTAAAGGATACATTACTCAATCAGAATAAGTAAATGTGAAATCTATTACTTTCTTCTTCATCCATGACCATACTTATAGTTGTACCAAAGTAAAGATTTCATCCGGATCCACTCTCCTTCTTTTAAAAAACACTCCATTTCTTTTATTCCAGATACTTCGTACGATTGTTACCCACATGTATTTTCACACACTGGTTAATAAGTTGCTAACAAGTTATTAAGTTCAATTAAGAATCTAAAAGGGTCAATGTGTTTTAATTATCACATATGTTATTCTTTTGTTTTTTTAAATACTAATATTAAAAGAAATAAGAAAATTTCAAAAAACAATCATTAAGTTATTATATTGAAAATTGACAGACGTACAAAGTAAACATAAGTGTTCATATTGTCATATATATATATATATATATATATATATATATATATATATCATAAAAAAAATGAGAAAAAAGTTTTATAAACAAAGTAATAATTGTGAGAAAAAATAATACATGAAAAAAAAACTTCAATTAAAAGTATCAAATTACATTTCTATCCTTATGTAAAACCTCTATATAGTTAGCCATGATATCCTCTTCAAAAATTAACAATTTAATCTTAAAAGCATCTTAGTTATATAATAAAAAAATTATAACAAATAAATTAATTTAAATTTATCTTATATATATATAATAGTCTTGATTTTTAATCTCAATTATAAATAAGTACCAATAGGGGTCAAAAAGTTTCAGAACATGTCGATACCCAGTACCGACCGAACAACATAGGTTTGAATGAATTAATTAGAGTGTGTACTAACAATAATTAAACCATACGTAAATTGGGTAATACAAAAGTTAATTGTGACATGCACCTTAATTTAGGTCCAAGAGTATAAATAGACGCAATAACCAAGACAAATGTATATCATTATTATAACATTAATTACACTCAAATACTGAATACTCACTTGAACGACAGAGAACCTTTTGTCAATGCGCTCTCGACCGAGAGTCGAAGCTCGAAGGTAAGAAAAGATAGAGGAAAAAAAGTGCAACCAAATAGAAGAATTCAATTGTTTCGCCGATATGAGTTATTATCTCATCCTGACGTAAAAAAAAAAATATACTATTTAAATTAGATTAAAAAGTTAAAATTAGTTCATTATATGATTACAAATAATTTATTTTATTGAATTTGGATCGTACCAATGTAAGAAGACTACCTACATAAAATTCATCCTAATGTATATCATGATTTTTTTTTATTAATTCAGAGTGTGAAATTTTTTTACGTGATGAGTTCATAGAAATTAAACTAAAGTGAAAAATAAAGGCTTGGTTTCTAGCTTGTGCATTATGAAAATTTCTTGTATATATTTTGCGTGATACTTAATGCTGACACAGACATTCATACGGATTTTGTAGCATATGTTCTTACTTAACCTAACCAAACTTTAATTAAGCTAGAATAAATGGATGTACTTTATAAAGAAAAACTTTTTAAAAAAAAAAAGTTGACTATTGGGGCTTTAATTATGCTTATATATCCCTTTCAGTATTCAAGAAGGAGTTTTGTGTGCAATTTTCTCTTTGATTAATATTTATCATAATTGCATTTATTAGGGTTGAATTCTTATGTTAACTATATGCTCCTCAATCTAATGCTTTTTCCGTGTAGAATCACTTTCGGAGTACCAAAAATGTCGTGAGACATTGAAGAAGCACTTCTTCCTTGTGTTTTCTTTTTTCATAACTAAAGATTAAGTAGATTAATTTCACTAGAGATACATTTATGCAATACTTGATTTTGACACATGCATGTGAATTCAACTTCTAATATTCAAAATTGATAAAACTATAATTAATTTATATAATTATATTTTTTAAATGGATATATCGGTGAGAGCCGATAGCTAACCTGATAGACATAAATTCGTTGAGTTTCAAGTAATGAGTTATTTTATATATAAATATCTTTATTGTGTCTTTAATCTAAAACTTTAACATTATGAGAGTTTGTGAATTTTTTTTTATGTACTATTAATCTCACTGGACTTGAGATTCTTGATTTCACATTAACAAGAGTAAAAAAGTCATATTCTTTATTATAAGAATCATGGTGTTGAAATTTTTTGTATTTACGACATTAGTTGATTTTGTACAAGTCAAACCATGTAAATAGATCTTTTACTCAAATTGATGTATTGTAAATTTTTGTGGGTGCGGCTTGAAGGTCAAGTCTCATTTTTTTTTGTTGTGTATAAAGATTAAAGCATCCCTCAAATGTTTTTTTAAAATTTAATTAATTTTTTATTAATAAAAAATATATAAATTCGTGAAATATATGATGGAAAAAATTCATACGGAAGCAACACACGATCACTAATCAACTTCAGAAAAATAAACAACACAAGATTTAACGTGATTCGGTCGCCAACTGCAACCTACATTCACACAGGCAACTATTAAGTTTTATTTATTTACTGTTTCACACCAATTACAAGTACAATGATATTTTTAAATAGAAATTATAAAGGATACAATGATTAAGCTCATTTACTAACATTATGTTTAGTCAGTCCAACTCAATTTGTCATAACTTCGTACCCAACAATATACCGTATTTAATATTAATATTTTGTAAAATTGATGTCGACCAACTAGAAAAAAAAGAAAAGAAAAAGCTTTTGTATAATATTGGGCATGAGGGAGTTATTGAAGTGAGGAAGGGTTTAGTTAGTCTTTTCACAAGTTTTGAATTTTGTGGTATAGGTTACAAAGACGTAATTATCATATCTTTTGTTAAACTATTCCCAAAATTTAATGGCAGCACTAATAGCACACGCAAGTAGATACTCTAATTTCAATGTTTTATTTCCTTTTGAATTAACCCATATGCATAAAATCTAAGAAGCTTAAAATGGTGTGAAATTGTGATGTGACACGTGTGAATGCAATGATGGTAATTGATGAAATTTGGATAGCAAAATTAAGTAATTTTATGATTGGCAATGAATGAAGGGTGGGTGTAATAGTGTGATTAAGCAAAGTTTTGAAGTTGATGGTGAATAATGGAGGCATTGACCTTTGTGAAGGGACACTTAGACACATAGAGAGACCAAGAAAGAGGGCCTAAAGGCTTGTTTGTTTGCTTCCACATATTTGTCATTCTAAACCCAATAATTTCAAATTCCTTTGTAACTTTCTTAATTCCTTTTCATCCTTCCAAATATTCCTTTCTAATCCCCTAACAACTTCTCTACCATTTCTCACTTTTCTTCTCTCTCACCTTCTTTCACAATAATGCACATCCCACAATACAACATCAATAATAATCTAAAAGATACAATATATTTTTCCAAATAAAAATAACTAAAAAGAGTTTACATCTTCATATACAACCTAAAACTACTTCATGTGTAAATAAATGTTAATTTTTAAATATTTTTAGTTTAATTATGCTTTTTATTTCAAAAACAATACTGCAAAAATGATAGAGTAACTTTTTTTTTTATCGGCAACATAAATAAATAATATGAGAGGTTTTAAAAATGTTTCAACCCGAACATGTCACATCGATTGTGTGATATACATAACTTTAAAAAAAATACAATAAAGAATGTGTCTATTATCTTTAGCACCATGATAAAATGATTGATGATTTAAAAAATATATATTATATTAATTTTTATTTAAATAAAATTTATGTTTTTTTTATATGTATATGATTTATGTTTTTTATAAATATGATATAGGGAAGAGGAATTTTTATAAATGTTTAACAAAGGAGATTGGCATGATTTGTGAAATGTAAGTATAATCATTTGGACATTTTTTTTTAAAAAAACTAACCATATTTTACTTATTTTTTAACTAAGCTAGATTAAATAAAACCTTTAAACATTGATAAATAATGTCCATAAATAAATACTTATAATACACTTCAATTTTTTTATTTTATGCATATTTAAGGGATAATTAAATGTAAACACAATATAATGCTATAAATTTATGATAATAATAATAAATAAATAAATAAATAAAGTATATAAGTAATAATGAGAATAATTATAATCATATATAATAATAATAATAATAGGCTAAAATCATGATACATAATAATAGAAACTTTTAATTTTTTTATACTTTGTACTTAAAACAGAACTTTTTTTTTTCTTTTAATTTTTGTTGTTGCATAATTTTTTTATCAACTGTGAAATAAATACCCTGTATCCCCACTACTATTATACCTTTGAGCAAATTGAACAAAATTTAAGTAAACTCTCTCATTTCTTTTAAAGATCACATCAAGAATATTTTGATTGATTTATTGTATAATTTTGTAAATTATAATCTTATGTCCATTAAACTGACATGGTATTGGATGTTTTTCTATTACCAGTTACTGAAATGGATTGCTTAATCATTATGGCTTCAATACTTGGACTCAACATATCCTTCCTTAATTAAACTCCATAAGGAACATGACAAATTCAAATTCCTTAATCATTGTTTGATGTATTTTAATTTTATTTTTATTTTTATGTATTCTCAAGTATAAAAAAATTTATGATTATGAAAAGTTAGAGGGAATTCAAGCTCTTAGAATCCATTCTTTTTTTATTGGAGTATTCTAGTATTTTCAATATAGTCTTATATTGTTAAGAAGTCAAGGTCAATGACGATTTATATACTTCTTCTTTCTCTAATCTACCAATGATATTTATCTGACTTGAAGTAGGAACAAAGTTTATTTAATTACAAGAAATGAAATTAAGTAAATTAAAATAAATATATAAAAAATTAGAAAACAATATGTGAATTTGATTTAATAAAGTAGTAGTGATTACGATTTTATGTTTATTCATTATATTTGAGTTTGTTTCTCTCTATTGTTAATAATATTAATAAAAATAATAATACTTTATTTATAGATAATAGTTAATTTGCGACTGATTTAAGACATTACATATTTTTTTTTTTGGTGTAAAATTGATTTTTAACAATATGAGAACCACTAAATATATTTATATAAAAAAAATTATATTATGTATTAATGAGATTTTTGCGACGGATTTATAACATTATCTATGAATTTCTTCTATATGTAAACTTGATTTTTAATAATATACGGACCATTATGTATATTTAAATAAAAATAATTATATCATGTACTTATAGAACTTGATTTCGATTTTCTTTCGTAATAGAATGTTAATAACAGTGATAATAAAATTAATAATAATAAAAAATTAAAATAAAATATTATATTTTTACTTTTATGAGTTATTATGAATTTATCATATTGATTATATTACTCGTTTAATTTGAGAACACGTGAATCTTCCATGGCTTTCAGCATCATGCCCTACTCATGCATGGGTTGTTTTCAAGAAGGAACAAACAAAAATTAATAATGATACTTTTTTTTATTATGGTTCTCAACTCACTCTATTTATTCATCTATATCTCGCCTATTTTTTATTAAAAATTAATTAATTTACACTTTATTTAAATTATTATTTCTATTGTTTGTTTCCCTTAGGTTACTAGGAATCTCGAATGTTGTTTAAAAAACATATAAATTATTAGAAAATGTTATAAAATAGAAAGCAATACACCATTCCTACATTCCTAATAAAAACTAATTTTAGAAAAAATGGTTATTTACTATTTAATTAAATTAAAGATAATTTTATAAACTAAAAAAAATTATTAAAGTAATTTTTATTATTAATAAAAAATTATAAATAATTTTTAAATTAATATTTAAATATTAGCCATCAAATTTTAACTACTTTATATTTTATAATTATATTCTAAATTAATCTCTATTAATATTTATATAAATTAATTTAAAAATTAAAATATTAGTCTTTAAAGTTTAGATAACTAATTTAGATTTAAATTTAGAAATTATTTTATAAATTCTTATCAATAATAGGAACCACACTTTATGTTGGAGATCTCACATCAACTAGAGATTAAAGTCTTTCATAGTATATAAGTGGATGCGAACCTCAACCTTACGAGTCAGTTTGATGGGGTTTAGTTAGTTTAAAGTCCACTTCGTAATATGGTATCAGAACTATTTTGAACTTATCTTAGCGAGTGTTTATGTTGCGCCTATCATGTCACCCACTATCGAACCACCATAATATATAGTCTCCTGCACGAATTGACAGTCTCGACGTGAGGGAGGTGTGTATAAGTGGGTGCAACTTCTCAATCTCATAAGCTGATTTTATGGGTCGAGTTAGACATAGTCCACTTTGTAATAATATACTAGAGTGATTTATAAGAGGTACTTATTTTTATTTATTTAGAATATGATACTTGAATGAGAGATATCTTAAAATTGAGTTTATTAATTAGTTGAATATTTTTGGTTTTATTCCTGTTTGGCAGTGATAATAAAGCCAAGGAGATGGTGCAAAGTCCTAAGCAATAACTATGGGCAGCAACACAGACTCAGAAAAAAGAAGAAAAGATTGCAGTGAGAAGAATGATTTTGCAATCAATTGCACTATGATTGAAGAGTAGAAAAAGATAAAGAGGAAAAAAAGAAAGCATTTCTTTTGACACCAATGGAGAAATAAAAAAGTGTTGTAGGGCATAGACTCGATCACAACTAATCTTTTCACCTTTACATCAATCAAAATAACTGGTGCCTTTTGCTTTCTCCTTCCAACACTCAAACATGCATGTGGTTTTCACTTTCCTTTTCCTTCTTTTTCATTCCATTTTTGACTTTTATGCTTCCTTATATAATTTTGCTTATCAACTTCATTAAATTCTCTCATAGGAAGAGATTTCAAAACAACTCACTTCCCAATATTCAAATCAACTTATTCTAATCTACCATCTTTTATCATAAATATTGTTAGACTAAATAATAATTATCACTCATTTTTTAAGAATTTCAAAATATAAGTCTTGTTTTTTCTTCCATCAACTTTACAAAATGCTAAAAAGTAATAGAAAAAACAAATTTATCATATTAGAGTTCTTGGTACATCTATATTGAACAATTCGAATTTTCATCAAATAAACTTATAATAAGTTCATCCTCTTCATTTTTAATAAAACATTAGAAATAGTGTTAAGCAATAACAAAAAACTAAAACTAATTGTTTTGTCGTATACTTTTTTTTTTCTATACTGTGACCCCCACAATACTTCTAAAAAGAGAAAAACTTAAGATTTGATGTTGTTTCATAAGAAAGACACTTTTTTTATTGAATAAAGTTTTTCGACACTCTAATAATAAAAGGTAATCATTTTATAATATTTTTTGGAATACATTATTATATTATGATAAAATAATAACTTTTATGGATATTAAGCGGATGAAACCATTGTTAAAATACCATTCCTTATTTCTTTCTAAATTTGATTTTTTTTATTGAATTTAATGAATTATATGGATTACCATGAGTGAGTTTATAAGTGAATAAGATTTGTTTTTTTGTTATAGTTAGTCTATATTTGTTATTTTTCGACTCATTATTCCAGCTCGAATCCAATTCAAAGTGTTAACACGGTTTAACCGCTCTAATAAAAGAGTGTATTTGTTAAATATAGGGAGGTATATTTTATTTTTGTTTCATCTTTATATATATATATATATATATATATATATAAAATCATTAAATAAAAGTCAAATTTATAGACAATAAAGAATTAGTTGTTGTTGACTTTGGTCGGACTTGATAGTGAGCTTCGGGTTAAAACGACGTTGTTTGGTGTATTGAACCGAGATATAGATGCTTTGTGAAGAAGGGTGCTCCACCTATTGATCACACTCCAACGATCAAGTCAGTGAGAGCATTCAAATTATAAAATTTGTATCTGTGTAGAGTTCTCTTAAAAGTTTACCTTTACTCAGGGTCTCAAACCCTTTTTATAGACATTCCTTCAACAATTGTCAACAACAAGAATATAATTTCAACAGCAAGAATATTTCGTTAATGTGCACCTTTAGTTTTCAAGTACAATGCAACATTATTCCTAATAACTTTTATTTACATAAAAAATATATGTACACTTAACTACTTTAGTTATTGACCATGTGGTTTTGTTTTTAGTCATCCCGTTATTCACCTTAGGTCGAGCTAGGTATCTCTCAAATTGGCCCGTCTAACTGAGCTACTACACTTAAGTGCTTGGGTCGAGGACCCGAGCACGTCCGACCAATATAGTTGTTACATTGACTAAATTATATATTATTTTAGAGACTAAAAAAATTATTGATATCTAAATTAGTTTCTATTATTAATAGTATTTTTTTTTAATTTGGTATTTAACTACTAACTTTATAATCTAAATAATTGGTATTTAACTACAAAGGTTTTAACTACTAACTTTATAATCCAAATAATTGGTAGCTAAAACTTTGATAGTTTCTATTACAAAGTGGACTTTAAGCCTAACTCAACACCATAAAACCGGTTCATAGGGTTGAGGATTGCACTCACTTATATACAATGAAATACTCTAATCTCTAGTCGATGTGGGATCTCCAACAGTTTCTATTATTAATAATATTTTCTAATTTGGTATTTAACTACTAACTTTATAATCTAAAAAATTGGTATTTAACTACAAAGGTTTTAGCTACTAACTTTATATTCGAAATAATTGGTAGCTAAAACTTTGATAGTTAATTAGATATCACTTTAGAAACTATTTATCAGTAATAAAAACTAATTTAGATACCAATATTTTTTTTAGTCTCTAAAATAATATCTAATTTAGTCAATATAACAACTAATTATTTTTTATCTCTAAAATTAGTTTTTATTTGATGATTTTCTTCTAGTACTATTTATTTAAAATTAAAATTTTCACTACTATTTATTTTGTTTATGAAAATTTGTTAGAAAATTATCATAAACGAGATTTGAAGGACGTTCAAAATTCCTATACCTCTTTTTCTTCTTATCAACAAATAAAATGATATTGATTTTGTGTGAAATGTTCACAATTTAATTCGAAGAGTGTCCTTTTTTGAGAAAATTAATTAAAACATGTATAACACCATGTGAATGTTAAACCTCCTATGGAATGTTGCCAAAATAATTTTCTTTTAATATGTTTCACATAATTATGTGAAAGTGTTTTTTATTTTTATTTTGTATTAATTTTAATTATTTCTACCCGTTATTTGTCATTAAAAAATATAGAAAAGTTTAATTATGTGTAACCTTAGAAAAGTTTCATTATATTTAAATTATTTTCTTTAATAAAATAATTCTACAAGCACTTTTTATTCTTTTTTTTCTTAGAGTGGAAACATCATCAATGTTATTCCAATAGTATCATCAATGTTATTCCAATAGTATAATGAATAGATTTTACAATCCTGTCTCGAGCATAATTACACATTGTTCTCTTAATCGATCTTAATCGAATGTATTTGGAGATGCAACATCAAATAATCATATGCATCGTGGATATTATTATATATTTCAACAAAAAGTATGTAGGTAAAGTGAAGGCGATTACAATAAGTTAGTGTTAAAAGAAATCCTCATTAAAATAAAAGAAAATGTAAACAACAATTGGAATTCATTTAAAGACCAAGTGATTTTTAAGCATGACTTTTTGTTCAGAAAGAATGGAATACTAAGGAAAATTGTTTTAAGTTGTACTAATGTTGCATAAATGTACTAATTTCAACATTAGAAGCTCTAAACTTTAAATTTATAACCCTATAAACTTAAACAAATAGATCAATAAAGCATTCAAATGTAGTAGATATATAAAAAACATTTAAATTTAGTCATTCCAAAATTTACGTATTAGGCATGTAGTATAAGTGCCTCTAGCATCAAGAGTAAGCATAACATCATAATATATGGAAAAAGACATAGGTATCAACCTTAAAGAGTGCTAACCAATCATAGATTTCTCCACGTGTTCATAACAAAGGTTTTATGGAATAACAATCTAATCTAGGAACGAGTAATACAATATTAATGAAACAACTTAAAGAAGCCAACTCAGCTCGAGCTATTTGTTGAGCAAATTTGACTTTGAATTCTCATTATTTGGTAGTTGTAAAAATATTATCATTCTATATATTATTGGAGAAAATCTAAGTCCTATGTTGATTAATGCAAGAAAAAAAGTCTAAAATGAAAAGTCATTCCAATATGGGATAACATGAAATATGTAAAAATCAGGAAAACACAACAAAGAATTACCAAATTGTATTTTAATTATATTTAAAATCTTTTTAAAAATATTGTTGGATAATGATTGATCAGACAATGATTTTTTTGCCAAGTGATCAGGCAGATTGCGTCTGATATAGTATAATAGATGCAACTTTACATCTTAACTAATTTAGTGAACTAATGTATTTTAAACATGTATTTCAAAAGGAGTTTTCATTTTTGAGTTGGTACAAATAATAATAACATAAATGAGAATAAGGAAAAATGAAAATACACAACAATTTATATTGGTTCATTTGTTGCAACATATTACATTCAATTCTTAATCAATAGATCGAGTTTCAGAGTTTTACTAAACATATTAATGTTGGAAAGTATGCTTTGGGTATTCTTTGTGCTCATAGTCATTCTTGGCTAATCCATTGAGTATTCTTTCCACAAGTCACTCATAACTTAACAAGTATTCTTTCAAGTCTCAGCAACCCCTGGTTGACCCAATTGAGTATTATTTCTCGAACCACTCCTGACTCAACTAAGTATTCTTTCCAAAGTCACTCCTGACTCAACCAAGTATTCATTTTCAAGACATTCCTGACTCAATTAAGTGTTATTTCTTAATAGTCATTCTAAGCTATGAAGTTGTGTGAGAGTATGATAACCAAATCGCAAATCTTACTCTTTAGCGAGGGATTGTGTCTTTCAATGAATAGAAGATTAAACACTCTCTCCTAGTTAACTACATGAATCCTCAAAGTGTTATTCTTAAAGCTTTTTTCGGATCTAGAGATTTGACAAAGCTTATGTTGTATGCATGAGAGATCTCTCTCATGTTCTTACAAGTTGGCTTTATGTAGGCACTGTATAATTGTTGAGAAATTTCTGGTTGTTAATCAGTTTTAACTCTTTTGAATGTCCTTTCTAAGTTTGGCAAACTTGAATATGACATTGCATTAAAGCACTCAATGCAACTTTAATTACCCTTCTACATGCAATTTCCTAGATCATTGATAATATTCATCTCTTTATGTAACATTGTCTTTTGCACCAACATACGATAAAAAGTATACACGTACATGACAAATAGTCGAGCCAGAGTTGAAATGCTTTGTATCAAGAAGTTATTGAAGAAAAACAACTTTAATTTTTCATCCAAGATACAATTTGATGTGACTTGTCTTTGAACTAAACTCTTTGATCATATAAAAGCAACAAACATTTCCTAATATATATATATATATATATATATATATATATATATATATATGTGTGTGTGTGTGTGTGTGTTTGTTATAGTACGTCGTCTGAGCATATAAATATTTTATCAAACATAAAGAAATAGATTAATCGTTTGCATATTACATGATATATTATTGAACGAAGTTACCGTCTTAAAGACGAAACATGAACATATTTGTAGTTAGTTATTTTTAACATTTAATTAAAATTATAACATGTTAGATTTTTGCTTTAATAAAATATATATTTATAATTATAAGAATTCATATGAGTGTCATGATGTTGCAAATAATAAGGATTCAACCATAATTTTCTTTTTTACATTTGACACTGGTTTGTATAATAAAACAACTCGTTATTCTTAAAAAAAAATACATAAAACAATATTGTTTTTTAGTAACATAAAAATATTACTTTGTATAACTATTTATACCATAAAATGAACAATTATACTTTTAGAAATGCATAAAAGGATATTGTTTTTTCAGGAACATAAAAATACAAATATTTGTTCTACCTTTGATAATTGTTTATACCATAAAATGAGTGGTTCTACTTTAGGAAATCCATATAAATATATTATTATTTTATAAAAATAAAAAATATTATTAAATTTAATTATTATTAAGAATTTTTTCATAAGAGAATATGAATATTTAACAAGAGTAATAAATCAACCATATAAGAGATTATGTCATTATTTTCAACAACAAAAATATATGATTGTGTGTGTTTTCTTAGATAAGACTAAGTTTTTTTTTAATTTAACGTGAGACTTTCAATTCATACTTATTTCTCTTTCGATATAAGAATTCAAGATAATGCTTTGGAAAAATAGTTTTTAATAAACATAGAATATTTAAATCTCAAACTACATATGATATTTTAGCAATATAAGAGTGATTAATATGAACTATAAGAATTCAAGACAATGCTTTGGAATAATAGTTTTTAACAAACATAGAATCTTTAAATCTCAGATTACATATGATATTTCAACAAAAATATAAAAAGAAATATATGATTTTGTGTATTTTTTTTAGATAAGACTCGATTTTCTTAATTTTTATTTAATTTTTATTTAATGTGAGATTTTCCATTCATACTTATGTTTCAAGTATAAGAATTCAAGATAATGTTTTGGAATAATAATTCAAGATAATATTTTGGAACATGGGGTGATTAATATGAACTAACTTTTTTTTCACGATTTTTTACTACAATGAAGAGTTATTTGAAGTGGTTATTTGACTTCAAATTACTTTCTTGATCAAAACTTTTGAAGAATGGAATGAAATACACAATTTATTTAACTAATGGGAGAAAACAACTTCCGAAAATAAATGACTTGATATAAATTAATATATCTCACAAATTAATGATGTAATTTGTTTAACAAACTCTAGAAATTTTTAAATATAAAATATTTTTATTTCTATACTGTTTATAGATTTGGAGAAAGAGAGTACATATCCATTCTCAAGCTCTGAATCTCACTGTTAATAAAAAAAAGCTTAAGCTTAATTTTTATTTTAAGTTAAAAAAATATAAATGATAACTAAATAATGAAACATGAAATCAAAGAAGGTAAATGCCCTAGTAATTATTAGTCAAATTTTATTTTGTTTTTGTGAGTTAAATTAGTCTAAAATGAAATCTTAAAATAAAAATAATAGAAAAAAATACTTCCACTTGATAAGTTTGAAAATAGAAGCAATATTTTCTTTGAATTAGATGTGTGAGAGGGAAAGGAAAAAAAAGGAAAGGGAAAACAATTTGTTTAATAAAGGAAAAAAGATATTTGAAATCGGAATGAAATAAAAAATATAAAAAATATTTACATGCACTTGTTTGAAGAAATAGATAAAGACTAAAATATATCTATTATATAATATTTTTTACACTTCAAACTTTATGATATTTTTTTTTCTAATTCTTCGTATAACCATATTTACACTTTTATTTTCCATAATATCTTTTGTTTTTATTATCTAGTATTTTTTTATTTTTATTTTTTTACATCATTTCAAAAGTAAAAAAAAAATTAAAAAATGATAATTTTATTTTTTAATGTATTAAAAAATAAATATTTTTAATGTTTAAAATAGTTAAAAATTAATTAATAAATAAAGAAATAAGTTTTTACAAAATAAAAAGAAAAAGTAATAAATTAAAAATATTTAGTTTATTTTTGTTTGTATTGAATTTAAAAAAAAAAATTAGTATTTATTTTTATTATTATTGATGATGTAATCATATTAATTTAAAATAAAAAATACGTTATATAATTATAAAAAAAAACACAGAATATATATAATATTGAAGTGTTTACCCTAAATGTAAATTTTTTTAAAAAAAACTAATACAAATACTACGTGTTACGATTAATGCATAAAAATAAAAGAAAAAAAATATAGAAAATAAAAATAATAATAAAAAAAATGAAAAGAAAAATAATAACTAAAAATATTTTTTATAAAATAAAAAAATAAGATAAAGATAAAAATATTAATAGAATAAAAAATCTATTTTAAAATATTTTTGGTACACAAAACAATATTTTGTTTTACGAGGGAGAAAAAACGAAAAAAATACACGGGAAAATTTTCTACTTTAACGTAACCTTGAAAACCCTTACTCCTTCTCTGCAACCCCTGTGTGCGACGACGCCGTTGCGACCTCCTTCTTCACTCTTTGCCTTCGACCTTCGTTCACATTCTTCGATTCAACAGAATCCAAAGCAAGCAATCACTGATACAGTAGCCAGCAATGGCGACTCGTGACGGCGGCATGAAGTCGACGTCAATTAACGGTGTTAAGATGTACACCATAGCGTCGCAGCAACCTTCCCTCGCTTCCTGGCTCCCTTCTAAGAAGAAGAACTCTCATCGCAACGTTAAAAGTAACTCTCTCTCTCTCTCTCTGTGACCTTTCTCATTCATTCATTCTTCTTATTCTTCTTTACGCGCGCTGTCAGGTTACACGCAGAACCTGCAACTGCTTGATGATTTGCGCTTCGCCACCGCCGCCACCAAAATCAAGGCCACTCCCGACGGCGAGTACATCGTAGCTTCCGGCATCTATCCGCCGCAAGTTAAGGTTTACGAGGTGAGGGAGCTAGGGTTGAAGTTCGAACGCCACCTGGATTCCGAGATCGTTGATTTTCAGGTACTGAAAAACAGTGAAGCTAATTTCATTTGAAATTAATTCAAAAATTTAGGTTTATATGTTCCTGTAGGTTTTAAGCGAAACTCGTTTTATTTATATTTAATTAGTTTCCTTAGTTAATATTTTCTCTGTGTTTATCAATCACTTACAGAGGATCCGCTAGCTTTAATTGAATAAAGAAGTTAGGTTTATATTCTGGTTCCTATAGTTGTGCTTCATTTTATTTATGTTGACCTATGTTGACGTTATTGGTCTAGGTAACTAACTGTTACTGCATAGTTTTGTTTGAAGTAGAAAAAGTTAGGTTTGTATTCCAGTAATTTTTATGCTCATTTTATTACATTTAGTTATGTTAATATTTTCCCTCTGCTTGTAGTTAGGAATTGGTTGGCTGAGGAAACTTTTTACCTTTAATTGAAATAGAAAGCTAGGTTTATATGCCAATTGTTGTTGTGCTTCTTTTTATTTGTTTTAACATTTATCAATATTTTTCAGTCTTTGTAAATTGTAAGCTTACTAGGGATAATTTTGTTGAGGTAACAGCATAGCTTCAATTGAAATAGAAATTTAGGTTTATATTCATTAATTGTTATGCTCCGTTTTTTGTTTATGTTTGCATTAGTTAACCTTTTCTTTGTGTTGAAAAATTGTGATCAATCTTTTTTGTGAGAGATTGGTTGGTTTGTAACTGTGTTTTTGTTGGTGTAGGTTCTGACAGATGACTATTCAAAACTTGCATTTTTATGTGCTGATCGCTCTGTTTACCTGCATGCGAAATATGGAAAGCACTACAGTTTGCGGATTCCGAGGTTTCTTATCTGGGCTTTTTGTGTATTGATTCCTTAGTTTAAAGTGTGATTTGTGCTCTAAAATGGATGTTTATTGTGGTCATTTGGTAGGATGGGGAGAGATATTACTTATGACAGCTGGTCTTGTGACTTGCTTTGTGCTGCGTCATCCCCAGATTTGTACAGAATAAACCTCGAGCAGGTGTTTATCTTACAGCTTTCTGTTTAAACATCCTTAGTAGCATGTAGATACCTTCTTAGTTTTTCTATTGGTTGAGTTTTAGAATAAGAAATACTGAAAATGAAAAGCTTTTCTTTTCTTAATTGTCAGGGCCGATTTCTCTCCTCACTCAGCACACAGTCCCCTGCATTGAATGTAGTTTGTCGAAGGTAATTACTGGAACTTGAATGCTGGTTTTCCCTGCTTTATTTTCTGCAATTATTAAAGCTTTGTACATTTTGTATACATACCTTGCTATTTGTATTAAATCACTGGAACATAAATTTTTTCTAAATTTTAGCAAGATTCATGGATTAGTTGCCTGTGGTGGCGAAGATGGTGCTGTGGAATGCTTTGACATGCGAGTGAGATCTTCAGTTGGCAGAATTGATGCTGTTGGACCTAGTGGTGACGCTGACCAGGTAGCAATTATACTCTTACACTAGCCTTTTCAAGGCATAAGAATACTGTGAGAATGTATCAAGAATTTTTATATTTGATGTGCTGAAGCTGTTGTTATAAGGCTAGTAACATGCATTACAATCTCATATGTAACCTCCTACGCATCTATTTACTCACATAAGTTTCAAATGGGCAGGAAACATTTATCTTTCCCCTTTGTCCATATCTTAATCAAAATTGAGGTTATAGATTTCTTTGTACATATCTTTGTGTAATTGATATCTTCTTAACCTTTCCATATTTGTAGGAGGTTACTGCATTGGAGTTTGATGAAGATGGCGGTTTCTTAATGGCTGTTGGAAGTAGTGCAGGAAAGGTATGATGCTACTTAAATCATAGGTTGTGTGACTTGTGTCATTATTAGGACCATGGTGGCAAATTTTGTAGTACTCTGTGATTGAATTGAACATAGGCATGTCTGTTATATAGAATTTTAAGAAAAGGTTGTCTTCATCCCACCGTTGTTGTTTTGCCTATATGGATGTGTACATTTAAGACTAAGACAAGCTTATTTCATAAATTGGGCAATGTTAACGGGTAGTTATCCCAAAAGCTGAAGCTATTAAGTGGAGTTCCATGAATGGTTTTATTTATCTGGCAAGGAGTTCTACATAAATTTTACTCAATACACTCTTCAGTGACATAGAATAGACATAATGAAAAAATCTGGAAAAAAGAAGGAAATCCTCCATTCTGTTGAAGAACATGACCCCCCCAAAAATGTGATGAATTGTGGATGTAGTATAAACCCCAAAAGTGGAAGTGTATGGCTCGAAGCTACCTTGTAGTATTCAACAGCCTATTGAGTTTAAGATGTGACAATCCACTGATTTAGTTATGAGCAATTAGGGCTGCAAGGTTCAAAATCTTGACCATTTCATCATTTCTGACTTTGATACCATGTCAAGGACTAAGTCTCAAAAGCTTAACTTGTTAATTGAAGGTCTAGGAATGATATCTGTGACAGGAGGTTTTATGACTGGGCCCAAAATTCTGTTGGATTTTATTGGGAGAAAGTCTACAAAGTCCTAGGATATGTGCATAATTCATAAAGCCAGAAGGTTGCCTTTCTCATTATTTGTTTGAAAATGATTAGACGACCTCTTGTGGAACATAGCTAATTTTAAAAAGTACACAAAATGGAAATAGGACATACTTCTTGTGGCTGCGCGTAGAGCATGGATTAGTTTCATGTATTTTTTTTTTATCTAATTGCTTTTCATTACGCAAATGTTTATTATTTTGAGGAGAAAAAAATCTCCTGACACAATTTTGCTTTCTAAACAAAATCCATGTTTATCCTCCCCCTTTCAGCATGGATATTTTATACATTTAATATTATGTATGCAGGTTCTCATCTACGATCTGCGCTCATCACATCCTCTACGGATACAGGATCATATGTAAGTTGACATTCTGATTTCGAAAAATTTGCGATTGTTTTAAAAATAATTATATCTTTAATTAATGGTTGGTTAAAAATTGTCCTACAGGTATGGCAGTTCGATATTGGATATTAAGTGGCATCGTACTCTTAACTATGAACAACCAATGTTGATTACCAGTGATAATCATGTTGTTAGGATATGGGATCCTCAAACGGTATAGGACTTGTGGCTCTTTCATATTTCAGATTAATAGCTCAACTGTTTTTCTCCTAATTAATTAGTGCACCTTGGTCATACTTGATTTTATTCATAAAATTGTCCTGTGTAGTGTTTGTTTTAATTAGTTGAGTCATTCAGCAGCATTTACCTAGGAGAAAGAATGGTCAATAATTAATGAGTCCAATTGTGACAAGTTGGACGCCCACAATATGCTCTATGTTGGAGATAGTTGTTGTGTTAGACTTTAAAAACATGTTCTTAAGGTGTTATTTTCAGCAAATTTTGCTAAGCTGTATTTCGTTATAGATAAATAGACAAAAATATCTTCGTACCGAAGGAGTGATATAAATTTAATATTTTACTTATTGCTATCATATTGTGGTTCATTTGTTTGTCTTCATCACTAAAGGACTTTTCTTGATAATGTTTTAGCAATATATAAACTAAATTGTACATGCATACATCTTATGTTTTGATGATCTCAGTATCTCATGTTCCTAAACATTTAGGTTATAACTGCATTTAGATTGTATTTTTAATAAGCACGGGTTGTTTTGATAGATTAATCTTTTTCCAGGGAGAAACCTTGACCAGCATTGAACCAACAACAGGAGCAATAAATGACGTGTGTACATTTCCTGGCAGTGGTTTGATCTTGCTGGCCTTGGACTGTTGTCAAATACCATCTTACTTCATACCATCACTTGGACCTGCGCCTAAGTGGTGTTCTTCCCTAGAGAATTTTACTGTATGTTCCTTATTTTAGTGATTGGATTTTTCTTCTAGTTATCTTTGTTGTCACATTACAAATATTTTTACAGGAGGAGCTAGACATGGGTGGACAAACAACTATTTATGATCATTACAAATTTTTGACAAAGGAGGATCTTGAGAGATTAAATTTGACCAACCTGATTGGCACCAATCTACTTAGAGCTTACATGCATGGCTTCTTTATCAATCATGCATTATACAAAAAGGTGGGTTGCCTTTGGTGTATTTTCTTATTCACATGTATTCCTCTAGTTGTTGAAAATGCTGATATCTTTGATTTTTCTGAGAGCCTAACGTTTTCAGTTTTCTATGAAACTTTTTATTATGTTAAGTTGGTAAAGGAAAACCATGTAATATAGTAGAGCTTACATGCATAGCTTCTTTATTAATTTTGCATTATACAAAAGTGGGTTGTTTTTGGTGTATTTTCTTATTTACATGTATTTCTTGAGCTATTGAAATGCTGATATCTTTGCTTTGTAATATATTAGCTTAATCGCATCTAATGTGTCCAAACATCTAAGAACTTGCAAAGCTTAATGACGGAGATCCTTTTTTTGGCTTTATTACGTGTCAATTGATTCCTGTAAACCTAAATTTCCCTTGGCATAATCTATTGTGTTCAAAGACCATTTTGGTTCGTTGCAGTGCTTTTGGTTGAAAAAAGATGCATAATTGTCATTGTGTGGTTTATGTCCATGGTGTTTTTGGTTGAAGGCAGATTCTCACATTTTCAAGGGTGTCTCTTGGCCCCTTAGATTTGATTTTGGATAGAGCAGTACTTGTGATTTGTACTTTGCTCTTATAGCTTTTTTGCATGCAAAAAGACTAGATATCTTTTTTCATCTTTCCCCTTCATTTTGTGTTTTACTTTTTCTGTTTTGGAGAATATCAGATCCTCAGCTTAGTTTTTACTTTCCTTGTCTCACTCCAATTATGTTACATAATATTTTTTATCTTGATTGGTAATAGTAACGGCAGTAGCCATCTTTATATTGTAGTTATTTTTCTTAGAAATTGCTGGACTTACATTACTTTTGGTTTATGTCCATGGTGTGTTTGGTTGAAGGCAGATTCTCACATTTCAAGGGTGTCTCTTGGTCCTTAATTTGATTTTGGACAGCAGTATTTGTGACTTGTACTTTGCTCATATAGCTATTTCTAGGAAGTTAGTTTTTTGCATACAAAAAGACTAGATATTTCTCATTTTTTCCCTTCATTTTGTGTTTTACTTTTTCTGTTTTGGAGAATATCAGATCCTAAGCTTAGTTGTACTTTCCCTGGTCTCACTCTAATTATATTATATTTTATATATATATATATATATATAAAATATTTTTGTCTTGATTAGTTACGGTAAAGGCAGTAATCATCTTTATATTGTAGTTATTTTTCTTAGAAATTGCTGTACATGGATTATTTTTTATCCTATTACATGATGCATAAATTATTTTATAGGCTAAAGCGCTGGTTGATCCTTTTGAATATGAAGCCTATATTGAACAACAGAAGCGAGAAAAGATGGAAGCCGAGCGTGCCTCACGAATCACGGTAGAATTGATTGTCACTGATCATTTTAGTTTTTCTGTCCATACATTATGCAGGAAGGATGATTTAAAGATTTATAATCCATTGCCGTTCCCCAATTATTATCCTTGCAGGTCAGGAAAAAGTTACCCAAAGTTAATCGGGCCCTTGCTGCTCGCCTCCTAGAAAGTGAAGAAGCTGAAAATGAGAAGAGGGATGCTGATGATGATGAAACTAAAAAGGCATCCAAGAAAAAGAAAGGACTTAACATGCAAGATCTTCAAGATGAACGATTTAAAGCATTATTTACGGATGAGGTACTGCAATATGAAATATGGTAGTTTGTCTTTTTAATGATATTATCCCATCTCCACAGCCCTTCTGTCCTAACTAGTTTGAAGATAAGCGGCTAGGCTACATTTAATACATTATAACTTTCCACCACCCTCAATGGGTTGAATTGAAGTTACCCTTTTTATATATTAAATTTTAGCGTGCTGATATATAATTGTTGTACTGGTTTTTCAACCCATCATTTTAATTTCTTCGTGGTTGCTCATTGTAAATTTATGCATACAAGAATTTCTAACACAAATTTCAAACTCAATGCAACTTTGAAATATTTTAATGCATATAATGGGAAATTTGGAGGATCCATGCATGTTATTGCTTGTTTTGACTTATGACTACTTTTTCTTTGTTCGAGACAATTCTCTTTCTTACAGTTATTACTTATTCGGTTTCAGGATTTTGAGATTAAGGATTCCTCACAAGAATATCTGGCTTTACATCCCATGGGTGTTTCTAAGAAGCAAACATCCTTGATAAATGAACATTTTGAACCTGTCATGTCAGATGATGATGAAGCACTGAGTGATTCTGATGCATCAACATCGTCACATGATGAACCTGCAAACGGAGTGAAAGACAAATCTCGGGTTCCCAGGTGAGAATCTGTTACAATTTTTTGTGTGCGGTAATGTCCTTTGTGGGAGATAATAAATGGGATGATCCGTTACGATATGCAGATCATTTCAATGATTTTTTTTTGTAATTAACAACGATTCATTATCTGATATTTCATGAGATATTTAGCTAAATGTGTATGAATATGTAGTTATTTTCCTATATATCTTTTAGTTCTTAATTACTGATTCTTTTTTTTGCATAAAATGCAGAATGTATGAAATTAAGAATGAGCAGCATGCAGAGGCATTCTGGAGCAAAAAATCACTTGCAGGGGAGGAGTCACTTCCTATGGGAGACAGGGTGGCAGCTCTCAAATATAAACAGGAATCTTCTCGTGTTCCAAATGGTGTTAAGCAGGGTCCGGGAGGATCACGGGAAATCACTTTCACCTCGAGAAGCAAAGCTAAGTATAAGGAAGATGAAGAAGATAAAGAGGTCCCACACTGGAAAAAGAGGGGAGTACAATCCTTGGGGCTCAAGCCCCATGGACCAGTGTTTGGTGGTCGAGGGAGAGGGAGAGGAGGAGGAAGAGGGAGAGGGGGAGGAGGGAGAGGAGGGAGAGGGAACGGCAGAAGAGGAGGTCGATAACGACCTTAGACACAGTAATTTGATTCTTCTTAGATATTGCTTCCTTGATTTTTATGGCTCAGTTTTCCATCCATGTATGGTCTTGTGGGTTGAAGGCGCACAGTGTAGTAGGCATGGCTGCAGGGCCACACCATCTCTGGTACGCAATATGTAGCTTAATATCTTTTGGTTCTTGGTTACATTTTTTTTTTCTTTTCCCCCGTTTTTGTGTGCCTCTATCAAAGATAAAACTAGTTTGTGTGGAACCTACCTTAATTGCTACAATTTTGTTGTTCAAAAGCCAAGGATAATCCCAAATGTTAATCATAGGAATAGGAATTTATCTCCCTTTATGTGAGAATGTCCTACATGTACTCTCAATTTTGTGTGCCTCTATCAAAGATAAAACTAGTTTGTGTGGAACCTACCTTAATTGCTACAATTTTGTTGTTCAAAAGCCAAGGATAATCCCAAATGTTAATCATAGGAATAGGAATTTATCTCCCTTTATGTGAGAATGTCCTACATGTACTCTCAATTTTGTGTTTAAGTATTTTCACCCATTGGGGCTGAATTCTCTCCCTTGTGTTTAGCTGTGGGTTCGACCTCCTCCGTTGAGAAAAAGGCCCATACTGCTACTGCATGTAAGTTATGACAATGAAATGTTAATTGACGTTGGAAGGTGAGTTGCTACTGCTACTGCACGGCTTCATTTATGGTTTTGTTCATGCTAAATAGCATGTTATGAACTTTATCCAATGTGAAAAATGAAAACTATGAAGTGATTATTAAATTCTGAAATTTTATTTACTTAATCGATCCATCGGTTAATGAAATCAAACTCATAATTTTTGAAGTTCTAATCCTGATCTAATCAATTATAAATTGGAAGTAGACAAGCTTTTCAACTTGCTTATCACTGCAAAACCAAGTAAAATTGAGCTTTCTTTGATTGGAGAAGGCTGTAAGTATTTGTTTAAATATCTATCAATTGATTTTTAATAATTCATTTTTAGAAAATATATATTTAACATTGATTAAATTGTATTTATCTTTGGTGAAATTATGTTGGATAACACTCAAATTCTTTAGTTTTTAAATAAATTTTATCTTCTTTATCTCTTAGATAAATGAAATTCAGCCTTTTAATAATAAAGTGAATATTATATATTTTATGTTATTTTAAAAACATTTATTAAATTTAAATAACAAATTATGAAAATTAAAAAGAGTAAGGTTTTAAAATATAAACAAAAATTGATAATTTGTTCTCATCTTTCCTAAGATTTTTTTTATCTAACTCTTCTACATCAGAGAATCCATATAACAATAACACGTATTTGATCCTCATCGTATGAAAACTCGTTGAGATGGATCATTCAATTTTTTTTTTGTTTAAAAATATTCTTTTCTTTTATGTTTTAAATTTTCATAATTGTGTAGAAATTTTCGTAAATATATTTTTTTAAATAAACTAAGAAAAATGAGTACCATTTTATTAAAATATTAAAAAGATAAATTTATTTATGTAAAATATAAAATATGAATATATATTTAAAAACAAGAAAGAATGTGAACGTCAGCTCATAAAATAAATAAATAGTAAATATCTATTTTCAATACATCATCACTATTTTAAAATTATTCAATTTCAACAATAAATTATTATTTTTTGAATTATAATTTGATGTAGGGTTTCAATCTTATACACGAATGCAGATAGAATTGAGAGTTTTGTTTAGGGTGTGGTTGTGATTAGGTGAGAGAAATAAATAGAGTATACGAAGGGTATATAGATGAGTTGAGTTCCGTAGGGAGAAGGAAGAGTTCCGAAAATGAGGAAACCCATAGGGTTTTTAGCTTTAGACTAAAGTAGAAGAAATTAAGATGAGGTTGAGTTAAAAAACATCTGCCACATCTATAGCTTCATCTATAGCTTCTAGGCTTTGGTATTACAACATGGGTATGCTTACTCTACACCTCAACTTGGGGCCTATTCTTTCTCAATTATCATCAAATCACATTCTTTTAACAATTACTATCAATTCTAAACATTAAGGTAAGTGATGATGATGATGATAATTCAGGTCTTGTGTAGACAGGTTACCAACACAGGTGATGGATCAACTTTTTGTTTCTCTTTTCTCACATTTACTTGTTTATAGTAAAATAATGATTTCAATGCATTTCTTTTATACAATAACCAAACAACCAAAAACATACTGTCAGAGGAGCACATGAGTGAATGGAAATGGGAGAGGGATCAATTATTGTGGCCATACTTAATTAGCGTCAATAAAAATGTTATTAATAGTGTACTTGGTATCAAACAAATCTGGTATTATTGTATTAATATATATTAAAGGTGTTTAATAAATAATAATAATAATTATAGAAATTTTTTAAAAATTATCATGATGTTGTATTGAATTTGGGTGACATCAGTTAAACACTAATTTAGTGAAAAATATTTTTTTATATACTAATATATCCTTCCTATAAATCAAATATCATACTAGAAATGAGTTAATAATGATATTTGATAGATTCGATCCATTAAAAAAAAAACTTATTAATAAACATTATAAATAAACATTTTCCAGAAGTATATCCTTTTTAAAGACAAAATTATGATGAAACTCAACAACTTCAAAACTAACCATACCTAAAATGCGATGATTGATTCTAATGGTTTAAAGTCAGATAAAATTATATTATTATGTTTAGTTGTACCCAAAAAAAAAAAAGGTGTAGAGAGATTTTAAAGAGAAAAAATGGAAACTTCAATAATTTGTATTAAAAATATAAGTATTGATACCCACGATTCCGAAGTAGATTACAATTGAAAAACATAAAATAAATTTTACTAAAATATGGATGTCACTAAAAAGATAAAATATTTTTCAAAGTTATAAACTGATGTATTTACTCTGTAATTAAATATAATTTTCCAAAATAGAAATGAGTTTCCACCTTATTTTTTAATTCTTAAAATACAAAGAAAAAAATGGAAGAACCATGCAAACATATTCAAGTGCCCAAAATTACCCTTGACTTCCAAAATCATGCAAAAAATTATTGTAACTCCTTATATACCCTTGTTAAAAAATCACTTTTTTATGTAATCAAAAGAGAGAATAAATTCCTCTGAAGAATAATAGAAACTGAGTTGTCTTTTCCCCTGGTATTATATTATGTTGTTATTTGCTTTGGCCCTTTCAATAATATAAAAAAAAAAATAGAGAATTCAACTTTCCTATAGCTTTTTTTCTTATACCCAACCATTTTAATTAAAGTTTTACTCATTTTCTTCTTATTTACTACCTTCATTTCACTTTACATGACGTTTGAAAAGAAAAATGATACTAAGTATTTTTTTCAGGACTATCCTTAATTAATACTACATACATTAAGAATATACATAAGTAATTAATCAGAGAGATATAATTTTTTTATAAATGGGAAATATCATTCACATTTCTTTATGTGTGTCAAAACTTTGAACATCATGTATATAAAATAAAATGAAGTGGAGAAAGTATTTGTTTTCAGTTTTCTTTCTATAATTCAGAATAGAGTATACTAATAAGTATCCTTTTATTAATATTTTGTATGGAAAGAAAATAAGAAATAGAGAGGAGAAGTAGATAAATGAGAGAAAAAAATATGTGAGAAATAAAATATTATTTTATACAATTAACTATCTTAAAAGTTTTTGATCGATCACTCTTGATTTTTTTTTTCCGAGTCTTACTAGACAAATTCTTCTTCACCTCCGTACTTTCTCCATGCACCTCCATATTAATTATGAAAAGTCGGGTTTATTTTTTTTAACTTTTTAAAATAATCTTAAAGTAATCTTAATTGAAACATGATCTCACTTTTTTTAAATAACCTTAGTTGTACCTTCACATTTCATACTTTCTTTCCAGTCGTAACATTTTCATTATTATTCAGTCACATCGTTGGAAAGAACAATTTCATCATTTGAGTGTGTGCGAGAGAGTTGACAAGAAGATTCATTTTATTTGATATTTTCTAGTATGAAGATATTTTTATTTTTTTTAGTTTTGTACTCCATTTTTGTATCTCGCTGATTTTTTTATCTAAATTTCGTGACTTAAAAAAAAATTAAAAATAAGCGAACGAAAACACAACTACTACCAATAAAAATATCATAAAATTGATCTTAATCACCAATGTTCACCACTAGTAATCATCAGTCATCACAAACAAACAATGATCATCACTTAAAAATAAAAATTAAAAATGAAAAAGAATACACCACACTCTTTACCATATTAAAAAATATTGTTAAAATAAAAATATATATGAAAGTCCAAGAAAAGGCATGGATTTGCCATATTAAAAGGTGTAGAACCCACACCTTTTCATTTGTTTTACATAAATTATACACGCTTTTCAGAATGAAATTATTTATTCACTATTCTCCCCTTGATTTTTTTCGAATTAAAAAATTGCTTAAAAACAACGAAATTGGTTTCCTAAATAGAACAAGAAAACAGATTAAACATGAACCAATGATAAATAAGAAGGTATGGAGTGGTTAAAAAAGATGAAGAAAGTTTATAGTGGTATTACATTATTGAAGGTAGCATGAACAATAATGAATGTCCAAATCAAAGATAGGGTTTAGAAAAAAAGGGTTTGCTTGAATGATTGATTCATTTCCCACTTTTGTCTTTGTATGATTGAAGAAGAAATTTGTGTCCATAGTTCAATTGTCTCTTGCTTTTGTTTGATGATAAATATCATAATGGGACTCTAAATTTGACACTTGTATATCTTCCAACATTTTATAACATTTTATAGTATAAAAAAAATCAAATATTATAATAATTTATTGTGAGAAATTTTTTATTACTAAGGAGGAATAATCTACACCTAACATGGAAAGAATCCCATCAACCCTAAAATAATGGAAACCCGTGAACTCTATTCATACAAGTTTTGGCACATCTTTTCACAATTTCACATTCCAAAACATTTCAAGAAGTTAAAAAATTATTTATGTATATGTTAAATTTGTGTCAAATGATTTTATAATTGAGTTCATTTTTAACATTTAGCTAGATTTTAAGTTTCAATTAGATTAGATGTAAAATAGTGGTTGTATATGGAATTAGCAAATTTTTAAGGATAATTGTCAAAGACTAATGATGGGATCATTTTTAATTTAAGGATAGAATTTTAGGTTTTAATATAGCTTAGTGATAAAATTTAAAATGAGTTTTTTTTTAAACCTTTTTAAAATTAAAATTATTTTTTAGTCTTGTAATTAAAAAACCACATGTTTTATTTCTTCTGCCTAGATGTGTTATCCACAAATAGTATTAAAATAAATACTTTTACAAACAAATAAACATATAATAGAGTATAATTAGGGCACAGGCATTGGAATAGGATCTTTGTTTTCTTTTTAAATTCTAGAAACTAAAAAAATCAAAAAGATTAAAAACATACTTCAAATAGAAGTGAGATTGAAAGGACCTCTACCAACTTTGTTATCTTGTTTAAATTCATTTGACATTAGGAGAATATCGAATGCATTTCTCTAGTAATACTTCTAAAAAAATAAGAAGAAAAATCATTTGAATTTCTTTAAAATTAAAACTAATTTATACCCATTAATTTGTAAAAGTTTCTATGCATAGTTTCTTCAAATTTTTAAATTTAACTTGTATATGAACTAACTTTAGCTTATGAAAAAACTATTTTTTTCTTCAAGAATGTTTCTAAAGAAGTTTGTTCAAGAATATATCCATACAAATTTTCTGATAAAGGAATGAATTATTCCTTCCATTCAATGAATTAGGGATTTTGTGCTTAAATTTTTTACTTTATTTTTATCAATTCTGTGATTGTTAGACAGTAAAATATAAAGCTTAATACATGGCAATTTTGGGCATAACAAACCATACCTTTAACTAAGCCTATATGATAGGTATGATTGAAAGGGTATTGTCCCTTAAAATGAAGGATATGATGTTTATGTTTGCACATGGGCAGAGTTGAAAGGAGTGTAATGAAAATGACCAACAATTCTATTCATACGCCAAACATCAATATCAGTCATTTTATAGTTAGTTTATGCATGTTGTGTGAAAAAACCTAAGCATGCACCTATAGCTTTAGGTTAATAATCATGGAACAAAAGAGATTTCTATCCAATGACTTTATCATTCTTTAGTTTACTGCACGGTTGGTTTATGACATGTTGAAAGAAATTGATTAAGTGTTTCTAAAAGGAAAAATAAAACCAGTTTATGTCTGAGTTTGTTTGCAGAACTGTGTTTGTTTGACTTCATGATCTTACAATAATTAATTAGCATTTGCTATTTTCCATGATCTCATCACTTGTTGTTTAAGAAATGCAAGAATTTCAATTTCATTGATTCCAAGAAAATATCAATTAGATCAAATGAATTGAAAAATGGTAAGGGACGAGCTATACAAGAATGGGGAGGGGTATTACCCAAACATATGCAATCAAATATTAACAAACACGCGGTATAATAAACTAAACTTTCATCTAGTTTGATTAATAAATATGTATAGTTTCCTTATGTATTATTTTTTTTGTTAATATATAGATTTTGGTCTAGCCTCTTATATATATATATATATATATATATATATTTTTTTTTTTAATAATATTTTTTTCATGTGATGACAGATGATTGTTATTACTTGAGATGTCAGTCTATCTAAGATGTTAAGTTACATAATGATACCTAACATGAAAGCATTTATAAAAAAAAAACCATAGAGAAACGAAGACAGTTGATAATTTCACATCCAACTTTTTTTCTATCTCTTAACAACAATATATTTTTAACATCATTTAATTACAAATTTATTTTTATTATATATATTTTTTTCTAAAAGCATCACATCTAAAGTTTTATATACAACTTTAGAGTTTCAAAGTATAGTTTTCCAAAAATGAGTAGTGAGTAATCAATTCATATATGAGAGAGACCCCAGGTTTTTTCTGCTGTCACTATATGGCTGGAATTGTCCATAACCAATTTTTTAATCAATTCGATTAAGCTGCATGCTTATAAATCCCCTTCCTCCTCCCATAATAAACCCTTCTCTTAATATTTGATGCAGTTTCTTTCTTTTCTTGCTTTTCTCTGGTTTGATATGCCACTTCTATATTTTGGTAGAATTGTAGTAAAAAGCCTTTGGCAAGAACATCACATAAAGGGTGCAAGTAGGTATCTCTTTCTCTTCCTATGTTGCTTTCAGTGTCTCTTCCCCTCTCTCTATTTTGCTTCTTTCTGTATGCTTGATGATGAGTGTATAACATTTCATCCAAAGATCATGCAGAGCTTCAAGCTGAAGGAGAGCAAGATCATGAGAAAGATATTAACAATTGATAGCTTCAAAGGAGAAAACCAGAATTCATCAGAGGCCAGAAAGGAAACTCCTAGTTTGAATCAAGCATCTGCATACTCAAGAAGACGCTTCTATCCTCAAACCAAAAAGTATGAGGTCATAATAGTTTAAATTCTTGAACAATTCTTCCATGGCACTTTAACCCTTTTCTAGCTATATTATATCACCTTTAATGCAACTCTGATTTGGATATTAATGTGCACAAGGATCTTTGTTGGTTCCTGGAATATTGGAGGCATTACACCACCCAAGAACTTGGATATGGAAGACTGGCTTGACACAGAAAATAATTCAGCAGACATTTATGTTCTGGGGTAATCATTTTCTTTTGTTAATTAAAATTATACGTGAGCGATCAACTGCATAGAAACTAAACTGTTGGATTTCTATCATTTCATTATGTATGATATACCAGGTTCCAAGAAATTGTACCTCTAAATGCAGCAAATGTATTAGGTCCCCAAAACAGAAAAGTTTCTACGAAATGGAATTCTCTAATTGGAGCAGCCCTTAACAATAGGACACCAACAAAGGTGGTTGAAGGAGATAAAGTAGCTGAATCACAGAAGATATATCCTTTGAAGGAACATATTTGTGCAGAGGGAGAACATGGACGAGATTTTCAGTGCATCATAAGCAGGCAGATGGTGGGAATGTTCATAACCATATGGGCTCGATGTGACCTCTATCAAACAATCAGGCACTTGAGTGTTTCATCTGTTGGCTGTGGAATCATGGGTTACTTAGGAAACAAGGTTTGTTTTGACATGTTGCAGAAAAATAGAATGCATGTTTTTGTTTTCTTGAACAAAATAACTAGCTGTTTAGAGAATTTAGATGATAGTTTTGAAACATTAAATGAATTCTTAGTTCTTTTATTGATCTTAAAATACAGGGTTCGGTATCAATCAGATTTTACTTGCATGAAACAAGTTTCTGCTTTGTATGTAGTCATCTAGCATCTGGTGGGAAAGAAGCAGACCGAAGACAAAGAAACGTTAATGCAACAGATATTTTGTCCAGGACAATCTTCACCTCTGGGCCTCTGCATGATAGGCCTCAAAAGATTATTGATCATGAGTAAGTGCATACTAGATTGTGTAAATTATGGGAAATTGTCAAAAGTTGAAGGAATAAGTTACACGCTTTTTTTTCGACCACAAGAAGATATATTATCATTGTATATTAGATATGTAACTATTTCCAGTTCCTCAAACTTTGCTTTTTGACTGAGAAACATTTAACTAGTTTTGGATATGTAATCCATTACACTATTCAAAGTATCCTGTTTAATTGAGTATAATCAGTTTATACAAGTAGAACTCATTCAATAGAACTTCATCTAAAGTGGGTACCTGGTCCCATACAGCCGAATAGTCTGGCTAGGCGACTTGAACTACAGGATTTATATGCCAAACTCTACAACACAAAGGCTGATCAAGAGAAGAGAGTGGGAAACCTTGTTGAAACATGATCAGGTAAGGCTCATGTTACTTCTTGCATGACAATAGTTTGAATAAACTAATACTGAGATTTCACATTAATCAGAGATATGTTCAATATAATCCTTATTTAGAAGTTGGTTTTGTGGAATTAAGCCCAATTGATAATATTTCTAGTTGAAAATCACAAATTCTAAGACAGGAGTCCTCACCTTACAAACCTTATTTGCAAGGTTTAAGGTTTACTCAGGTCCTGAGTCCAAATTTGAAGTGAAAGTTGCCCCTGTTTTTGAGTTCAAATTCAAAACCAGTTTAAGGCAGAGGTTTTGTTGAATAGTCAGTGTTCTGTTTTGAGTTCAAAATTTTAAACTCCACCCAAATTCTGTATAGCTCAAGCTGGAGCTCATGGAGGGCAATGTATTCCAAGGTTGGCATGAAGGAGCCATAGAGTTTCCACCTACATACAAATACCTCCCAAATTCTAAAGATTATCTAGGTTGTGATCAGCAGCATACAAGCAAAAACGGGCGTTCTCCAGCATGGTAAGCATACATTAAACAATTTGGATGACTCTCAGGTCCCTAAAGAACATGATGGTGTACTAGAAATAAAAGACACAAATTTCCTTTAGTGGGCCATGTCACTACTTTCACATGACATGACACTGATATGTTCTTTAGGACAAGGCAATGATGACCCATAGTCACCCTTCAAATGCTTTTATATGATCTATTAGCAAGCATGGGATACTCTAACAACAAGATGATATTGCAGGTGTGATAGAATAATATGGTTTGGGAAGGGAATGAGGCAAATCCAATACAACAGGAGTGAGTCAAGACTCTCTGATCATAGACCTGTACGAGCAATCTTCACAGCAGACATCAAGGTAGGAGGGAATTGAATATGATACAAAAAGTTATAACAACGGCATGTCGTCCAATAGATTTCAGTTCTCATTGCACCATTTTTCAAATGAGGTTTAGCCTTTAAGGATCCGAAAACATGTACATGGTAGCTGAATTCTGAGACTTGATTATTTTTGGTTTATTTCTGGCCTTCTTTTTTGTATTAGAGAATAAGAAGAGGCCTGAGAAAGAGTTGTTCTCAATATTTTTTGGAGGGAGAAACAGGGGACCAGCTGATGCAAAAACATAGTAATTTTGCCATGTTTGTAATTTTAACTCATACAAGAAACTGGTATTAAGATTTTAAATTCAATATACCGATGTCATATATATAAAATTCACCCAACCACAAAACCCCATCAGTTAATTATTTCCGAATGCATCAAGATGAAGCCATTTGATGAAACTGCAAAAATTATTAAATAACAAAAACTTACAAGATAGGCAGTCATTATGAAAGGAAAATTTGAAGGTGCCATTGTCTTGCCTCCCTCACTGTCTAACAATGTTTGAGTATTCAAATTCATACAAAATATGAAACTAAAGCAGTAATCATTAACAAGAAAATGCAAAACATGGTAGAAGAGCAACTAACTATTTCATCTCAAGACCTAGCTTGAGACAAACCTTGAGACTGAAATTGGGGTTTTTTTGTGACGTTCCTCCCATCCAACCATGGGAAAAAATAGGAATCAAGAGATAGTATTTTTTAAGAACTATATATTATACCAATTATCGTAATTGTCATGAAAAAAAAAATTCGAATCAAAACCCGGTGCACAGAGCCAGACTCTACTAACAGGCTGGCCTCACGATTTTGAATATACAAGGTTATACTCAAAAAAACTGTCAAGAACACTGCAAATGCAACTAATTCCTTTGTTGTCCGAGAAGTAGCAGATAAACAATTTTGTGGTGGTTGCATTCGCACAAAATCCTTTGCCTTTCATTAGTTGAAGTTATTCATTGATCTTGAAATATCATGATTTTCCAGCAATCCCTGGACAAAAACATCACGAGTGTGCTATTAGGGGGACAACCACTTTTTTTCATATTAATCAATAAGTCTTCAGGAGCATCGAATAGTTCTCTTTTACATAGACCATTAATCATCATCTTATAGGCAACAACATTCCTTTCACACCTTTAGGAGGCAGAGAAGAAAAGAGTTCCAGTGCAGCACTTAGCTTTTCAAAACCGCATTCCATTCAGCATAATACCGTAAAATAAATTACATTATAAGATCCAAATTCATCTTCAATTTCCTAAACAATGATATAGCCTCAGCATAAAAATGGCACTTAAATGGCCATCCAATATAATGGCATAAATTTGGAGATCGGGAAGTTGGGCGTGCTTGTGCATTGTAAAGAATTTTTTTACAGCTACTGGTTTCCCACCTTCGTACCCCCAAATAAGAGTGATTAAAGTGACGACATCAGGATTTAGTCCATTATTAATCATTTCATCCAAGAAATGGATTAATGAATTATAAGTTACAACATTTGGTGAGCAGCCCTTGTAAATCATTAAATGAAATAATTTTTGTTGGGATTCACATCTACCTTAATTCTCGGGGTGCGAGTTATATATTTGTTGAGCAATTTCACTAAATGTCAATCAGTTTTAAGATTAATTTTGCAGCAACCCTACAGGAAAACATGTTCAGAAAGGGAATCATGCCAGATGTGCAAACTTTTAGTGTTATAGTTGACAGATTTTGCAAAGAGGTACGATTGCTATGGCTAAAAGCATAAATAGGTTTCATGGTTCATCTGGGGTGGACCCTGATGTTTCCATCTTATATATCAATTATCAGGCTCAATGTTTGCAAAATTAAATGAAAGACACCATAAAAGTGTCAAAAAATTCATCTTGAAATTAATTGACGTAGAGAAGTTGCCCAACAAATATATAATCCGTACTTCAAGAACTGAGGCAAACGGAATAGGATTTCTAACACTTCCAGTTCACTGATGCCTATCAGAACAGACGAGTCTATTAGAATAGGTGATTACCACGATGAGTTATAGATTTGGTTGAATGCCTTTACCAGTCATTTCCAAGCACAAATCCAAAGCCTCACATACCCTGCTTCCCTCCCAGAGACTGTCCATAATTGTTCTGTAAGATGTAACATCTTTCTTCCATTTTCTTGAGACATCTGATAGCAGCACATGTGTTCTTCCATCTTTGTATTTATAACGTTATTAACATCTCTTTCACTCCGAAACGGATATGATATCTATGGGAATTGCGAAGGTGGGAAAAGAAGCGAGCTGGTCCTTGTCACTACATGGTACTTTGATTAGTTATTCAAAGGCTTACTAATTGGTTAGTGCCTGCAAAACGAAAGATGATTTAGTTCAGAAACTACAAACATGAAGTGAGTAAAAAATGTTTAAATGATTGCGTTTTTTTTATCTAACCTTACTGCTTTTGAGCTTCTTCCCTGTGATAAGTATACTTTGGCTGGAAAAACTTGGATAGAATCATTGGAGGGTCTTGGGGTCTGTAGCCAGTGAGGAGTAAAGAGAGAAATCTGCTAGCATGGCAATAGCCAAGAATGTAGGTTATAAGAATTCCATTGGATATTTTAATACAGGGCATGACTCCACCAATTATGCAATCAAGATATTGACTTCTTTAACTTATTTCCAAGAAGTAGGTATAGAGCAAACATTAAATATTTTTGGTAAAAATATAAACCAAAAAGAATATTAGATTTGACAATAACAGCATGCAACAATGCCAAGTTCTACATTGTTTGTTGTGTTATTAAATAGGTTATTTACAAACCATTCAGATTGCATAAACACTGTCTGCGGGTATATCAAATGGAAATGAGGAAGGATCAAAGTCATGTCAACATCAAAATGGTTATCCTCAAGCAATATAAGAACGAAATAAAAGTTAAAACACATCTGAACAAAAAGAACCATTTTACCATTGTGTTTCAATTTATAGGGCCAAAAGGAAACAGCCATTTTTCAAATATTCAAACAAATTCAACATTATTAAGTATAATTGAAATCGAAACTAAAGTATCTGACCTTATTGTATCATCTTACAAGGCCTCTATCCAGTGACCACTTCATGTAGAAGTTTCTCTTCTAAATGATCTTATGCTGTTCTTCAGAATTAAGAATTTTCCCAGCTTTTAAAGCAAGCTCATTGTTCACCGAACAATCTCTCTTCAGACAAAGTCCATTCATCACAGTGGTATATTTTTGGACACGTGAACAATATCCTCTAATCAAACGATACTTGGAAATTTCCGTGCAGTATATAGTTCCAATTTCATACAAACCATCGGTAAGTACAGTCATGCGAGAAAATAATAACGGGCTCTTCTGTCAACAGTAAGCTGACGCAAGGCATTTGCTGTGAAGATGCATGTCCGTGCAAAGTGTATCAATGTAATTGACAACATCAGGGGGTGGAGCATTGCCATGTATCTCATTAAGAAGCTGCCACACATATGAGATTCTCCCAGATCTGCACAAGCCATCAACAAGACAAAGGTAAGTTATGGAATCAGGAACCAAATTTTTTAGATGCATTTCTTTAAAGAGTTTAACGGCTTCATCTATCCTTTCACTCTTGCATAGCCCATTAATCAAGATGGTATAACTCCAAACATCAGGTGCCAAACCCCTCCTAATCATTTGGTTAAACAAAAAAATTGCTTGGTCAAGACGTTCACTTTTGCATAGAGCAATCAACAAGGTACTGTAAGCAATAATATCAGGGGGTGGACCATTATCATGCAACTCATTCAGAAGCCTCCACGCAGACAACAATCTCCCAGATTTGCACAGGCCATTGATAAGAGCAGTGTAAGTCACAATATGAGGAACCAAATTCCTAAAATGCATTTCTTTCAAGAAATTCATGGCCTCACCTATCCTCTGATTCTTGCAACAACCATCAATCAATATACTATAACTCCAAACATCAAGTTCCACACCCCTCTTCAACAGCTGGTTAAACATCACAACCGCCATATCAAGACGTTGCGTCTTACTCAAGCCATCCAACAAGATACTATGAGTAGCAGCATCCGGTGCCACACCACTCTCACACATTGCCTTAACAACTCGCCAAGCATACGCCACCATCCCACATTTACAAAAACCATCAACCAACAAATTATAAGTCACAACATTCGGAACCACGCCCTTCACACACATTTCATTTAACAACTTCATTGCATCATCCAATCTCCTAACCTTGCAATACCCATTCATCAAAACATTATAACTCCAAACATCCGGCCATCTCACAACTGCATCAAACAACCTCCTCGCCTCATCCACTTCGTTCTTCGAACAATACCCCGCCATCAAGGCCGAGCACACAACAACATTCACCTCACAACCTCTCTTAATCATTTCATCAAACACCTCCCGCGCTTCCACCACCATCCCTTTCTTACACAAGGCATCGATCAAAACACTAAACACATAAACATCAATGTACACACCCTTCCAAACCATCCCCTCCACCATCCCAATCGCCTCGTCCAACCTCCCCGCGACACACAACGCTCTCACAAGAGGCCTGTAAGTGAACACATTAGGCTCTACATTGTTAGCAACCATTTCATAATACCACTCACACGCCTCATTCACAAGCTCTTCCTTACACAAACCCTCGATAACTCTACTATACATAATCACATTAGGTTTAACATTAACAACACAAGCTTGCATCATTCTCAACAATCTAATGGCGGCTTCTGTTTTTCCTACATCGCAGAGTCCGTTGATTAACGTTCCGTAGGTGACTTCGGTGAACTCAAACCCCTCCGCGGCCATTTCCTCATAGAATTTGAGCGCCGACAAAACGGCGCCGTCGAGGCAGAGGCCTTTGATTAAGGAGTTGAGCGTGACGGCGTCGTAGGGGAGGCCGCGCTTGAGGAACTTCCCGAAGACGGAGAAGGCGAGAGCGACTTTGCCGACGTGGCAAAAGCAGTTGATGAGGATGGTGAGGGTGACGTGGCAGGGGATGACGTCGCCGCGGGACTCCGTTTGCGCGCAGAGGGAAATCGCGGCGGGGAAGCGCTTCGCCTTCGCGAGGGAGGTGAGGATTTGGTTGAACGCGGCAGCGCGTGGAGGAGAACGCGAGTGAAGCTGGCGCGTGAAGGAAGATAGCCGTAACGCTGTTTTCATCTTTGTCTCAGAACGAGACTTCCTTCGAACCATAACGCGCTACTTCGCGAGCTTGTGTTTCAAACTAGGGAAGAAGGAGGGAGGAGAAACCCGTAGAACGACGTCGTTTGGTCTCTGCGGCTACGAATTTAAAATTAAAAGTGTTATTATTAATAAGAGTTAAATATTTTCATTACAAGTTAGTATGAATATTTTTAAAAAGTGATTTTTTTTATTAATAATCACTAACATTTTATATATGTATTTTAACATATTTTTCAACAATAAAAAGTATAATATTTATTATTTTAGTAAATTTAATTGTAATTTTTTATTTAGTACAATAAATAAATGTGTAATTGAATTTCTAAAGGGACATGCACAAAAGAATAAATTTTAATGAAAAAATGGGAGAAATGGAAATGAAGGGATACAATATTTAGTTATATTGTATGAGTAATTTATATTTTTGTGTGATGTATTATTTTGAACTGTTTCAGATTTGTGACAACTTTTTTTATATAAATAATTATTTATTGAACATTTTATTACTTGTAATTTAAGTAACTTGTTAATAAAAGCTTGCATTGGAGTGTAAATTAATTAGAACATTAAGTGTGTTGTTTATACTAAGAGCATTGGAGATGCTCTAAATGATTGTATTACATTTAGTTGAGATTATGTTTATAATATTGATTTCAATGGGCAAATCCTAAAAGCATATATAAAATACAGTAAAAAAAATGCTCAAAAAGTCTTCTTGGTTAGGTATGGCATATGAACTTTGAATTTTAATAATTTTAAAACCTTCTAATATTTTGGTAAGAGATCAAATTAAAAATAGTACAATTTTTTCAAATTTCTTGAATTAAGTCGTTATCATTATCAATCCTAAATTTGATTTTTGTAACAAGATTATTGATACAATCTATTATAATATTTTTATTCAATAATTGATTTGTTAAAAAATCAAAATATCTATTTTACGACTTGGTCTATTTTATATTTGATTTTTGTTGCAAAATAATTAATATAATTTATAGTAATTTATTTTTAAATAATTATCTCATGACAAAACAAACTTTCGAACTTGACTCTTATGTCAAAAACTATAACTAATACTTAATGAAATATTTTTTTTAACAGTTTAACCACTCAAATATTCGATTGTGATTGTCTATTATTTGTTATAATTTGCTATAAGACAATTGATACGCCTGCAATAATCTTTCATAAACAATTAAAAAATTACTTTTTATATATCACATCAATCAAATCACTCAAAAATTTTCATAAAAATTCTTTTCACTTTCCATTCTCTTTTCCTTAATTCAAATAAATTCAGTTTCCATTTCTAGCTATTGAACAAATTCAACTCTGTTTTTCTGTTTTCCTTGTATATAGTGAAATTGCACACGAAAGATGCATTAAATACACTCCATGAATATTAGTTGGTTTTATTTATGTATATTAGTTGGTTTTAGTTATCTTCAGTTTTTAAACAATGTGTTTTTACTTTAACTTGTGTAAAGTGGAGAGTTGACAATACTAACGTAAAGGAATTGTTAATTTGATGTGACTTATTTAAACATGCACTTTTTATAGACAAAAATAACAAATATTTACTGCAACATTGAATAATAAGCATATAAATATTTATGAAATACAAAATTAATTTAAAACTATGTAAGTATTATCTAAACATGTTCATACATCAAATGTAAAACAAAACCACACAAACAAAATATAACCATGTTTCTATACTTGGTTGTTTTTAACACTTACTCAAAATATGAATATTGAACTTTTACCTAACAAATGAGTTAGACTCATTTGCATTTTAATAGGATAAATTTATCTAAAACTACTTTTTTAAGAAAAGAAAGTAAAGTTATTTTCTTTTAGTAAACTTAAATTTGCTTATTAGGAAAAATTAAGCATAAATAATTATTGAAGTATTTTCCTATTAACTTTTCAAAAGTTGGTTTTTAAATTGATTTGATCATATGGGAAGTATTTTTTCATTGATTTTTCTTATTTTCTTTTATAGAAATCCATCCTTGCAGAGAAAATTATTTTTCTAAATTTTGAGGGGCTGGCGTGCACAATGTGGCAAAAGAAATTTCTTCTAAATGGACAAACAAGAGAAGAAATACACACAAAAAAACAGAAGAACCCAATAAGAAGGCTACTCAATTGGTGGTAGTGCAAAGAAAATGGGACTAACAACATGAACAGTCCTTCTCTAACAGTGCACCTATTCATCTTCTCTATCCTGTAAACAAACAAAGGAGGCTGTATGAGTAAAGATGATCGAATACAAAAAAGAAAAACAAACGAGGTTAAATGTTTGTGTCACAACAGAGTAAAGGACAGAAAAAAACTAAGAAAAATGGGAGCACTGATCTCAAATTATCTTTCTTTTGGAGAGAAAGAACAGCACATGCTAAGTATTAAAGTATTTCAAGAACAGCTTCTAGTAGCAATTAATAGCATATTATGGTATCGCCAACTAAATGAAGCACAGGTTTACATATAGTGCGCACACAGAAATTCAGTTGAACTAATATAGGCAAATCCCCTCCCTTCCAAGAGAAAAAAAAGGAAAATCTGCTCTAATTCAGCCGCAGCAGCAAGCATAGTTTGCACATGTATGACAAGACCTTTGAATAGGCAAATGTTAAAAAACACGGTTCTTCTTATATCCTTTGAGCGATCATTAGAATAGAAAATTCATATTTTCTAAGAAATTCAAATATATTGGATTTAAGTAGATCTCATTTTCTCCATTAGAATCAATCATGATTGTTTTCGATTGATGTGGACTACAATTATTTAAGCTCACATCACATCGATTAGGATAATTTTTATATTGTTGGTTGAGGGTTTTGTTTGCCAACTTTTCAGTCAATGTCAGGAAAATATCCCAATTGATATTGGTAAAAATACAACCCTAATTAATTAAGATTGATTGAAAGTTTTTCTAATCATCAGAAAAATAACATGCTAACAAACTTTAGTTTAAAAGAAACCTTCCCCAACAATCTCAATCAAACCAACAATATTTCAATCTTAGTACAGACGACAACTACATTCTGACTAAAATCGAGTTGATGAGAGAGAATATAAAGAAAAAAGACATAAATTTGATAACATAAAGAATTTCAAATTCTTATTTTTCTTGTGGAATTTGAAATTCTTTTATTTTAAATAATCCAATTAATCTCATACCATTTTGTAATTTTAATTTCTTTTGAAATTCCTTACCCAAACCATATTCTTGTTATAAAGAGTTTTAAAATCTCTATAAAATAATTATTCTCTAAAAATAAATCACTCTTAAATTCCCTGTTCAAACACACTATAATAGGGTGTTTGGATTAAGAATTTTTAGAGAATAATTATTTTATAGAGAATTTAAAATAATTAAATTTAAGAAAATAAATGGGGGAAGGACAGAAGGTGTTTTACGAAATTCAGTGCAAAACCTTAAATCCGATTGATTTAGAAAATTGCTCATAAAGAAGGGTGCTTTATGAGGATTAGTGACACTTTTCCGGAAAATCAGTCATACGGAGCCCTGAGTTGGTGCTTACCTCCAAAATTGCTTTAGCTTCATCATTAAATGCTTTGCAAAGAATTTCATAACTCTTCTTCATCTGCATTTAAGGGGAAAACACGACTTACATAACGTTTTCACAAGATAACCGCAGGAAAAGGGGAATGAAAAATCTATATACCATTGGATTGACTTTTGAAGGTGAAGTAGCTGATATGATGTATCTGGAAATGTTTCATCATTCAACAAAACAAAAACCAAAGTGGAGGAAATAGTCAATGTATAAGCAAAGTATAGAAAGTAATTGGGAGGTCATCTACATCGATAACATGGGATAAAACTACATAAGGTGATAGTTCAAAAGGCATAAAATAGAGACAGTTGCATGACTAGCAAATCCACTAGTTTTTAAGATGCAGAGAAAGCTGTAATAACCATATTGTTCTTTATTTTATGTTTAATCACCACCAGAAATAAAAAATAAGATTATAATCACCAATTTATAAATTAGAATCACACAAGCAATTGACATGTCCATGATTTGAGCAAATAAGCATGCAATTGCATGAGAAAAAAATGACTTTATACAGTTATAATGTAGTTTGGATAAGCTTCTACCCGGGTATTTATAGGAGAAGAAAGTGAAATGAATTAAGGATGTAAAATAGATCAAATTTCACTCAAAAGTTAAAATTAACTTAGACATATCAACATATCAAGAAAATAAATGAGGGAGATTCTAAATAAGAATGGGGTACATGAGTTGATTTTAACTTATGTGAAAGTTTGATTCATTTTCTTTTCTTTTTCTATAAGTGCATGTTGAAAAGTATATTCAAATTAGGCTTATATAATGTGCACATGAAACATAATTATAAGCAAATTTCTAATGATTTCGAATTAATGACTCACTCCCTTCAACATACGTGGTTTCAGACTCTCAGATCACTCTTTTCAATATATGTTCATGCATTATCAGTTAAACCTTTCAAAAGGATTTATGCCATTTCAATAAGACTAAGAGGACTATCAAAGTCATGTTTTCCCTCTCGTCAGCTTGTTCAAAAGCAGACAGAAATATTTTACCATGGAATCAATGTCTCAGGTTGACATACAATTAGTAAGGGTAGAAGAACAGGAGCAAATGATGATGAGGAAATTCTTTCTTCCCTTTCATTCCTATCAAACTTGACATGTTCGTCTTTTTAACAGAAAATAATTTGATGATAGCAGCATACATAGGTGAAAATGTTACCTTAGCTTACTTATATAGAAATCCACGGCTAATACATTTGCCTTTTGAACAGTCAGCATGACAGCACTCATACAGTTCTACAAGAGACATTAAAACACAGAAAATAATAGATAAGAGACCATGTTCAATGAACATAAAACTCGTACACTTGTCAAGACATCCAACTGAGGGTTATAGGGACTTTCCAAATGGAAATCATGAACACTGTACATTAATAATAAAATTAAATAAATTGTTTCTTCAAAGATCATAATGCTCAACAGTCCACCTTCTTTTCCCAGCTTAAAAGCTGTTTCCTTTTCAGTGCACCACCACTTCTCAATTTTCATCCATGTCAGTAAGACATGAAAAACAACTCAGATTACCTTTTGCGCCATAAACTCTAGAAGTTGCATTAGAAACTTCCCCAGTCCCTTCCCCTGAACACGAGGCTCAAGCTGTAATTCATACACATAAAGCACTGGTATCTCTTCTTCTGACACAAAGCGGTACTGTACAAATCCAACCAAGGGGCCACTATTTTCCAGACAACAAGAAGTTGAAGTCTCAGCTGCAGTAAGCATTGTAGTCATCTCATCAGCATTTGAATTGGCAACCTCATGCACAAATACATAATGTGCATCATGAGCAACCATTTCTCTGCGCTTCACCTTTTCTTGCTCTGGCCACTCAGATCCAAACGGTCCTTCCATGTTTAGCTGCAGTTTTGGGAAAATACAAATCAGACATTTTCACAAGCTCACTCCTTTCAACTAGATAACAAAAAGAACCAACCATGACAGACAGATTTTCATATCATGTCACATCAATGAATGACACCATAAACAAACAGAAATAAAATTCATAGTTTGAATAAACTAATCTTCTCTCTCTTTCACTGAATTGGCTTGACAAGGTGCATTTTTTAACAGAACAAAAACCACCTGAACAAAAGGAGACAACGATAGATTCTCCTTTTGCATTATAGTATAAATACACATTCTAAATTCCTAGTATTTTCTACCTTAATGAGATTCTGAATATAAGTCTTAACAGTCGACGAAAGTTTACTGCCATGTCCTGACTTCAAACACAAAGAGAGACCTAGAAATCAGGTTAAAATAGGAACTTAGAACAACAACAAAAAATTCAAACCCAAAAATGAACATTATCACATTCCGATGTTGAGAATTACACATTAACATCTCAAGAGTTATCATCAACTACTAAAGATGTTTGGATTTCACTTGAAACACCTATACCAACATTCAATATCTATTAAACACTGTGCCAACAAGTTTGAAATTCTATATTTCAGATTCAGTTAGAAGCAAAATTCATCTTAAACTCCAGTTGATTGAAAAGCTACAATTAATAGCTTTTTATTATACTCCAGTTGAGTTGAACTCAACTTAATATTCTAACATAAATTTAAACACAAACTAACACCTCTTTCATTGACTCATATTATATAATCCGCGCAAGTTCGATCTAGCTTCAATTTTGGGGGAAGACAGTACATTGTAAGAGCATCAAACAAATTAATCCAAACATTGGAAAACTTGTTAAGCTAGTTAACAAGTTCTCTGTGAACACAACTTTTACCCATCGAATAATTCTCGAGAAATGGAATTCGTACCATAACTCTTGCAACAAATTATACAAGTAAGAAAGAGAGAAAACTAAAATCTTTCGGTAATGACATGAAGGTTTTTTGTTGTATGAATAAAAGACTAAAACACCATTTGGGTAATGAAAATGTATAATGTTCTCACATTAGTCCTGAAAGTAAGAAAATTCAAAACAATAATCGTGCAATCTGTCAATCACTTTCTCTGAAAATTCGTGTACTTAAATGATAATATATATTAATTTAAAATATTAAAATGATAATAAGTAATTAAGTGCAGAGGCATATTTTAAATTTCCTTACTTTCACTCGAGTAATGTGACACCGTATTACATCTTAGGTACCATTTAACCATAGCATAACTCGTAATTTTTTTCGCAACTAACTCCTGAGCAAATTAACCTAAATGGTTTGATTAAACAAAATCTTACAAATCCAAAACATTACCCTTTGCGTGGAAATGGCGAAACGCTGGAAAAGGAGCGAGGTGGTCCTTTTGAGCACGTGCTGTTGTGATGAGTTCTTCAACAGTTTTCCTCTTCGCAAGTACCTGAAAAATGGAACCAAGTAAGTAACAGCTGTTTAGGTTTCGTTCGGAGTAAAAAAACCCTCACGAAGCGGGTGAGAGCTGAAACGACGCACCTCGCTGCGTTTCGGCCTCTTCTCTCCGATAGGCGCATTGTTGCCGGTGGCACTGCTTGAACGGCGTCGTTGCGGAGTCTCGGATTCCATCTCCGATGAGTGCAACAACAAAGACGGGTAATACAAAGTGAAAAAGTACAATTTAGGGCAAATATACTTGTTAATTCAACGTGGATGTTTATTACATTAAAATATATATATATATATATATATAAAAAAATGTTAAAAAGGATTACACTAATAAACTGGTAAATGATAAATAAATAAGAAGAGTATTTTTTAAAAGGAAATGAAACACACTTATATTAGATTAGTGTTATGGTTGACTCATTTATTGGTTGGGAAAAAATTATAAATTTTATTATTAATTCAAAATAATATTATAAGAACTAAAAAATAATTTAAAAATAAAACTAAGAGGTAAAGTTTTCTTACACGACTAAATGATAAATAATAATAATAATAATAAATACTTACAGAGGTTAATAAAAATATGGATTAATTAATGTAGACCATTCAAGATTAATTAATTATTAGATCTAGAAGCTTTATCATTGATAAAAAAAATATTTTAATGTTGTTTTAAAAAATATCATTACAAAATAATTTAATTTCTAATATTAAATTTATTTGAAGCTTATACAATTTACCAACCTTTATTTAAAAAAATCAATTAGCAATTAAAAATAAAAATGAAAATGAAAAATGGTGTACAAATACTATAAAGTATTTTTACATTATTATTAAATTACAATAACATTCCTAATCAACACGGTGAATATTGGAATGATGGTGAAGTTGATTAATTTAGAAAAAAAGTGACTCAGAAAATAAATCTGATTTTATATATGTTGAATTTTGAATGGATTTTTATTTTAAATTATTTTTTTTTAAATATTTTGTTTTAATCTTAATTTTTTATCTGGATAAAGTATTTCAACTATCACTAAATTTAAAGAATTATTTAAATATTAAATATTTATTTAAATGTGAAATAATTATTAAATTTAAAAAAAAAGTCAATATTGATAATATTTTGTTGTAGATCTTTATTTCTCGTCGAAAATTTTCAAGATTTTTTCATCTTATATTTGTAAAAAAAAAAAATCAATTGACGTTAGTCAAAATAATTTTCTTTTTCACTATAAATATTTAACTTAACATCCATTAATAATTATTTAAGTTAATATCCATCAATGTTTTTCTTTACAATGTTAATGGCTAAAAAAAATTCCCTCCTTTTTTTTTATCAATATGGACCCACAAATTTCTTCAATTGACGTTAGTAAAAAAATAATCATAATTAATAGGGGTAAATTTTTCCTCTAGTACCTTCTTATCTCCTGTGCATCTCTCTATAATTGTGAAAGTAGATTTTAATCATTTTAAAAAATTTAAATAATAATAAAATGAAACATAATTTCATCTTTTTAAATAATATTAATTATTCTGTATTCTCATACATCATTTATACTTTTATTGCAGTTACAACACTTTAATTATTTTTCAACTTCATTTAACAATTTTTTAATTTTAAGTAACGAGTCACTGTAATGAAATTTTAGAGTTCCATTTTGTTTATAATTTCTTACCTAAACAATATTTGTTTAGAATTCTATTTTGTTTATAATTTCTTACATAAACAATATTTTTTGCTATTAAATATTTCAATTTCTTTAAAAATAAAATTATTTTTTAAAATTAAGTACATTATAAATGAAAAAAAAAATGGGATGAATGAGAGGGAAATGGTAGTTGTAAATGGAGATTTGTATTGAGGAAGATATCGTTTGGTTATTATTTAATCTAATTTTTTAATTTTCCGTGCAAGAAGAAGCTAACTATCAACTCCCTCGCTTTCCCTCTCTTGTGTAGTATATAAAGAGGCACACCCACACCACCATCAAACCAACAAGCCAACAACAACAACTCTTCTTCCCTCTCACTCTCTCTCTCTCTCTCTCTCTCTTCTCTCCACTGTTTCATGCAAAACCATTTCTAGGGTTTTCCGTTTCCGCCATTCTCCTCTTCAATTCTCCTCCTCCGGCACCGCCTCGCCATGGCATTTCCGACCAAGAAGCTCATCGACGACCCCATTGGTGCGTGAACATCCTTCTCCTCCCACTCCCTCTCCCCTTGCTTCGCTCAATTTCCCCTTCTCTGCCGAATTGGCCGTCAATCTCCGCTCTCTTTAACTCTCGCCGTCCACAATTGCTGTGCTCTCAATGTTCTTGCCGCGGTTCCGTTCGGAATCTTGCTCTCGATTTTTTGACTGTTTGTGTTCTGCGCACTTTGTTGACTTTTTTTCTCCTATCTGAGCCTTGAATATTTGAACATTAGTATTTGACTTACGAAAATCGCTGTTCGAGTCACAAAATTCGATGCGAAACGTTGTAGACTTTATTGTGGTGATTCTACTAATCTTGCTGTATTTGACTTTCTCTTGAATATTTGAACATTAGTATTTGACTTACGGAAATTCGATGCGAAACGTTGTAGACTTTATTGTGGTGATTCTACTAATTTTGCTGTACTAGTTCGAAGATTGCGGTTCAGTGCGAGAGTTAGATTCCTATTTGGATTTTATTTCTTTTTTGTATTTTTACCTTAGTAGCACTGCATTTATGATTGTGTAGTGTTTTCCTCTTAGAGATTTTGCATTGATTAGACTACATATATAGATGCTTTTATGTATGCCTGTATCTATCTATACGACGGAGCAAATGTGTAGTAGTCTTGGAAATTGAATATATATGAATATATTTTAAATGTGATTGCAGATGTTGTGACTGAGTTCATTGAAGGTCTAGTGGAGACTTATCCTGGACTGCAGTATTTGGATGGCTTTCCTCTGGTGATCACACGACCCCGTGCAGCGAATGCATAACTTGTGTATTGGTGTGATAGTTGCTGAATGCATTTTTTTTTAATGTAGGTGAAGGTTGTGCTACGGGCAGATGTTTCAGCTGCAACATATGATAAGGTTGCAGTCATATCAGGTGTGTGACCATCCATTGGATGCTTTTACAGTTCATTTTTTCAGGTTGTGTGTCATTAGTATTCTACTCAAAGCTTGTAGGTATTGTTATGCTAATTTAGGAAATCTAATTGAGAAAAAGAAGTTACAAGAGGGTAGGGTATAGGATATAGGAAATGGTGGGTGGAAATAGAATTTTTCACCCTAGGAAACATTTAAAATGAAACTTCCTAGGATGGTTCTGCAGCTTTATTTGTCCAATAGTTGCATAATTTTTACTGAGAAAATTGTTACATCTATATTTTACCCTACAGGGGGAGGGAGTGGGCATGAGCCTGCCCATGCTGGATTTGTGGGAGAAGGAATGCTTACAGCAGCAGTTTGTGGAGATATATTTTCTTCTCCACCCGTTGATTCAATTCTAGCTGTATGCTTACCTCATAGTATTAGAATTGAACTGTATATCACTCTTTCAGTTATAAGCATACTGTTTTTTCTACTTCTAATGCCCCTATTTTTATGATTTGAAATTTAGGGAATACGAGCTGTAACTGGTCCTAAGGGATGTCTTTTGATTGTAAAGGTATTATTTGCTTTTTTTCTTTAGCATCCTGTCATCCTAAGTATAGATTTTTGCATTGGTCTTTTAGGTCTGTATGCATATTAGATGTCCTATATATGGAAAATCTTATTTGCTGTGATTAAGATAATAAATAGTGAAAATATTAAAAGTAAAGTTTCTTTTTATTATAATACTTGGCATCATGTGCCTAATTTTTTTTTAATACATGACCTCTTGCGAAATCAGCGAATAAGATAGTGTGGTTTTGCATTAGTATGGTCAGTTCATGATGAGTCATTAGGATCTGCTTTTGTTTCTGGATTCATAGTGTTCGAATTTGGGTGTTGATAGAACTATACTGGTGATCGTTTGAACTTTGGTTTGGCGGCTGAGCTAGCAAAATCTGAAGGTTATAAAGTAGAGGTATGTCTAGCTGGCTACTGATTTTTCACTGCACTTCAAATAATTAAACATTTAATATGTAGGTAAAGTATGGGTTGTATTTTTTCTATGCAGACTGTTATTGTTGGGGATGATTGTGCATTACCTCCGCCACGTGGGATTGCTGGAAGAAGAGGTTTGGCTGGGACTGTTCTGGTTCAAAAGGTTAATACATGAAGTCACTTTTCTTTCTGCATTCTTTTTGTTGCCAATTCATATAAAGGCTCTGACCACACCTTTTCATACAAACACATGACGGGACTGTCTGGCTGTGTATTAATGTAAATTTCATTTCTTGAATTCATCATTACACATTTACTTGTAGCAAAAATATTTTGTACTTTATTTTTTTTTTTGTTATGGTTCCTAGTTGTTATATATCTACACATTTATTTATTTATTTTGACTGAGCCAGGTTGCAGGAGCTGCTGCTGCTGCTGGTCTTTCTCTTGATGATGTTGCTGCAGAAGCTAAACATGCATCTGAAATAGTGGGAACAATGGGTGTTGCTTTGAGTGTTTGCACAATTCCTGGTCAAGTGACATCAGATCGTTTGGGGCCAGGAAAAATGGAACTTGGTCTTGGAATTGTAAGCGTCTTTAGTTCAATGCCCCCTCAACAATAATAAGTATAAATCTCAGATTTTTTTTCCAGTACTGTGGATCTGTCAGTCTATTTTTCTCGGGGTATTAATCTCACAGCACTTGAGATAGTTTATTTTTCTTCTTTCTTCATTCTTCTCTTTTTTAATACATTATTCTTTCACAAGAACTACTCCATAGGTATTTGATATTTATTTCCTTAATGCTTGAAGTCTGTCTTTACTATGGTCTTTTCTAATTTGAGTTCTAAATTATGCTCATCACATGCCCTTGCTATTTTATTGCAGCATGGAGAACCTGGTGCAGCAGTGGTTGATATTCAGCCTGTAAATGTGGTGGTTTCTCATGTTCTGCAACAAATATTGTCAACGGTATGCATTGAAATTTCATGGAAATCTTTTGATGGATTATGATTGCTTAATTGGGAATGAAATGCCCTTCTAACATGTACTTTACAAAATCAAAATAGTTGGCTTGTGTGACAAACTAACTTTTGATGCCCAACCTTTGACTGTTCAAGGCGCATTCTATTTATGATACACAACTGAGACTGAAAATTTTTAGTGTTTTAATTCTTTTTTGCTCCTCTGTATTCCATATAGAAAAGGACAATACACTATTCGAAATTTTTTTCTCTGATTTGAGTAAAAAAGTAAATAATAAGAAATTAAAATTAAGTTGGAAAATATATTAAAATAATTGAACCCTCTGAACCTACAAATATTGAACTAAGAAAATCCATTAAAGAGCCATTCCCTAAGTAGCATATAGATGGAAAATGGACTATTCTGCATTCTGAAATCTGACTACAATATCTTAGAAAGGACGTAGATTGGGTGGGAATAATACAGACTGATCCCAGAATTGCGTCTTATCAATTTACTCTTTATTCAGTGGATCTGTTTTAAGTAAATAACTATTTGTCCTTGTAGGGATGTCATTATCATTCTAGTGAAGTGGGTCACAATCCGTTTTCTTTGGTAATGTTTGCAGGAAACAAACTTTGTTCCAATAACTCGAGGAGAAAGAGTGGTTCTCATGGTCAATGGGTAGGTTCACGAATATTATCTTTGCCTGAGAACTAAAGCTGTGTGTATCATAGATCTCATTATAGAATGTTGAAAAACGAAAACAGATTTTGCTTACCACCAAAGAGGTTTCTTTGAAAAAGTGTCTAACCTGTTGTATTTTTAAATTTGAAATATACTGCCTTTTATTTAGGTAGTATTAACAATTCTTCTATCATTTTAGCTTTTTCTTTGTGCATTCTTTGAAGGTTGTTAAACTCCTTCATTCAATAATCTGAGTCTTTTGCATTTGCATATTCTTCTATATATATATTTTAAAATATGCATGTTGGTTTGGCATAATTTTACTTTTTAAATGTTTTCAGACATTCCTAACTCACATCCTATAATCTGGAATTTCAACTACACATCTGAAAATGCCTTCAATTATTTTATTGATGTTGTTATGTTTGGGAATTTTTTTACCAGATATTTTTCCTTTTAAGTAGAGTTTTATTTACATTTTAGATTATTCTTCATATGCAGGTTAGGTGGCACTCCTACCATGGAACTAATGATTACAGCTGGAAAAACAGTTCCAAAATTACAGCTAGAGCATGGACTGGCTGTTGATAGAGTTTATACAGGGTCATTTATGACTTCTCTTGATATGGCAGGTTTGGTACCACAACCACTGAAGACCAGCTATTCTTTTTGATTCATTAAGCTATCTGATTAGCATCATTTAATTTTTTTGTAGGTTTTTCCATCTCTATCATGAAAGCCGATCCTGCCATTCTTCAACGATTAGATGCTCCAACTAAAGCTCCTTATTGGCCTGTTGCTGCAGATGGTTGGTAATTTGATTTAGTTGTTTTTATCATTCAATTTTATTAGACGGACAAATTTCAATTATGTCTGTAATTTTCTAGTAACAAGGTTTTACCTTCTAATCTTCATTCAACTGTAATGTTGATAGGAGCAAATTAATTGTTCATTGATTGAACTTTTGGAATTTTCTTTTTTAAGGTAATCACCCACCTGCTAAGATTCCTGTTCCTATCTCGGGATCTCGAACAGTCAAGACTGATGAGGTACCATGGAATTTAGATGTTATTTCTGTTCTGTTACCTGTGAGCTAAGTAAAAAACTAGATAAGTGCAAATAACAAGCATATGAAATATTATCATATATCCTGGTGACTTTATTTGGTAGTTTTTATGTTTTAGCTGTTGAAATTGGACTATGCGTTTGATTTTGTGTTACATTTCACACTCACTTTGTTACCGCTGTTTGCTTAGCTGCACTTCATCTATTTGTTGGTTAAAAAAATATTTTTATTTACACAGCTTTGCAATAGTTAAGTGCATGGAGCTAAACTTACATAACATGGTAGCGTTCAATATTGAAAGTCTGGTGTTAAGGTATTTATAGTGGTCAGCAACAAGAAAATTCTGCCATTTGCAGAGTTTATTCTAGAGCCCAGGATATCTACCAAGAATCAAGACTATATTATTATCATCCATCAAATTATAGTTGATTTTATGGTGACTTTTAGTTGTCGGCATTAGTTCAATCTAGTATGTATAAAATAATTCAATCTAGTATGTATTGAATCCTCCTGCTAGTCATGTGATCAGCACAAAGTTTTTTTAGTGTATATTACATTAGTATGTATAAAAGAATTCATTCAAATTTTAGTATGTGAATTATGCTCTTTTATGCAACTCAGTGCATTCATATGGAGAGTATGTTCCCTTTTGACAACATGGTGTTTGTTATTATGATTGTAAACAATGATGCTTAAAACTCATCTTATTGGTTCATGCTATGGAGTATTTTTTTTCTCTGTTTCACAACATGCTGTTTGTTATTATGATCATAAACAATGATCCTTAAAACTCCTTAACTTCATGGCAATTTATATTTTGTTTCTCTTGGAGGGGATTGAGTACTACTAGTAGTTAACTTATTGTTACTTGAGTATTCTTTTGTCTTAGTATAGTTTCTAAACTCTAGTATTCATATTTGCTTTATGTCAGCCACAAAGCCAGCCACAGCAACTAAATGAGCAAGGCCAAATTCTCGAGGTAGCCATTGAAGCAGCTGCAAATGCAATTATAAATATTAAAGACAATCTAAATGAATGGGATGGTAAAGTTGGTGATGGTGACTGTGGATCAACTGTGAGTCTTATCCATAAAACTTTTACTTGTTTATTTTTAATTGTTGATGTATCATGTGGTTTACTTGGTATATGGTTTTTCTTCTGCAGATGTATAGAGGTGCAAAAGCAATTCTTGAGGACATAAAAAAGTAAGTTTATGCTCTGCATTGCTTAGCCTCCTATATGTTTTGTTTTTCTTGTTTAGTTTTGTTAACCCTTGTATTTGATTAATGGACTACTTATAATGTTTTTCTTAATTGTATTGTATTTATGTTCTTGAGGAACTGCAAAGGTGGTTGCTGAAAAAAATTTCAATTTGGTTTGTGATAGCAGTCTGACCTAAACTGCTATTTTATGTTCAGTTACCCTCTAAATGATGCTGCTGAAACTCTCAGTGAAATTGGTTCATCAATTGGAAGATCCATGGGAGGAACAAGTGGGATCATGTAATATGCCATTCCTATCCCTCTAAAGTTAAATCATTTATGCTATCTCTGACTATTGTCACTCAATTTGTTTTCAGTTATACAATATTTTTTAAGGCTGCACATTCACATTTGAAGGAAATCCCCCATTCTGGTGTCACATCAAAACAATGTGAGAACATTCTCCAAGTCAAGCTACTCTCAACTAGAATTTTACAACATTTCCCCTTTTAACCTTTTTAATTGGAGTTTCCGTTCCTCACGAGTCTTTTGTTGATTCAGGGGCTGAAGCACTTACAGCTTCCATTGCTGCTGTAAGTAAATATGGGGGTGCTAGTGCTGGTTATAGAACATTGTTAGATGCCCTTATTCCAGCATCGTTGGTTCTTGAAGAGGTATTATGTAGTCATTTCCCTTCATTTTTTTCATGATCTTCTTCACTGTTACTTAAAATGAATTGTCATTACAGAAATTAAATTCTGGTGACGATCCATGCACCGCTTTTATTCTCTCCTCTGAAGCTGCATTAGCTGGAGCTCAGTCAACTGTAGAAATGCAAGCACAGGTGACTGCTTATTAATGGTTTAAGTGAGAGAATTTCTGTGGTGTAGCTTCTTCCTTATAATTAAGACTTATATTTAATTTATTGATATGCTATGCTATACTATTAGGGAAGACTGCCGAGAGTTCCATCTTTTATAGTGTAGTAACTGAAGCTTTTATACGGCAGTTAAATATTTTTCACTAAAATAATTTAGTTTCTCCTATATATAAACTGAAATCAACTTATATTTAACTTAAAGAAACTCTTCTTATTTTACTTGTTTCAAATCTTTATAGAAAAACTGAATTCATATAAACTAGTTGATCCAAACAAGACCATGGTCCTAAATAGTTTGGAAATGAAAATTATAGAAAATGAGGTACATGTTTTTTATGTATTGGTCTTGTGATTATTAGTGGATCTGATGGGCAGTAATGCATATGCAGGCTGGTCGTGCAACATACATTTCAGGAGAGATTCTTTCGACAGTTCCTGATCCTGGTGCTATGGCTGCAGCGACGTGGTTCAGAGCTGCGGCCTTAGCTGTGAAGGAAAAACATGAGAGTACATAACTCTTCTTACAATCTCCTGTTTGTGCGGATATAGGCAAGTTTTGTTACGAATTTTGTACTCCTGTAACCAACCAACCATTTAGGCTCTCCGCTTATGTCTATGCCTTTTTTGCATAAAGCTGAGAGAGCCATTCTCATACACGCCAAATTTTAAAGTGGATGTAAATTTCAAACTTTCTCATTATACAATCCACAATAATATCCATCTCAATTTTACCTCATCATTCTAAATTTAGTGCTTGCTTCCTTCCTCTATCTTCATTTTTATCAGTTTAGCTCTTCAAAACCTTTTTCATGTTATATATTTGTGCTTTTTTTACCCACCCCTTTACACCATGTCTTTAAACTCACTCAAGGGGTGTCAGGAATCATCATTTGGAGTGTTTGCAAAACCGATTTCTCTTTAACTTGTACTCAACTATCCCTTTTACTTTAGTTAATGTACTGTTTGCAAACTATTTTAATAGTTACAAAGACAGCAACAAATTTAGTGTCACATTTTAACTGCTTTACAATTGTATTGGAAGTGAAGCACAAGTTGTGGGTTTCCATATGCTCCTATATATATATACTAATATTTAAAGTTTGAATACTTTTTATTACTTTTAATTATTTTGGAGTTTAACTTCTGATTGAACACTGATTACATTTATAGTGTTGATTCTCAAGTTCAGTAGTTTACTCGATGAAAAAACATGAAGTTTTATTCAAATAAATTGATAACTACTTTTACTAATTTATCATAAATCACAAATATGTTAAAATTTAGTTTAATTATTTAATATGGAAATGGCAATTAAACTTGTCAAATTCAATTTTATGATTAAATAGTTTAGTTCTTAATAATTATTTTTTATTGTATTTCAGTATATTTTTTCTTCCTGAATTAAAACTATGAACAACAGTTCTATTTAATATATTTTGACACACTGTTAATATATTTTTATTGTTAGAATTTATTAAAATGTTATTAAGTACTTTTTTATTTTAATATATTTCAATTAATTATAGAATGTTTACAAAATCAAGAAAGGGATTTGATCAAGAGTTTTACTTTTTAAACAGATCTCATTGTTTTAGAGAATTAAATTAGTTTCTTTTTTATAAAGAGAAAATGAATTGTTGAAGAGATACTTGAAGTTAAGAAAATGGCGTTAATATGGTGAAACAAGTTTGAATAAGATATGGGCATTTGGAGCTAGTAGAATCTACTATAACCCAAGTGGCAAAATGAGATTATTAACAAATAAATACATAGCATGTAAAACACACACTTTATAGACTGAAATTGTGCCATCTTTCTTTTATTAGAATTTTTGTGTGATGATTTTCTTGGAAATACTGCGGAAAGGAGTGAAGCAAAATGAAGAAAATTGCCTAGTAGTGCAATTGTAGAGAAGTGAATAGAGTGATAGATGGGTGGGTGAACTTGACCATTTGCAATGTTAGTGGGTTGTGACTTCGTGCATGCACTTGCCTCAACAACACAACCTATTGTGTTTTCATGGTCTTCACCTTTAATCATGCCCTCACTTCTTCAACCTCACCTCAAATGGAACAACAATTATTCATTTTCAAGTGGGCTGGAATTAGCTCACCAAAACAGGTTTCTACTCATTATTATTTTAATCATTTCAAATTCCCTTAATCCTTTTTATTAACAAATATGGAATGTGTTTTATAATTTTAAGATATTTCATAACATAGTAAACATAATGTAGCTTTATTCATCTTAATTACAAAATCAAAAGGGTATCTGTATTCTATAATGTTTCAAATAAGAGCACAAAATGTTCAAACACTTCCTAAATTCTATCTGCAATGTTATATACATTTAAGTATTATACCTAAAACTTCAGTTTAATATTAAGCTACTTAAACTGAGTATTTAACTTAAGTTGTAAGCCTTTCCACTAATCTTGTATTGGTATTTAAAACATCATCATATTAATTTCTCTCATTCAAAACACTAATTTTATTTTTCTAAAATTAAAATAAATTCAATTATCATAAAAGAAATATTAAAATTCTTTAAGTCCTCTCATCTTTCTCTCTTCTTTTTTATTTTATTTTCCATATGTCTTCTTTGTGTGAATTCTTTTTTTCTCTTTCTAACTGTGAAAATTAAATTACTCTATTCCATCTAAAAATTTAAAATTTAATAACTTCAAATATTTTATTAAAACAAAAACACTTAAAATCAGTAAAATTAATTAAAAACAACTCAAATTTAAAATATTTTTAAAATATGGTGATACTTGTATCAATCTACACACATCTTTCTCTTCCATTAATCTTCAAAATCTTAATAATTTTTCTCAATATAGAGTTTATAAAAAAATTCATATACCGGTCGGTATCAGACGAGCTAATCTTGACCTTGGTGATCGATTGTGTAAAATAACATTTTAAGACACTTAATAAATGACAGCAACGACGATCACAAGAGCTCTTTATGAGTACACATTCATGTTCCGGATTATGCGGAAAATATTTCTGACAAATCAACTAAATACTGATTAACTGAAAGATGATACAAATATTATTCAGATATACCAATGTACCTATATACTAATATATCTCTCTATAAATCAAACACATTTGTGGACAACTGATATTCAGTCCATCACAACAAGGGTCCATGATCAACACTACAAATAAATCATTTGTTGCGGTGTAAGGTACATTTGTAATCAGTTTATAAATATACAGTCTTTATACAAAGTACTTACTTGATCGTCAGAATATCTTTTTCAGGTAAATCCCAATCGAGAATCATCAATTGAGAAAGGAGACTTGAAGGAGGAGCGAGGAGATCACTGACACGTCGTCAGTAATTGTACAACCAGTTTCAGGTTTTATCTAAACCCTTTTTACCTTTGAAAAAATAATGAATAGTAGATTGGTTGTAAGTACTATTTAGTAGAATAAAGTTTTTTTTACACTCTATATCTATCATTACATAAAATTAGTTTCAATTAGTTTTTTAGAGACTAATTTAAATTTTAAATTTGCTTCAATTAATCTTTTAGAGACTAATTTAGAATATAAAGATATTAGGTGATAAAACCTTGGTAACTAATGGTTGGATATTAATTTATAAATTTTTATTAGTAATAGAAACTACTTTAAATACCAATAATTTTTTTAGTCTCTAAGATGGTCTCTAATTTAATTCAATAATAACTAATTATTTTGGTTTATAAAATTAATTACAATTTGAAAAAAAAAATTGTGAAAACTTTAAAAATTTAATCATTTTGTTATAGTTGAAATTTAGAAACTTATTGTTATCCTAGAAAGGTATAGCTTAGAAGCAGATAGTGGAAGAAAAGGGAGCAGAAGTTAGTGAGAATATTGGATTGAAGAAAAGTCCATTGGTAAAGAGATGAATGTGTGGCAGTAATATGTAAAGTGAGAATTAAGGTGTGAAGATGTTGTGGTTAGGTTGCAATCTGCTGTCTTTCCTTTTGTCCCTAATTGCAACACCACCACCTCACTTCTACCCATGCAAATGCTTTCATTTCATTTTCATTCATACCCTTTTTGAAATATATGATTACAAGTTCCATTTTTAAGCCTCATTTTAATAACAATATTCCATCATAACACACCCTTTCTTTCACCAACAAACACACAAGTATACAAGCTTATGAATCTTAATCAACTGGTATAAAATTTGAACCTTGATCATTTACTCTCATAAACTTACAAAAAAAATTTGAAAACCATAATGTTAGTGAATTTAAGTTTAATTCAATTTTACAAAATTGGTTTATAAGATGAAGATTTGCATTCACTTATATATTATAAAATATCTTTATTTTTAGTTGATTTGAAATTCAACCCAGATTTTCAATACATTCTTTTTGTTGAGACTGTTAACTTGTGCGTAAAATTATATAATAGGTGTCTGATTACGAGTGGTCTTATAAGCTTAACAAATTTCTTTTAGAATAAATTTTAAATAGTTATGATATTATATTAAGAAGTAAATTTTAAATCTAACTTAACTTTACAAAATAAGGTTGAACCCTATCTATATAGGATTATGAAATGTGTTTATTTCTAAATATGCAAGAAACATTAATTCACTTGTGTTTCTATGAAGGAAATTAGTATATGAATGACTAGAAACCATTAAAAGAAATTCTTCACTGACAAAAAGAAAACAAATTATAGTTTGAGATGGGTGTGAGCTTAAAGGGGTGGGAGCCATTATCCTTAATATGTGATTCTAAGTTGATTTCTTGTGGAAGAAGGGACATGAACATTCCTTTGAATTTTTGTTTTTGGATTTGCGTAGAAACGAAGGTAAAATTGAATTCATAAGGGTCAGAATGTGGTCCATCAAAGTTCTGCAAAAGATTCTTTACCAGCACCTATTCATCTGACACATTTAAGTCCTACCCTTCATATTATAATAATCTCATCAACACACAATGCAACAACAGTTAAGAGATTCAATCATTGCCTCTCAAAATTCATTCACAGCATGCTTGCTTCAACCTGCAAAACTTTAATATCATTTTTCTTTCTTTCTCATAATTTTCACATATATGTGTATACAAAATGAAAATGAGAAGAAAGTATTCTTTACAATGTGTAAAAGATATTTATGTTGCCATCAATTCATAGATTTTCATTCAGTTTTATAATTACTTCACAATTAATATTGTATTTAAAACAATTTAATTGGTTAAATGTGTAAAAAACTGTTTTTTTATGTTTAATATAATGTTATTTTTTAAGGAAATTTTGTTTTTTATATGTTATTTTTTAAATTTTAGGATAATATAACTTTTTTTTTCAATTATACCCTTGATTCTTTTTTATTATGTATGGAAAATTGTTTAGAGGGATAAAACTTTTTGTTATGAGTAAGGGAAAATAAATAAATATGAACCACTTTAGGGATGATCCAACCCTTATTCATCTTGGGCAAAAATCTCACCATAATCCAACCAACAACAACAACTTATCACATACAGCAAAAGGAATCACCTATCCATCCTAACACAAGTCACTTGTTTTTAATCAAAAACATGCAAACCAAAGGATAAGGCACCAATCTGAAAAGGAAAAACAAGTTGAAGGGACTTTGGAAGTAACCCAAGACCAGACCTTCAGTTGAGTCAAAGAAAAAATTTCAGAATGATCAATCACTCTTCCCTTGAACAAATGCTTATTCCTATGACGTCAAATCTCATTAACCAAAGCAACCCAAATATTTCCAAAACCTAAGTTGACCGCAGCGGGAGCACCAACCAAGTTAAAATGCGTGAAATGTGAAGCATGCTCAAAATGATCAACCGACTTTAACCCTACCCAAGCGTAACAAATATTTCACACCAGCCAAGTAGATCTACATTCAAAGAACAAATGACTTGTAGTTTCCTCTTTCTCCATGCAAAAGCAACAAACTGTATTATTCACCACGTCTTGTCAGATTGACCTTGATAGGAATCTTGTTCTCTGAGACCCTCCAAGCAGTAATGTGAGCAGAGGACAAAACTTTAATCTTTCAAAAAAAGTTATATAAACTCGAGGAATCCCATCTGACAAACCCTTTAAGAGACTGTACGCATAATTAACTGAATATTCAATGCTATCATCTTCCTTCCAAACCTAATTATCCTCGAGAACAAGAGAGGGACTCGAACGATGCACAACCCCAATAAGCTGACTAACCTGTTCCATTTCCCAAGCAAAAAGTCTCCTTCTCTGAGACAGATTCCAAACATTATTAATCTAAACCCCACAAGAAGAAAAGCATCCAAGAAGAAAAGCATATTTAGATACTGACAATGAAAACAACCTTGAAAAAATACTTTTCAAATTGCGAAAACCGAACCAATTATCTTTCCATAAAAATATAAAAATAGATTATAGGATAAACATATAATAAGTAGCTTATTTAAAGTTATATTTAAAACAAAATAATTAAATATTTTTTTTAATTTTAGTGAAAGAGTTTAATAGTTTATGAAATAAACTCTAAAATGATATTATAGTATCAATGTAGTTATGTTCAAACTCTAATAAAATTATATTGAATATAAACATTAATTTAGTTGTTCAGATTTTAATAATTTTATTTTACAATAATTCTTGGAAAATTAATGAGTTTGGAAAAGAGAATAAGGGGTTGTTTACTTATATATATATATATATATATATATATATATATATAATTTTATTTTTTAAATGTTCTTTAGTTTTTTAAGAAATTATTTTTGCAAAGCAAAATATAAAAAAAAACGTATATTAGTATCTAAAAATTATAATTTTGAAACCTTAGGACCTATTTAAAGGGGTTGAAATTTGTAATTTTCTTAAATAAAAATTCATAACAAAAATATGTTTAATTAAAATATTGTTAAATTATCTTTTAAATCAATTTTTAGCCTCTTTTACCTTATTTTAGAACCAAAATATATCTTTGTGATAAAAATCTAAAATAAATAATAATAATAATAATAAATTATTATTATTATTATTATTATTATTATTATTATTATTATTATTATTATTATTATTATCAACCTTACTCATTTATCTCTACCATCTCCTTTATCATATTTTGTGAAAATATAATTTATAAAATATGTATAAAAATATAGTCTCAAAATATTCCTTAATCGTACAATTATCTATTCATGTCTCGTTAGAAAAAAAAGTAATCTCGTATATTTTTAGTTAGAAGAACAAAAATGTAAGGAAGTGTTTGAAAAAAACTAATTATTTTGGGATTTAAAATTGAAAATATTACATTCCTAAGTTTGATATGATGAATTTTAAAAAAAAAAATATTAATACATTAAATTAACACCAAGATATAGTGTGAATGAAATTGAATTTATACTCAGTAAAATCTTAAATTCGAGTTTTGTGGAAAGAAAAGCAAGATTAAAAAAATAAATTTAACTAAAAATAATTAATTATTTTCACAAAAAATTAGTTATTAACAAAATTAATGGATATTTCAGATTGATAAAAAGTTATTTAACCATCATGTCTCAAAATAAAAACATTCTCTTGTGTTTGAATTGTACTGAAGATAGAAAAGTAATACGAATGAGGAAAAATTGAGTTCAACAAATGTTTGAATATCAAATTATTAAATAAAAATTATTTTTAAAGATTAAAATAGTCAGTCACTATTAACTAGATTAGATATTATTTTATAAACTTAAGAATTATTAATATATAAAATAATTTTTATTATTAATAAAAATTGATAAAATATATTTTAAATTAGTTTTTAATATTGGTTATCAAAATTTTAGTTACTTACTTATGTTCTAAATCAGTTTTTATTAATCTTTTAGAGATTAAATTAAAATTTAAAATATTAATAATTAAAATTTTAATAACTAATTTAAATGTCAATTTAAAAATAATTTTATAGTATTTTGTTAATAATTAAATATCAATATTTTTTTAATCTATAAATTAATATTTAATTTAATAAATATAATAATTAATTATTTTTTATCTAAATTTTAAATTTGATTTCTATTTAGTAATTTTCTTGTAATGACAAATAAATTTAAATGAAAAATTATATGAGATTTGTAATACAAATTAAATTTATAATACAATATTTTATTTTAAAATTATAAATGTGTCTTTGTATAATTTTTTTTTAAAATTATAAATATATTTTAGAATAATGAATAATTATGTTATAGTTACTGGTGCCAAAATGATGGATTACTAGAACAAATCATTTAATATTAAACAACACTAATCCCCTCCATCGAACACACCCTTCAGCAACAGTAAATAAACCAATCACATACAGTGTAAACTATTTTCAAGAATTGAGAAAATCATGTTTTAAAATACACACTATTCAATAACTTTTAATTGGGTCGTTTATCTTAAAAAAATACTTAGGAACTTTTAATTGAATAATGTATTTCTAACACTTATGTTTGAATGCAAAGTTTTGTCTATTTGAATGTCTAAAACTTTTATATTAATCTAAAACTATTTAACATTAATTTATACATATCAAAATTGATAAATTATATAATGTTAAAAAATATATAAATAAGATTTATTTGATTATTATTTTTTATTTTTATCCTTTATAAAGTTTAATAAAAAATATTATTAATAATATAATATTTGGTATATATATATAATAATCAAATTATTAACTAAAAATTTTACCAAACATTCCACAGTCAACAATGTTATAAAATAAAATTATCAATCCAATTATTGAATTACAATTTCATATCAAACAAATCATATTTTAATATATTTTAAAAGTACCATAAATAGAATAAATAAATAAAAATAGTAATAATTAAGTAGTAAAATATACTATTAATTTAAAGATATAACACCATATGTTCACCACTGAAAACTAAAACTGTGAAGCAGAGTGACATTTTTTGAGAAACAAAAATTTGTATATATTAAGAGAAGACACATTTTATAAGGTAAGAGAAAATACTACTAATTTCAGAATTTTTTTAAGCAAAATTTAATTAACTTACTAATATAAGGCAAACATAAAAATCTGAAAAACAAATCTAAGTTACAAAAATAATATAAATCCAAGATTGTGCCATTGTTGACACAGTCAATTCACAGAATCAAGTGATAAATGTTCACCTCATCAACACTTTTATTTATTTTATACCTGCTATTTTATTCTACTTTCTTCTATGTTACTTCACATACATGAATCTTCTCCTTCTTCAAGTACAAAAACTCAAAAAAAAACAAACAAATTTATACTAACACATGCAACAAGATATAGATTACAAAATTATTACATCCAAACCTCAACTTAAGAAAAAATAAAATAAAAGCAATTGTAAGATACATATATCTCTCACTCTCCCTTCTAACACTCATCAATTTCTGCAAATAACATTGAAAAGCTCCAAAGCCCTAGCTATGGTGTGATGAACTAAAGAACCAAAGTTTTTTCACTGAGTGAGAGAAGAGAGATTAGCAGAAGAATTAGATGAGTTAGAGTTGTTCTTATGGTTATGCATCCACACCTTGAAAACCTGTCTAGTCACTCCAACACTTTTACAAAACCTCTCAATCTCATCATCCACCTCTTTCCTCTGCAGCTTCCACCCCAGCTTCTCTGCAAACCCCAGCATCTTCTCCTTCTGCTCTGCACTGAACTTTGTCCTGAACCTCTTCCTGCTGCTCCTCTCCCCCACCTCCATTCTCCCCACATCTCCTCCGGAGTACTCCATCATGTCTCCACTTCCCCCTCCAGCCAACCCTTCCACCGCAAGAGGACACGTCACCTTGCGGTGGAAGTTGCGGTGACAACCGCAAGCTGCGCACTGGAGAGTGGAGGAGGAGACATCTATATCGAGTGTGAACTCTCCGCAACCGTCTGTAGCGTAGCTGCCTAGGCTCGCTGCATGGTTGCGGAGACACTCTCGATATATGGAATTTGAAGAGGAAGAAGATGAAGAATTTTCCATCTATTTTTTTTGGGTGTGTGATAGGGTAGAGGTTTGAGTATTTATTTGGTGTATAGATGAAGAGAAGGTGGTGGGAGAATGACGAGAATGGACATGGTTGGAGAGAATATTTACAGTGTTCCCCGTTGTGTGGACATGCTAGCGTCCTAGACAACTAGGCAATATCTCCATAATGTATTCAACATCTACATCAAGTTTTTCAAAGGACAATATATATACCCAAACATAACATTACATCTAGTTAAAAGTATAAAACAACAAAGGAAAATGTTTAAAACTTCCCTTCAAAATTAGGGTACATTGGTGTGTAGAGAGCATAAAGATAGAAAAAGAAAAAGAAAAATTCAATTTCTAATTTGACAATAATATACTTTTAGTTTAATTAGGAATTATTTGTAAGTGTTAGACTATTTAAATTTATACTAATTTAATTAGTATTCAACAACAACAAAGACACTTGTAGAAATACACCTAAATTTTGTCTATAAAAAAATTATTTTTTTAATTAGAAGAGATAGTTTTGTTTTAGATATAATAATTGTTCGTTTTCTTTTATATATACCTTTAATTTATTACGAAAATTATTGCAAGTAAAATGCAATATTTCGTAGATACAAGAGTCACTCATCTATGAAAAAAAAAATACATCTTAAATTGTAAATACCCTTAAATATAATCACTGAAAAAATCGCGTATAATGCTGCAAGTATTTTAATAATAGAAGCTTTATGACATTATTAATTAATAAAGTATTTTTGTTAATTTTAATAAATTAAATTTTATGTGTTATATAGAAATAATGAGAGATAACAGTGTTGAGTTTCAACTATTATTTTGAAAAATGTTATTTTTTTCTGATAAAAAAATTATTTTGAAAGGTGTTTGAGACACATGCATGCATCTACTAAGGAATGAAATGGTGATTAAAATTAGAGAAACCATAAATAAATATATTTTTGGTTTGAAAAAATAAAGCAGTGTTTGGGTGAATGGTTCTAACCCCTAAGTCAGTCCCCTAATCGTTATTTTGAATCACTGACAGGGGCTTTTTTGTCCAACAAAATAAGAAGATAGCCCATTGGTCACGTTAACGGTGTGGGCCAATAATTCACTTCTGAAACCACAAAATTCAAAAAACTTACCTCACAAAATAAATTTCCCCCTTACAAAATATAAATACGTATAAAATACATGTATTTTCCATGAGAACAGTAAATAAGTCTCTAGAATTATTATTAACGTTGACGTAACTTCGTACATCATATTTAAATACGAAACCTTAAATTGAAACAATTTTAATTGATTTATGCACTTAATAAAATTTGTAAACACTTTTTCATCCAACTTATGTCTTTTATTAGATAAATTTATATAGTTTTATCTTGTAATTAATACTATACTCTATATCTATTTTAATCACCTATATTACATTCATATCTCACATGTATATGCATATTTCATACTTCTATATATAATATTTCTATCTATAATTAAATGATACATATATTAAATTATTTATCTCGTATAAATAAATGAATATTTAAGTTATGAAACTAATGTTTTAATGATCATTCGAATCAATTAAGTATATCAACTTTATTTAAGAGATATAAAAAAATAAAATGAGCAACTAATTTTAGAGAAGAAAATAATATTAATTATCTTTGTCATTTAATCATCACTTAATTGTTGGACCAATGCTAACAAATTTTAGAAATTTAACACAAATTTTCTTTTCATTACTTAGGAGATCATTAATTACTTAAAAGTTGAGAAATATACGTAAAAAGAAATTATTTTAATAAAATTGTTTTACTAAAATCTCAAATCATTAGAAAAAGTGATAATACTTGAAACAAAGTTACTCGTTTATTGAATAAATAAAAAACTTAATAAACAAAACATTTGCATTTATACTTTGTTAAGCAATTTGGTTAAATTTATTTTTAAAAGGGTTAATTTTATTTGTATTAATATTTTATAATGTAATTTTATTTTAAGATAAAAAAAATATTTGAGTTTATATTTAAAAAAGTAATTTTGAAATAATCTTATTTTAAAATTTTAAAAAACACAAATATTCATGAATATGAAATAATTGGTCATATTTATTGAGCAGATAACAAGAAATAAGAAAAGATATTTTTGTAATCAGAGCATATTAGTTACTACTACTGTTCCCCGCTTCACATCGTAAGCATTAGAGACAAAGTTATATGTAATCCAAAACCTAATTTTAAATTTGAATTTACTTAACTCTTATCAACAAACACATCAACCATCACCCAAATTCTAACTCCAAATTCACCACAAATTGCAATCAAATACTATTCATTTCCAGAAACGTGTTTCTTTGTTTTTTTTGCAAATTATAAAATCCTCATCTTCACTCCTCACCCACAACTTTATTATTATTATTATTATTATTATTATTATATTATGTTCCATTCACACACTTCATAAAAGCAATATTTTAAAAATAAATCATGCATATATATAATCACACGATTTTAGAAATAATTTTAAATAAAGTAGTTGCACAACACAAACTAAAAAGTTCCACATAAAAAACACATATAAGATATATTTTATGAATCAAACTAATCAATTTTATGATGTTATTACACTATAAATAATTCAAATATTTTTAAATATGTAGTCCAATGCCAGAATCTGCATTGTATTCAAATAAATGGGGGCAAGGAATACCAATCATTTTTAAAATTATGTGAAAATATGTAAATTTGATTTATTTTCCAAAATTTGTTAAATCTCATTAGATTCAACACTCATAGAAAGATGTTAAATAGTTACATAAATAAACTAGTTGGTACACATATATATTATTTTTATTCTAAGTTAGAAAAAATGATTCTTTTTATGGTTAAATAAATTTTGATGTTTTCTTTTCTTAGTTAAGTAATGCAAAATACTCACTTATAAGAAATTGTCTCTTCTAGAGTTTGTTGTTACGGTTTAATTTATAATAAACCTATTGTGATGAAAATGATGTAAGGTTAATTAAAGTTGAAGAGAAAAGGTGAATGAAAGAGAAGGTTTATATAGAGTGGTGTTGGGACAAGGACGCATGATGAATGAGAGTGGGTATAAAAGATGTGCAGAGGCATGCACATGGTGGTTTTAGTTATGGTGTTGTTGTGTTGTGTAGCATTTATCGATATCAAATATATTGGGTGACAGATTGGATAGATGCCCCATGTTAGGGGCTCCAAAGGAGTCAAAAATTGCCCATACAACAACCAACTCTTTGCTTACAAACTCCCACACAACTCAATAACAATATATGCTTCTCCACACCACACACATCTATGTCAGACACCCAATTACGATTCTACATTTCCACTATCATCATTTTATCTGCACTTCCAACCTATTCGACCAAACCATAATCAATCAACAATTAACCCTTTGGAGACTTCAAAATAAAGGTTTAAACTTTATTTCATTTTGATTCTCGTGATCTAACCAATGGTAACATTTTTTTCGATTATTTAACAATTTTATAGTAGTTGATGTTGATCAGTAATAATAATTGTGTTCTCGAACAGGTTAGAACTAATTGAGCGATTGTCTTACTCATTAGCTCTATTTCTCTTCTTTTTTTTTGAAATGGTTTTCGCGTTCTCTTTTCACTCATATGCTTCTTGTTCTCGTGAATTTCAAGTTCGGATGGTACCTGCAAAAGACACTCCGACGCTCAAGTGAGATCTCGTTATTCGGTGCTCGGTGTTATTAGTACTAGATGATGACGTACCTTATTCTCGAAATATGTATCTATTTATATGATCATCATATGTCATTTGTTATTGAGTCGGATTAGGTTTTAGATCATGATTAAAGGTGTATTATCTAATGCTTAATCACGAATTAGTCTTGTTAATATTCTATTTAGACATAACGAATTTAGTCATATTGCTCAGTGATATTGTTCAGTGTTTAAGCTTCCAAATCAATCTGTATAAATTATATTTTTGATTTACTAATTTTGGTTATTATTGAACAAATTTTTGAGTAGTGGATGTGGAAGAAGTGTGGAGTGAATAATATAATTGGTGGGTTGGAAATTGAGAGTGCAAAGGATGAAAATCACTTGATGTGTCGGAAAATAATTATAATGTTTCAGTGTCTTTTAGGAAGCAAATTGCTTTGTTTCCTTTTCTCCATTCAGTGTGCAGTCACTGTACTATGTGACCCTTCCTACAGTACCACAACAACAACACCCACAAAGCTAGTCATAGCTAGATCCCACTTTTGGTGCACAATCACCTTCCTCTGTTTGGCTCTTTTTGGTTAAGGCTGCAACCAAAATGTCCCTTCTCTCTTCTCTAATTATTCTCAATTCATCATCATTCTTCACAACCAAATCTAATACTTCTAAACTTTCCTACTTAATATTAATCATATCACCAACATCTCTATCTCTCTTTATTACAATATCTCTCTTTCAATACTTCCAATTCTACCAACAATCACCAAAATACCTGCAACAGTACAGAGGGAAAGGATGATTCAAATTAGAGTACTCATATATATTTAGGGTTTAGGGTTATAATCAGAATGAAAAATTTTCGGTATGACTAAAATATAGTTTTATATGGTTTAGGAATCGAAGTTAAAGGTAGTTTAAATATATTTTTTTCTCTTAATCCGTCAAGACTTCTTAAGGATAAAAATGTGATGAAACATTGACCTTCAAAACAGACAATATCTTAAATGTGATGATTGATCTAATGATGTTATTTTTCGAACTTGAAGTCGGAACAAAATATAATAATTTTGAAACTATATTAATTAAATTACTTATTTGTAAATTGATGTTTTTTTTTTCAATTTATAGTTGTGAAAAGAGTAATATTTTCTTAAAATTATTGTTTCGAAAAAAAGTTGGAAATTGAAACATGTATACACTATAAGGTAGGAAGGGTTGGAAAAGGAAAAGTTAAAGTGTGGTTTCAACTTGTGGCTTACAGAGAAAGGGAAAAAAAAAGCTGCTCTAATTTGCTACGATGATTGTGGTAGAAATGATGATTCACTGCTTTACCTAATTATGTTGTGAATTTTGGTACTTGTAATTTTTTTAAAAGTTTGATGGAAAAAGCTGAAGATATAATAATTGCTTCTTTAGTGTTTAATTTCATTTTCAATATTAGTTTTTATATATATATATATATATATATATATATATATATTCATAAAAGTAGTCGTTTGCTCTAAGAAAATATTTTTTATTTATATTTTTCTAACAATGTGAACAAGAAAATTGGTCATCAACTATAGTAAGTATTGATCGGTTTCTTCAATAAACTCAAATTTAAAACTCTATTAAATTATAATTTCATTTCAATAATCCGCATAATCTTTTAATATTCTTTTTATTATATAAATTATCAAAGTAAAAAACTGAGTTTCTGGGAAAAAAAAATAAATTATACTTAAAGAATTCATAGAAATATTGCATTGCTTTACGAAATTTCGGATTTTGTTTTTCTTTTCGTTGCAAGTTTTAAAAAAAGGGAAAAAAATAGATTAAACTATATATGTCATTGCCATCAATATGTTGCTAGATTGCAAATATAATGCAATTATTTATTTGGAGAAATTGATGAAATGATCTGAAATAAGTTTAATTTGTCCAGTTTGCATGCTGCAAAAACTTTAGATTATAAATTAGAATACATGATTTAAAAACTTAGAATCTTACTTTTTCACTCTTGTGATCAAACTTTTTTTTTTCTGTTATCATCTCGAGGTGCATTTCACTCATTTCTCCACAATTAGCAAAAAAAAAAAAGTGTATTATCTCTCTTAACCATTTATAATATCCTCATTTTATGTTTACAATATTCTTGATCACTTGTCATTTTTAATTTAAAAGTAATTTTATTATACAATTTAAATTATTTATTATAAAGCTTAAAATATAATCCATATATTAAAAAAAACAAAAATTTCATGAATTTTAATCATAATGTAATTTATTTACTTAAAATAATCTTATAGGTAGACTTTTATTATCGGTCTCGTATTGTAGAGGTTTTAATACCTCTTAGAGCTCAATTATATCACTACAACAAAATCAGTAAGTAAAAACTAATTTTAAATATCAAAATAATTAGTCACTATATTGACTAAATTAGAGATCGTCTTATAAACTAAAAAATTATTGGTATCTAAAATAGTTTTTATTATTAATAAAAATTTATAAAGTAGTTTTTAAATTGGTATCTAACTACTTACTACCAAAGTTTTAGTTACTAACTATTTATGTTCTAAATTAGTCTCTATTAGGATTTTAGAGACTAATTTAGAATCTAAAATATTAGAAGCTAAAACTTTGGTAGCTAATTTAAATATCAATTTAGAAATTATTTTATTAATAATAGAAATCACATTAGATATCAATAATTTTTAGTCTCTAAACTAGTATTTAATTTAATTTACTTAATATAGTGACTAATTATTTTTTGTCTCTAAATTTAATGATTTTCTTGTAGTGTATGATTTCAATCTCTTAATTTTTTTTATAATCATTTTTAAATTTTTTAAAAATATTGTTTTTATCAAAAAAAAAAAAAGTAAATTAAAATAAAATATCACAAAGATGTTTCTAATCCATATAAAACAATACCAAAACACTCCAACTCAAGTTTACATCAACCATCTTAAAACGAAAATTCTAGAAACTCCAACCTTATATGCTTAGAGACTCTTTAGAAATATGATAAGAGATATGTAATTAATGGTGGTAAGAATCTTCTATAAAATGAAGAATATCTTTATTATCCTTATAGCTTGCATTGTTGAGTCCCTTAAAATTTATTTGAGCAAGTATGCATATACCTATTTCTCTCATAAAGGTTTTCTATCAAAATAAATCTTTTAGCATATGTGATACTCTTTTATAAGTGCAATTACTTAATAATATTGAAAGTGTATTTTCACTCTGCCCACTCTCTATAAAGAAATTAGAATAATTGAGCTTAAACCAGTGATGAACTCATAGTATGACATTTAGCTGCTATTTAAACCGCATTTTTATATAGAAATATTTTCAGAAAATGTATACTACAACCAAACACACCATTGATTATTCTCAGTTACAAGTTGTCATTGACATGTGAAGAAGAAGCTATATCTGCATTTCTAATTATATACTCTTAAACACACATACATATATAATACTTATCATTGTCTGTTAATGAGAAAACCCAGCTAACCCTAGCTTCTAGGGACAACCATGGTGCATGGTAACCATAAGAATATTTCCTTGTCCACCACCATTCACCCTCTTCCATCTTTCAACTGTAATATGGTCAAACTATGTAGAAGTTCATGAACCTGACAGGTTTTTGTTCTTCACTCAGATTAAGCCAATTAGAATATTATCCAAGTGTCGCTTCTACCTTAAAGATGTTCTTTATTATGCATTAAACTACATACTAATTATATCTCTAAGTACTGTGAATATAACATGCTTTGCTGTAAGCTTTGTAGATGATGCAAGAGAAATTTTTGTGTCATCCTGCTTCATAATAATTCGTAATCATACAATTAAAGAATTCATGACCTAATTAAGAGTTCAAAAATGTGGTTAGGAGTGTGTCATGTTTATAGTATGAGGTATATAGTCAAAGCTTTCTTTCTAAATTATCGTTTGTTTGAGGTTTGCCAATAAAGTTAGATTTTAATCTAGGAACCTTTCACTTGGACATATACTGTCTTCAATAAATAAATCAACAATGTTTGTGGTTTATGTCTTTAAACAATCATGTGTTTTGTCATGGTTCAATAGCATGTGTGCATGTGCTTAAAGTATTTTACCGATTCGTTGCATGCATCTAACCCTAAACTTGACTTAGCTCATATATTTTAAGTAGACATCCTCAAGAACACACACGAGATAATAAAATGAGGGTGTGGAGAGTTGAAAAGAGTTTAGTTGGTGCACATTTTGAGCATGTGTGTTATCACAACTTAAACAAATTAAACAACAATTGGTTAATGATGTTTGGGTGCAATTTGGATTGGTGTAGTAAGTGAAATCTATAAACATAAGAACTTTGTCATCTTTAATAGGGGAGTGACAGATATAACAGAAGTGTTCGCAATGGCGTAAGTAAAAGTTTAGTCTTGGATTTATGCAAAATCTCGTTCTGCTTCGTTTTCTTATTCTAATTAGTGTTTGGATCCTTTAGCGTGTATGAGGTTGGTCTCTTGATGTCTTTTTTCTGTATTTTATTAATGTTAGAGACTTGGCCAATTTGGTAGTCGGTTCTAGTTAGGAGAAACATAAAGTATAATTTTGTATAAGAATTGGATCACCATAAAGTGGTTCTCATTTATTTATTTTTTATTGTTAATAAAAAAATAACTTAAACAAGAATGAGTGTTACAAAAGTAAAAATATCATAATTTTTTTATCAATAATAAAAAATAAATAAATTAAAATACAATATTAGAAGTGTTCAAACCTATTTATATGATTTTGTCTGACCATTGTATATTTGTGTGATATCTTACACACTCTTCATAACCAAGAGAGGAACAAAAAGAATAGGCTTCACCTAAACCAAAGTGAAAATTTGCAATAGCATCTATTTTGGATATACGAACTAACAAGAAAAAAAATCAATGTTTAATTAAGTACAATATATTTGGACCCTAATTATAAATGTTGAACAAGAAGCTCTTAATTTAATATTCTAGAGTCTTAATTTAACTTCCACGAAAATAACTTATTGATGTAAAAAAGGAAAAGAAAGTGTCCTGTTATTGTGGGACATTTGACTCATTCTGGTTTACAGAATCAAACATGTTCTCTGGCAGAGTCTGCAAACATTGCCTTAAGTCATATGTAATAAGATCCTTATTACATAATCAAACTTGGCTTCATATTCATCAACTACATTTTACATTTTTTTAAGTTACATTATTTAATTATCACTTTCACTACCCACTAATACAATGCCAACTCAAGCACAAAGCACTGTTGAAGTTCATAAAAATGATTTAGCACTAATATTTATACAACTTTTGTTATTAGTTGGTCTAATGTCATAATTACTAAGGTGTGTGTTTTCTTTGAGTTCAAACTATTATTTTACTTTTTTATACACAATCTTTCCCTAAGTTCAGATTAGTTTAAAACAAAATCTTAGAATAATAAAGAACCATATCTCAAGTTCAAATAATTGTATTATATCTCAAGTTCAACATATAAAACCCACAAACTCGTAGGAAATTGAGTTAAAATTGATCCAATATATATCATAAAGAAAATTCAATTCAATCTCTTTGTGTTCAGATTGAGTTATCTTAGTTATTCAATCCAATGCATACTCGTAAATAGTAACATCAAAGTCACGCATATCCAACACTTTCACTACAAGAAAATCATGAAATAAAAATCAATTTTTAGATACCAAAATAATTAGTTGCAATAGTAACTAAATAAAAGATCATTTTAGAAACTAAAAAAAAATTGGTTTCTAAATTAGTTTCTATTATTGTTAAATAGTTTTTAAATTGGTATCTAATTAGCAACTAAGATTTTAACTACCAATTATTTAGTTTCTAAATTTGGTCTCTAAAACCTTGGTTGCTAATTAGATACTAATTTAGAAACTATTTAACAATAATAGAAACTAATTTAGAAACTAAAAAAAAATAGTTTCTAAAATGGTCTCTAATTTTGTAACTAATTATTTTGGTCTTTAAAATTTGGTTTTTATTTCATGATATTCTTGTAGTGTTTAAATAATTTAATAAATTATTTTATATCTTAAAATGTTCAAAAGATATACTTTTTTTTTTTATATGTTCTATCATTTTTATTATTATTCTCTCAAACTTAAAAAATCATTCTAATTAAATAGATTGTCTCTTAATACATTCGTTTTCACTAAATTTAGCTTCTAAACATTGATGAATTGACTATATAATAGTAACTATTTATATAATTTCAACTTTGAATAATTTAATAAATGATTTTGCATTTCAAAAAGAGAATATTTCAATAAAAATATAATCGTTTTAATAAATATCATTTTCAACTTTTTTATTAAAAAATATTGTTATTTATCTAGAAAAATTCACCTATAAAATTTGCCTTTATGCATAAAATATGTTGGACTGGTGCAGGACTCATCTTTTCTTTGTTCTTTTTTCTGAATACTGTGATGCTAAAGTAGTACATCTATAAGTTTTATGATGAGAAAATGTAAGAGTGTTTACCACTATCCACGAAACAAAATTTAATGTCTTTTTTTTATTAAAAAAAAGTAATTAAACTAAGTAGAACATTTAAAGGATGTATTAATTCATATATAAAAAAGTAAGGAAATTAAGGAGGTTAATAAGTTAAAAGACTCTTTATTTATATATCAAGTCAGGTTGAGGGAGTCACGTCACTCGATCATGATTGACCGACCAATCGAGTGATCAACTATGTTAAAGAACAAATTAAAATAAATGACAATTAAGGAAACATTCTATAAATTTGGATCACAACCCACCAAATTTGAGTGACACTCCGAGAAATTAGCTAACACTGATTTACCGAATATATGTTCTAGATATACCTTCTTACAAATCTGAGTGACACTCCAAAAAATCAGCTGACACTGATTTATTGAAGATATGCATCAGATATGACCCATCGATCAAATAGTTCATTACCAAACACTATAAATAAGTCTTCTCACTACAAGAAAATCATGAAATAGAAACCAATTTTTAGATACCAAAATAATTAGTTGCAATAATAACTAAATTAGAAACCATTTTAGAAACTAAAAAAAAATTGGTTTCTAAATTAGTTTATATTATTGTTAAGTAGTTTCTAAATTGATATCTAGAAACTATTTAACAATAATAGAAACTAATTTCTTTTTAGTTTATAAAATGGTCTCTAATTTAGTTACTATTGCAACTAATTATCTATTTCATAATTTTCTTGTAGTATCTACAAATAAGATACGTTTTTATCAACACTATACATCATCAATACAAAGTAACCAACAACAATTATTACAGTAAATCTCAACAATAATTATTACAGTAAATCTCAAGTAGTATCTACCTTACTTTGTTTATACAATTTGTACAATTTCATCAAAATCATTATAAAAAGAAAACTTGAATATGAGAAAAAATATGATGGCAATGTTAGTGACTTTTGATGGTGATGGTTGTGTCTTAGCCAAGCTGTCACCACTAGACAAGTATATGCCGATATGAAGCTTATCCTTATACAACTTATCCATGTCATATTTGTTGATTTTGGCTTAATCCCAAGTCCCACATCGGTGGGTTCATTGTTTGGGAAGGAGGTTTGAGGGTTATATATTAACATCCCCTCCTTCACTGTTATATATCCCAATTTGTAATATCTTCTCTCATAATAATAAAAGGGAGTTGTTTTTGCTGTGCTCGGAGATTAGGCTAAAAGGCCGAACTCCGTTAACAATTTTCGGGTGTGTTTTTTTCCTCTTTATCTCTTTTATTATTCCGCTTTATTTATTCAATATTATTTGTCGGGTAGCTCTGTTAGGGTTTTGTTTTAGTGGGAAAATTACCCGTTTTTCCCAACAAGTGGTATCAGAGCCGAAGGTTCGCCTTGGGTTGTTTGAAATTATTTGTAATATTGAATATTATATTTTGAGTTTGTAATGGCAAATCAAGAAGAAGAAGCCAAGGATGTATCCAGAGTGTCGGGCTCCTCTTCATCATGGTCGAGGTTCCCGGTGTCCACCTTGAAATTGGCGGTGGAAATATTTGATGGCACTGGACATTTTGGCATGTGGCAAGGAGAGGTCTTGGACTCTCTTTTTCAGCAGGGTCTTGATATTGCTATTGAAGGAGAGAAACCAAAAGAGGTAGAGGAGAAAGATTGGAGCATCATCAACCGGTTGGCATGCGGAACTATTCGATCCTGCCTGTCCAGAGAGCAGAAGTACGCTGTAAAAAACGAGACTTCTGCACACAAACTGTGGAAGGCATTGGAGGACAAGTTTCTGAAGAAGAGTGGTCAGAACAAGCTCCTGATGAAGAAAAGGTTGTTCCGATTTGACTACCAACAAGGTACTACTATGAATGCACACATCACTATGTTTAATCAATTAGTAGCAGACCTGTTGAATTTAGATGTGAAGTTTGAGGATGAGGATTTGGCTTTGATGTTGTTATCATCTCTTCCTGATGAATTTGAACATTTGGAGACTACGCTCCTTCACGGGAAGGAGAATGTGTCGTTAGATGCTGTTTGTTCTGCTTTATATAGTCATGAATTAAGAAAGCAGGATAAGATGAGAACCAAATCAACGACATCAGAAGAAGCATTGGTGGCAAGAGGTCGTCAGCAAAGCCAAACAAAGGAGAGAAGAGGGATGTCTAAGTCTAAAGGTCGAGTCGTTGCCAAAGATGAGTGTGCTTTCTGTCATGAGAAAGGACACTGGAAGAAAGACTGTCCAAAACTGCAGAAGAAAGGGAAGACTCCACAAGATGCAAATGTTGTAGAATGCAAAAGTGACGTGGAATCAGATATCTCTTTAATTGTCTCGCTTTCAGCATCATCGTATCCAGATGAGTGGATATTGGATTCAGGTTGTACTTATCATATGTGTCCCATTCGGGAATGGTTCTTTGATTTTCAAGAACTCGATGGCGGGGTTGTTTACATGGGTAATGATAATCCATGTAAGACAGTCGGGATAGGTTCAATCAAGCTGCGGAATCATGATGGATCCACCAGAATTTTGCGGGATGTACGGTACGTGCCAAAGTTGAAGAAGAATCTCATCTCATTGGGGGCTTTAGAATCTAAAGGCCTAGTTGTGACGATGCGAGATGGAATTCTTAAAGCAACTTCGGGAGCACTGGTGATGTTGAAAGGCGTGATAAAGAACAATTTGTATTACTATCAAGGTAGTACAGTGGTGGGGACAGTAGCGGCAGCAACTTCTAGCTCTAAGAAGGATGCTGAGGCAACGAAGTTGTGGCATATGAGGTTGGGACATGCTGGAGAGAAATCCTTGCAAATTCTTACCAAGCAAGGATTGTTGAAAGGTACGAAGGCTTGCAAACTTGAATTTTGTGAGCATTGTGTTCTGGGAAAGCAACGAAGAGTGAAGTTTGGCACTGCAATTCACAATACCAAGGGTATTCTGGATTATGTGCATTCAGATGTGTGGGGACCTGCCAAGACTCCGTCAATCGGAGGTAGGCATTATTTTGTCACTTTTGTGGATGATTTTTCCAGGAGAGTTTGGGTGTTTACTATGAAGAACAAAAATGATGTGCTTGAAATTTTCCTTAAGTGGAAAGCTGAAGTTGAAAACCAGACAGGAAGGAAGATTAAGGTTCTCCGAACAGACAATGGAGGAGAATACAAGAGTGATCCGTTCCTGAAGGTATGTCAAGATTGTGGCATAGTTCGGCACTTCACTGTTAGAAAAACACCACAGCAGAATGGGGTGTCGGAGCGTATGAACAAGATACTTGTGGAGAAAGTTCGTTGTATGTTGTCTAATGCTGAGTTAGGCAGAGAGTTTTGGGCTGAGGCTGTGACATACGCTCAACATCTCGTCAATCGTTTGCCATCATCTGCTATAGATGGCAAAACCCCGTTAGAGGTATGGTCTGGAAAACCTGCAACTGATTATGATTCTTTGCATATTTTTGGTTCTATTGCATATTATCATGTGATTGAATCAAAGTTGGATCCACGGGCAAAGAAAGCTCTTTTCATGGGCTTTAGTCCTGGAGTGAAGGGATACCGTTTGTGGTGTCTAGAGGCAAAGAAGACGATTATCAGCAGGGATGTTACCTTTGATGAATCTGCCATGTTAAAGAAGGTAAATCCAGAAGGAGCTGATAGTACTCCACAACAGGTGGAGTGTGCCCGGAAGCAGGTGGAGTTTGAGCCGACAGTGGTGATCCCAACACGAAATACCACAAGTCACTCTCCTATGGCAGAAGAAGAGTCGGATGAGGAAGAGGTTCCTACCCAAGAATCTCAACAACAATCAGCGCCAATTGCAGTTAGAAGACAGAGACGAGACATTCAGAAGCCTACTCGTTTCATGGATATGGTTGCCTATGCACTTCCAGTTGTTGATGACATTCCATCCACTTACCCAAAAGCCATTCTGAGTTCAGAGAGTGGTAATTGGGCGGGTGCGATGGAAGAGGAGATGCAGTCTTTGAAGAAGAACAAGACGTGGAAGTTGGCACAATTACCAAAAGGTGAGAAGGCAATTGGGTGCAAATGGGTATTTGCAAAGAAAGAAGAATTTTCTAATAAAGAAGATGTTCGCTACAAGGCAAGGTGGTTACAAGGGCCAAGTTTGAATATTGTTTAGACTTGGTTAATATTTTGCACATTTGAAGTTGGTGCCCGGAGGCGCAAATTTGAAGCACTGTAAAGTTTGTTTTTTTGTTATGTTTTGAGAAGATTTGTTTTAGGTGGGACTTGAAATTAAGCCAAGGTGGAGATTTGTTGATTTTGGCTTAATCCCAAGTCCCACATCGGTGGGTTCATTGTTTGGGAAGGAGGTTTGAGGGTTATATATTAACATCCCCTTCTTCACTGTTATATATCCCAATTTGTAATATCTTCTCTCATAATAATAAAAGGGAGTTGTTTTTGCTGTGCTCGGAGATTAGGCTAAAAGGCCGAACTCCGTTAACAATTTTCGGGTGTGTTTTTTTCCTCTTTATCTCTTTTATTATTCCGCTTTATTTATTCAATATTATTTGTCGGGTAGCTCTGTTAGGGTTTTGTTTTAGTGGGAAAATTACCCGTTTTTCCCAACAATATTTATATGATGCATCAGGAATAATAGTATTTTGTCTTAAAGGAGACATTAATCATATGAATCAAACAAATATTACTTATAATACATCTTCCTTCAATGGCCTTAATTTGTCTTGTGCATCATTTTATAACACCTAAATACACATAAAAAGCACCATTGATAATGATGAAATACATTTTTTAGGAAGATATAATGATGAAATAATTAATGGGAAGGGACATTCTAATTAGCTTAATTTTTTGGTTCTTGCTTTCATGGTTGGATTTTTTTGTGTTATGATATATAGCCCTCAGACTTTGGAGAGACACACACCAATTCAACAATTCCTTGTGATGGATCAACAAGATATATTAAAAACACAATAGAAAACTCTTATAGATATATTTTCAATATTTTCTTAAATATTATGCATAACTGAGCTTATAACTAAAAGAATATCATATATTTATGTTGTACTCTGATAAACGACTCATATACTTAGTTTTCTTATAATTAATATATATTTAGTTGGGATTATATTTTAATAAAAAGTTCCTGTAGGTTCTATTTAGATGGAAAATTGTAAAGGTTCAGAAAATTTGAATTGTTGTTATTCAAATTTCCTTTATTTTCAATTTTTTTTAGCAAATCAATTCAACTTTCTTAAATTTCAAATTCTTCGTTCAAAGTAGTTTAATTTATATGGTAAGTAAAAATAAATAAATGTTTACAAATTAAAATATAAATATTAAACCTTATGAAAATAAATATGGATTGATTTTAAATATTTGAAAATAATAAAAAATAGTTTAAATAATGTTTAAAAATTCAAACGTATAAATATTTACAATTTTTATATCAATATTAGTAGAAAGAAGGCAAAGAAAGGAGAATAGAAGGAAGAGACAAAAAAAAAAGGAGTGAAAGAGATCGAAAGAGATATGGAAAGAAAGGCTATTGGGCCAAAGGCCCAAAGCTAAAATGAGAAGAATGGTGGGAAAATAACGTTGAATCTAATATTGAGAATATAAAGTGATTTAATATTTAAATCAAAATCATAGATGAATTTATTAAAAAAATAAAAATTATACAACTAATCTCATTAATATTTATAAATTATTGAGAGATTTATTTTGTCACTCCAACACACAATGAAATAAATATGTATTTCACTGTCAATGATGTTTTTTTTTATCAACAATAATAAATAAATAAATGGGAACCATTTAGATGATCCAACCCTTATACATAAATATATAATATCATTCTTCTTATGCGTCTACCAACTATATATCAATGATATTAAGAACAAGAATGAAACATTGTTTAAGTATCAAATGTTTTTGTTATTTGAAATTTATTTATTTTTAGTTTAATACAAATATTCCTCTTTATTGTTTAATGCTTTGTTAATCAGTATTGTAAGATCATTCATAAAAGTATTAATAGACTTTTGACATTAATATCCAGAGTTTTTAAATATATTCCTTCAATACTTTATAAAATATTGCTAATTTTTGCTAATATTCTTCTGTAAAAAATATAGATATACTAAAATCCAACTCTTTAGCGTTTTTTAAAACAATAAAAATTCCAGAAGAATTTTCAAGGGAAAAATTAAAGTACAACATTTCATAAAAAAAGTTATTATTACACTTAAAATATGGAATAATTAAAAAAATTCTAGCTATTTAAAATATTCAATAAAATTTCTTAATAAATATTCTTGAATGCTTCTGAACAAATGCTTTAGATTAACATAAAAAAAGAGTTAAGCATTTACTTTTTGTTGTTTTTTTTGAGGAATTTGGTGTTTGTTTATGTGAAAGGAGAAGAAATAAAAAGAAAAGAAATGGAAATTATGATGTTGGGAAAAGAACCAAACTAAGGTTGCTGTTATGTCGCTTCAAAAGAAAAAAAAAATCTTAACACATAAGGCTATATCTTATTTATTTTTTAATATTTTATCTCAATTTAAATAATATAAGAATCTATTTTATTATTTCTATTTTTCTTATTTCTTTATGTACTGCTTTTGCTGTAGCATCTAAACAAAAAGTTAGAGCAATTCTTTACATAATTTTTATATTTTGATGGTTATGTATTATTAATATATTTATTGATATTATTAATTGGTAAATTATATAAATAATTTAAAGATAATTATGGTACAAATTAACATATAACTCTTTTTTAATATTTTTTAAATTATATATTTTGTGAATTTAGAATAATTAAATCTGAAAGACTGTTTCTTCCTGCACCTCCATATCTTCTTCTGCTACCTCCATACACAACATGAAAATATATTTTTATCCTTCTTGTGTCACCTCTATAGATTAGTTTTCGGATTATGTAATCCAGAAACTCATTTGAAAAAAGACTTCCGGATTATATAATCCAAAAGCTAAATAAAACTTCCGGATTATATAATCTGAAAAGTAATCATGCATCTGAAAAAAGGCTTCCAGATTACGTAATCTATAAGTTAATTACAAATTTAAAAAATAACTTTCAGATTACATAATCTAGAATATTATAGAGAGACACTTTTAGAAATTCGAAAATTTATGGAGGTGAGAGAAGAAGGTATGGAGGTTCAGGAAGAAACAGTCAATCTGAAATATGGAATGAGGTTAAGTAGCCCAACCCAATTCTGTAACCAGCCCAGCCTGTTGCCAGTGGCTCAACTATCAATGGATTTTCTTTTCTGATACATAAAATGCATTTAAGATCATAATAATCAAATATAATCAATATTCATCTGTAGTTCAATTTACACACAATAAAAACATTTACCATAGTTCCACACATTTGAAACTTGAAGTTTGTTCATTTATGCCCAGTATATTTTAAATTCTTAAGAGAGCTTTATAAATTTAATTCAGAAAATATATATTCTCGCTTCATTTTGTTCAATATATATATATATATATATATATATATATATGTGTGAAACCAATTACAATTTTAAATATTATTGTAAATTCTTATATTTTAATTATAATATATAAGTTTAGAGTGATATTCTTACTCTCCTCACAATTAACTTATTATATATTTAAAATGTAATATATATTTACATATGTGTATTTATTTTTTTTTAAATACAAAGTGTTTATTCATTATTTTGTTTAAAAATAAACATGGTTGAATATACTAATAACAAAATTTTGTGATAATTATAATATTGGACAATGTTTAAATGATGATGATATCAGAGGTACTAAGAAATAAACTTTACACCTAACTCAATCTTATAAGACGGATTTTTAATATGAGTTTGCACCCATTATATGTTATGAAAGGTTTTCAACACATTTCTCTCATGTCTAGACCTGTCAACTTGTACGTGACATTATATATTTATGGAGTGATCTGATAGTGGGTAGCTTGATAAGCCCAATATACACTCATTAGAATAAACTTTAAATGACTCTGATAACATATTAGAAAGTGAACTTAAACCTAACTCAATCTTACAAAATCTACTCAAAAGATGAGGTTTGTTGTATCGATATGGCTCGCACGATCGATATTATGACTCAATACCCGATCCAAACCGAACAACACGACGACAACGAGACTGATTAATGATCCAACGTTTGTTAAACTCCTTTTATTAGACTCATTGATGACAATGAGTCCACAATAATTGTATAAATTAGCAAATATCCCAAAGAATCGGGTACACAATCATCTAATCCTAAATACTGAGTGTCGAATGTTAAAGTCTGACTTAAGCATCAAAGTACTTTTTGTGGGTATCATCTGAGTCCAGAGTTAGCGAGGAGGAGGAATGGAAGAACGAGATAATGAGAATTCAAGTGAGAAGAATGAGCAAGGTGCAGATTGAGCGATCAAGATGTTATTACCTCTAGTCAACATGGGATCTTCAACAAAAAGATTTAAATGAAGGTGATAATATGAATAATGATGATAGTAATTGTAATGATAAAAGTGTAAATATAGTTAGAATATTAATAACAATAATAGATGTATATTTACCAGTAATAAAAAAAATCATTATCAAAGTAATGAAAGCACACTTATCATCTAAAACTAAAACCTATATTCTTAAATATTAAATTTTTATTTCTTTTTATCAAGAATGTAAAAGTGTTTGAGAATGTTGGAGATCTCACGTCAATTAGAGATAATGATATTTTACAGTATGTAAGTGAGTAAAAATCCCACCTTATGAGTTGAGTTTGATTTAAAATTCACTTCTTAATATGATATCAAAGTCATTTAGAGTCTATCTTATCGAGAAATTGTTTGACTGATCAAGTCATCCGCTATCAGGTCGTTATTGAACTACCCATTATATACTTACATATATGAGTTAACAACCTTGACGTGAGGGAGTGTCTTGAATATCTCATACATATCAAATAGAGATAAAGATAATAAAGATATTTCAGTGCAAATATCACTTTATAAATTTGTATAAGATTGAATTAGATTTAAAATTTACATTAATATGAGAATTAAATTAAAAATTATTTAAACTTCTTCTTCCCATATTTTTGTTTTCCTTAAAATAACATGTTTTATTTTAAAATTTGTTGTAAAAATACCAATAACCATCCTGAACATGACATAAAATACTCAAATATTCACATTCATTAAACACTCCACACAAAAAATAATCACTAAATATTTAATCCCGGTTAGTTTTTTCTTTTGACAACTCCAATTTCGTGTTTTATTAAATGGATATAAAATTAACTATTGTTGCAACAAGAAGCATATACTCTCTATACATTCCTATTGTCTTCGAATTACAACTTAAAATTCATTGTTAACAAGGTTTTTTATTTTCATTAATCAATAACCAAATGTAGAACTTGCATATTACAAAATATTTTCAATAGTTTTTTTACTACAGTAATAGAATGAAAATTTGAGTGATGATGGTGATGTGTAGAAGAATGAAAAAAGAAATAAAACACATTTAAAATGGGGCAATTTGCAGAGAAAGAGGAAAGAAGATGCAACTAAGTATATAATTATTTATGCTGCGCTGACTGAGTATTGGTCTAAGCAAATTTGCACATTTTGCATCTCAAAACAATTTTTTTAATATTTCTTTAATATTAGAATCTCATAAATGTTTTTAAATGTTTAGATTAGATTTTAAGATGGCGTGCAGACATTTTGTTCCTTTGCACTCTTCATTTTCCATTTCCAGAGGTCAAGAACCCTAACAGGTGCTGCTCCTTTCCTTCTCTGCTCAAACATTTTCTAACCCTTTTATTTTTTCCTCAAATCTTCACATGGGTTCTCATCAAAATCTCTTTTTTCTCCCATTTTCCCACTTCCATTTTAATCTTTGATATTTTTTATCTGCTTGGTTTTTACCGCAAAGATCTGATTTCTTAACCCTTTTTTTCCATGCTAAAAATGGATCTTCATCAAAACCCAGAAGCTGAAATCTCTGGGGCAGGAGGTTTTGCATGTGTGCATTTGTGAGATTTGTGTAATTTATCCCCTTTTATGGTTTGACTTTATTTGAGCTAAAGCAAAGGTGAGTTTTTTTAGGTCATTACAATCTGCTGTTTTTGTAGTTGTAGTTGCTTCTCTTTCTGTTTCCCATGTTTAATGTGATGTGTTATGAATTGTGTTGGTTTGTTAGGAGAATGCAATGGAGTTGGATAATCTGTGAGGATATTTAACATAGTGTACATTCACTGCATTGTATTCCTGCAAATAGTTTCATCATTTGGTGTTGTGATGGATGGTGATAATGGTCTTAACATTCGTAATTGGGGTTACTATGAACCGGCCACATCGTTTAAGAGCCACCTGGGGCTGCAGCTGATGTCATCCATGCCGGAAAAGCCTTTAATCGGAGGGCGCAATGCTGCAGTTTTATCTGGTACTAATGGGGCATTTCACCACAGGGACATTGGTATGTCCCAAACTACATACCCTATGGAATACATGAGGGATGCTTGGATGAGTAGTCAGAGAGAGAAGTATATGAATATGATACCTACAAATCATAACTATGGTGGTATTCCGGAGACTTCTTCGGCACATCATATTCAAATGATTCCACCACCGGAATTGCCGAAGGAAGAAAGGGCAGTGGAAGAGGAACCTGTTGTTGAGAAGGCAAGTGGGGGCACTCGTAAGAAGAGACAGAGCCCCAAGGTGCCCAAATCTCCCAAGGCCAAGAAGTCCAAGAGGGGCCCTCGTGTGCCAAAGAATGAAAATGCTCCCACAGTTCAACGTGCAAGGGTTCCCAAGAAAACTACTGAAATTGTAATAAATGGAATTGACATGGATATTTCTAGCATTCCAATCCCTGTTTGTTCATGCACTGGAGGTCCTCAACAGTGTTACAGATGGGGCTCTGGTGGTTGGCAATCTGCATGTTGCACAACAGGGATGTCAGTGTATCCTTTGCCTATGAGTACCAAGCGGCGTGGTGCTAGGATAGCTGGAAGGAAAATGAGTATAGGAGCGTTTAAGAAAGTTTTAGAGAAACTTGCAGCCGAAGGTTATAACTTTTCTAATCCGATTGATTTGAGGACTTATTGGGCAAAACATGGCACCAACAAGTTTGTCACTATTAGGTAGGTCTCCTCTATTGTCAACTAGCTTCTTATTCCTTTCACTCTGTTTGTTTTGTATATATATGTGTATTGCCCAGAGACTGAGGCTTCTTAGGTGGTTTGTAGTACAAGAATTTTCGAGCTCACAAGACATTTCCTGTTCTTTTCTAACTCTTCCTATGTTATTATCATCATTTCTTTGGATTAAGTGCATGGGAAAGTTCAATCTTTTGGTTGGTTGGTGGGTTGGTCCTGAAAGGGAACTAGCTGATACCATCTTCTTTTATTGATATCTAGAAGTAAAATTTTGTCGGTTCATGAAATTTCTGGTGTTTAAAAGTTTTATCCTTCTCTTTTTTACTTCCAACTAATTATGTGTGTTCAGTTGTTCAGTGTTGTATAAATCCATACTTAGTTCGAATGTGCCTATTTTAATGACTGAAAGCTACGCTCTACTTGAAAACACTGCACAACACTGTTAAATTGCAATGTGTTTAGAGATGGTCTGATTCCATGAATGATTCAGCTTGTTTTTGAAGATGCTGACTGGTCTGAAGTAGTAAGTAAATGCAACATTGACTGCTTTTTCAGTATATTTTTCGTTTTACTGTTTTTCTAAGTAAAATGAATGACAGTGTTCTACTTCCAAACATCATTAGTTCAACAATTTGATTGCTGAATCATTTATACTATTTCCTGGTAGATGCAATTCAGCTTTTAGAGAAACAGGTTTAGTGAACATTGTGTGAAGATGGTAGAAACAGGTTGTCATTGTGGTAGAATTTTGTTTTCATGCCCCGATTATAGAATAAAAAAGAAAGTTTAAGAAATTCATGGCTTGTATTTATTAGCCAAAATCATTTTTATGCATGCTTTATGGTCTTTTACTCTGTTCAAACTAAAAGTGTGAATGATACTGTGGCTTGTTACATGAAGCAATAGAGTGACTATTATAAGGCTGTGTGGTTGATTATTATATGCAAAATCAGCAAATTGCAAAGAGCAGCTCCAACTCCAAGTAGTTCATTATTTCAGTTTCATTGAACTTAACAGCAATGCTGAACTGTTTTTAAATCAAAACAAGTGATATTCTGTTGCTTATTTTGACCAACTTTGTTTATTTAAGTAACATTTATGACTGAGTGATGTTTTAGCAATAAATAATTTCAATTGAATTTATTTAATCAATTCATCATGATAAGAAGATAAGAACAACACTAAATTTTGATATGATGAATTAAGACTCCAAAATGACTTTCTTAAGCACCTCAATAAACACTTAAGTGATGAGAATTAGATAGTCCAAATTTAAGTATATTTGTTCTCATGTCTAATGTAAAAAATCATACTATTTTTGGTGTTTAATATTTGATGAATATGAATTTGGTTCTCATCTTCATCTCAGTGATTAAACTTGTGTCCATATTTTCAGAAGTATTTATTAAATATTTTAAAAAATAAATTTAAAATAAAAGCATGATGTTATGAAAATTTAAAATTAAAAAGATGCATATCTTTGTTCTTTAGTGTTAAATAATAACAGCATAAATTTAAAATGTTTTAATAATTTAAAATGGAGATCAATTATACTTATATACATATACTTATGGTATATCCCATTTTAAATATTACCTATATTACACATGAATTCTCATTAACATCAAGATAAACTTCAATACCAAAATTTATTTGACATCTCTATGTTTTGAACATGAATAGAAGTATTTTTGACATGAATTATAATCAAGTTGTAACAACTTTATGTGAATTTTCACATGTTGGATAATACTATTATATAATTTAGATTTAATCACAAATTAATATATACAGTTATTAATTTTTCTAAAAAGAATTTTTAAATTAAATTTAAAATATTTTTAATTAATATTGAACTGTCCGAAACTCATTTTAAACTCCTGTATATGGACAATACACTAATTCTGTAGAAAAGTTTTTTCATATTGACCTTAAATTAGATGATAAAGACTTTTAATAACATACTCTTTAATGTGGATTTTTATTTTTTTATCATAATTAAAATGTAATAAATACACTTAAAATTATGCATAAAATAAAACTCATAACAAAAGAGACTTGTGAAATTTTGTATTTTTAATAAATCTCAGGCAATGTCAGACAAATAATGCATTTAAAAGGTATATGTTAAATAGTGTTGTAAATACTTTTTAATGTCAATAATAAATTTCTTAAATTTTATTGTAATTGCTTTAAAAAGTATATTTTATTTAATTTTGTATTTATTGACATTTTTATTGATGTGAAATCATGGAATATATATTCTTAACGAGGAATGCTTGTAAAACTACTTAAACATAAGTTTTAAATAATATTGATATTTTAATATAATATATGCTTTTAGTTTAATAAAAAAATACTTCTTCACATGTACATATATAAAAAAATGCATGTCCCGCAAACATAACGTTTCTGTTTTTGTTTATCTATCTTTTTCGGAAATCTTGACTTTAAAAGATAAATAACCGAAGATGAAAATAATAACGTAAATCATTCTTATAAATAAATATATGAAATATAAAATAATTTATTGCTCATTAGTTTTAATAATGAATGCTCAAAGTGAAAAAAAATTAACAGATCAGAATTTGTTTATCTCATTATTGAACAAGTAAACGCATAAATTAAATTAATATATATTATGCAAGTACTAATACATATTATTAATTATTTAAAAGAAATTTCGTTTGATATTATAATTTTATAATAAAAATTATGATTTCTTTTTTCAATGGGAAATCTTTATTTTAAAATATAAATAATTTAAAAGGGAAGGGATAATGTAGATCAATATTTTAAACACTTACATGAACTTGAACTTTTTTTTATTAATCATTGATTATTATAATGAATATTCAAATTGAAAAAAAATTCTGAATGATCAATAAAAGTGACAATGTTAATGTTAATGTCAAGGACAAAATTACCCTTATTTTATATTACACATATTTTTAATCGATACATTATACAAATAATTTCAATTTTTCTTCATTTTCTTTCTTTTCACTTTTTTTCCCTCTTAAACCAAATATTCCACAAGGATGGGCATGGATACTTAAAAACAAATTAAAGGAAATAATATCACTCGAAATAGAGTATGATAAAATGCTATAAAGAAAAAGCATAATAAATTAATCATGAGAAAATTAAATTACATTTGAACAGATTTATTTTTTGACTCCTTCAAAATAAAAAATATATAGTTTCTTGATTTTAAAATATACATTTATTGCTTAAAATTTATTGTGTAGATGCTAAAAACCATTTTTAAAAAAATATAATTCTAGGAATTTAAAATTTAGAGACTAAAATGTATTATTTTAAATTTTAAAAACAAAAGTGTTTTTTTTTTTAATTTGAAAAACCAAAACCAAATTTATCTTAAATTTCGAAACCTAAAAAATAATCTAATTGAAAACTTAATATCATTCTATTTTAATCAATTTCATTCTCATCCATCCATCTAACTAAGGCTCATGGTTATCATACAAAAGCTTCGGTTTTTCACCATCAGAAAAGATGCAATCACTGATCCTTTCTTAAATAAAATATTTAATCAGAAAGCATGGATAAAACCCACTCACTAATTTTCTTCCTGAATTTTTTGTTCCTTGACTTTACCATTTACATCAGATTAATCCATAAACTTTATTACTTACTGTCAATTTAGTTCTTCAGTTTAACCACATATTGTCAGTGTTATTCTAGTCATGAATTTAACCACATTTTACTATTTTAGTAGAACTTGTTTGATATTTTGAAAGTACTTTTGACATACTAAAATAACAATCACTGATTTAGTAGATGCTAAAATGATAGTAAATGATTAAGTTCAAGAAGTAAGATGGTAGTGACTTAGTAAGTGAATAATTCAAATATCAAAATGACAAAAAGTGTGTAACTTAATGACAAAACTGAACTGACAGTGAATTAACTTTCACAGACTAAAGTGACTACTTGTCCTAAATAAAACTAAGCCTTGAGTCTTCATTTTAGAGTAAACAATTCAAAACAAGAGAAATATACCTTATTATGAGTTGTCAAATTTGTAATAAGAATAATAAAAAATACATATAATTTCAAACAAGAAGAATACAAGATGTTCATATCACTTGTCAAAAGGTGCACATTATCCCAACTTGTATACCACGATAAAGTAGCAAAGGAAACATATGACAATGGCATACATAACAATCACCAACTAACTAGTAATGTGGAACATGTCAATACCATAAATGTCACCTTCCTCACTCGTCCACTCTATCATTCAGCCTTTTTTTTACCCTATCCTATTTCTCACCTTCCTATTTGAGAAACAATGACAACCTGCAATTTCTCATTTTTCTGGTTTACTAACAATCCAGAGTGAGACCATGTAGCTGTAGTATCAAATTTCATATTTATAGACAGGCTTATAATAATCACTCTTTATTGCTTCAAGTAGTAGGCCACAATCTCATTCATACTTTTAGTTTGAACCAAGTCAAAGAGCATAAAGCATGCACTGATTTCGGCTGACAAATACAAGCCATGAATTTCTTAAACTTCCCTTTTTGTTCTATAATCAGGCATGATAGAAAAAAATCTACCACAATGATAACCATCTTATCTTCACACATGTTCACTACACCTGTTTCTCTAAAAGCTGAATTGCATCTACCAGGAAATAGTATAAATGATTCAGCAATCAAATTGTTGAACTAACGATGTTTGGAAGTAGAACACTGTCATTCATTTTACACAGAAAAACAGTAAAAAGGAAACTGAAAGTTGCATTTACTTAATACTTCAGACCAGTCAGCATCTTCAAAAACAAGCTGAATCATTCATGGAATCAGACCATCTCAAAACACATTGCAATTTAACAGTGTTGTGCAGTGTTTTAAAGTAGAGCCTAGCTTTCAGTCATTAAGATAGGCACATTCTAACTAAGTATGGATTTATACAACACTGAACAACTGAACACACATAATTAGTTGGAAGTAAAAAAGAGAAGGATATAACTTTCAAACACCAGAAATTTCATGAACCGACAAAATTTTACTTCTAAATATCAATAAAAGAAGATGGTATCAGTTAGTTCCATATCAGGACCAACCCACCAACCAAAAGATTGATTTTTCCCATGCACTTAATCCAAAGAAGTGATGATAATAACATAGGAAGAGTTAGAAAAGAACAGGAAATGTCTTGTGAGCTCGAAAATTCTTGTACTACAAACCATCTAATCTAAGAAGCCTCAGTCTCTGAGCAAATACACATATATATACACGACAAACACAGTGAAAGGAATAAGAAGCTAATTGACGATAGAGGAGACCTACCTAATGGTGACAAACTTGTTGGTGCCATGTTTTGCCCAATAAGTCCTCAAATCAATCGGATTAGAAAAGTTATAACCTTCGGCTGCAAGTTTCTCTAAAACTTTCTTAAACGCTCCTATACTCATTTTCCTTCCAGCTATCCTAGCACCACGCCGCTTGGTACTCATAGGCAAAGGATACACTGACATGCCTGTTGTGCAACATGCAGATTGCCAACCACCAGAGCCCCATCTGTAACACTGTTGAGGACCTCCAGTGCATGAACAAACAGGGATTGGAATACTAGAAATATCCATGTCAATTCCATTTATTACAATTTCAGTAGTTTTCTTGGGAACCCTTGCACGTTGCACTGTGGGAGCATTTTCATTCTTTGGCACACGAGGGCCCCTCTTGGACTTCTTGGCCTTGGGAGATTTGGGCACCTTGGGGCTCTGTCTTTTCTTACGAGTGCCCCCACTTGCCTTCTCAACAACAGGTTCCTCTTCCACTGCCCTTTCTTCCTTCGGCAATTCCGGTGGTGGAATCATTTGAATATGATGTGCCGAAGAAGTCTCCGGAATACCACCATAGTTATGATTTGTAGGTATCATATTCATATACTTCTCTCTCTGACTACTCATCCAAGCATCCCTCATGTATTCCATAGGGTACGTAGTTTGGGACATGCCAATGTCCCTGTGGTGAAATGCCCCATTAGTGCCAGATAAAACTGCAGCATTGCGCCCTCCGATTAAAGGCTTCTCCGGCATGGATGACATCAGCTGCAGCCCCAGGTGGCTCTTAAACGATGTGGCCGGTTCATAGTAACCCCAATTACGGATGTTAAGACCATTATCACCATCCATCACAACACCAAATGATGAAACTATTTGCAGGAATACAATGCAGTGAATGTACACTATGTTAAATATCCTCACAGATTATCCAACTCCATTGCATTCTCCTAGCAAACCAACACAATTCAGAACACAACACATTTAACATGGGAAACAGAAAGAGAAGCAACTACAACTACAAAAAAACAGCAGAATGTAATGACCTAAAAAAACTCACCTTTGCTTTAGCTCAAATAAAGTCAAACCATAAAAGGGGATAAATTACACAAATCTCACAAATGCACACATGCAAAACCTCCTGCCCCAAAGATTTCAGCTTCTGGGCTTTGATGAAGATCCATTTTAGCATGGAAAAAAAGGGTAAAAAAATCAGATCTTTGAGGTAAAAACCAAGCAGATAAAAAATATCAAAGATTAAAATGGAAGTGGGAAAATGGGAGAAAGAAGAGATTTTGCAGTGAACCCATGTGATGATTTGAAGAAAAAAAAAGAGGGCAAGAGAATGTTTGAGGAGAGGGAAAAGGGAGCAGTACCTGGTAGGGTTCTTGGCGTCTACGAATGGAAAATGAAGAGAGCAAAGGAACAAAAATGTCTGCACGCCATCTTAAAATCTAATCTCAACATTTAAAAAAAAAAGAGATTCTAATATTAAAGAAATATTAAAAAAAAATGTATTGAGATGCAAAATGTGCAAATTTGCTTAGACCAATACTCAGTCAGCGCAGCATAAATATTTATATACTTAGTTGCATCTTCTTTCCTCTTTCTCTGCAAATTGCCACATTTTAAATGTGTTTTATTTCTTTTTTTCATTCTTCTACACATCACCATCATCACTCCTATAGTAAAAAAACTATTGAAAATATTTTGTAATATGAAAGTTCTACATAGGTTATTGATTAATGAAAATTAAAATCCTAATTAGCAATGAATATTAACCTCATAGATTTTATGAGATGCCAACCCGTTTGTTTTAATTAAAATAAAAAATTATTTAAAAAATTATATATATATATATATAACAAAATTTAAGAAAACAAAATTAAAAAATAAACTGGCGAAATTTGATGAAATGGGCCAAGATTTGACCATAACTGGTTGAAGGGTGTTTCTTGCTCTAACTATCAAAATTCTTCCTGCACCAACTTTTAAAAAGACTGTTCTATCTTTTTTTTCTTAAATAACTTCTGGATTGTTTTTTCTGGACACTTTTTCTGAAATATAGTTTCCAGTATTATGGAGAATGTTTTTCAAAACATAATTCTATAAAAAAAAATTTAAAATAAGAATAAGTTAAATGAGATATTTAATCATTTTACCTATTTGAAGAAATTTGATGGGGGTGTAGAAAGGATTTTGATGGGGTATAACAAGAAAAACCCCTGATTATTAAAACCTCCTCCTAGGATCCATTTCTCCAACCTTAACGCTAGGATCGCTTTTAGAATTTGATTTTCCAAAACAAATTTTAAAATAAATCTTTTTTTTAAGAAAAATAAAACTTGTTTAAAAAAAACGAAGTTGAAATAGTTTTTGACTTAATTTTAAAAAACTTTTACATTCATTTTTAAAATAAAAAACTACGAAGTTAGTTTTTAATTTTAGAAAAATATCCTCTTATTACTTCATTAATGAATTTTTTCTTCATTACTAATAATAAATCTAATGTTTATTTATTTATTATTATTATTAGTTTAACTATATTTACACTTTTATCATTGCCACGTTATTTATTATCATTATTGATTTTTTCATCTTCATTTATATCTTTAATATTGTTATCACCACATCTAGTACTATCATTATCACAATATTTGTTGATAGTATCTTCAATAAGGTTTTATTTTAGATAAAACTAATGAATAAACACATAAATATAAAAATAAATACACATTTTTAAATATAAATATATCTTAAATCTAAATAAATAAATTATTTGTGAGGAGAATAAGTACGCTACTCTAAAATTATATATTATAACTAATATATAAGAATCGACAATAATTTTAAAATTATACTTACTTTTATTTAAAAATAAACATTTATTTATTTATTCGTATTAGATATTGAACGAAAAGAAGCTAAAATAGATATTTTCTATATTCAATTTTAAAGCTCTCTTAAGGATTTGAAATATATTGGGCATAAGATGAACAAACTTCAAGTTTCAAAATGGTAAATGTTTTTTAATGTGTGAAAATTGAACTGCAAATGAACATTTGATTTGATTTTATTATTATAATTTTAAATGCATTTTATTTTATGAGATTATTACTATTTTACGTACTAAAGATTCCATCGATAATTGAACCACTGACAACAGGCTGGGCGGGTTACAGCATTGGGTTGGGCCACTTTACCTCATTCTATATTTCACATCTAATTCTTCTAAATTCACAAAATATATAAAGTTAAAAAAAATTGAGTTATATTTAAATTTTTATGATAATTATCTTTAAATTATTTATATGATATTTTTTACGAATTAATAATATAAATAAATATATTAATAATACATAACCATCAAAACATAAAAATTATGTACAAAACATGTATTACTATATTTTTTAGTTAAAAAATCCTCTAACATTCTGTTTAGATGCTACGGGAAAAACAGTACAAAAAAATAGAAGTAAAATATGAAGATAAAAATATTTTTTTATATTTAAATTGAGATAAATAAATAAAATAAACAAAAACTAAAAAATTAAGCACCGGAAATCTCGCCTTATATAATAAGATTTATTTAATTTTATTTTACAGTGACATAACAGCAACCTTAGTTTGGTTCTTTTTCCAACATCATAATTTCCCCTTTTTACTTTTTCTTTCTTCTCCTTTTACAGAAACAAACACATTAAATTCCTTAAAAAGAAAATCAAACACACAAGAAAAAGTCAATGCTTAACTTTTTTTGTCTTAACATAAAGTACTTATTCATAAGTATGTAAGGATATTTATTAAGAAAATGCATTGAATATTTTAACTACCTAGAGTTTTTCTTTGTAATTCCTTATTTTAAATGTAATAACATTTTCTTATTAAATGTTGTAATTGCATTTTTATTTTTTTCCCTTGATGATTCTTCTGGAACTTTTTTTTATCGTTTTTTAAAATGCTAAATATTTGGATTTAATAAATCTTTTTTTTACAGAATAATATGAGCCCGAAATGAATAAATCTGTATTTTACGAAATATTTAATAAGCCTTTTTAGTAATTCTGAAATTAATTTCAAATCTCTATTAATACTTTTATGAATGGCCTTACAATACCCATTAACAAACTATTTTAAAAGAAAATTATACGATATTACTATTGTGAGAATAATATAAAGTAATTGTCACATGAAATTAGGTTTTTCCTATAAATTCATTTCTGATTTTGAATTAAAAATTAAATGACTTAGCAGTGTATTTTATCCTTTCTTTATATGTATGTGATAGATTATTATGGTTAGTAGATAAAACTATGAGTAGGAGTAAAAGATATTAAATAAAAACTAATTTTACATACTAAAACTAATTAGTTATTATATTAATTAAATTATATATTATTTTAAAAATTAAAAAAATTATTAATATCAAAATTAATTATTATTATTATTAATTAACAGTTTTTAAATTAGTATATAACTAGCTAGTAAGATTTTAATTACAGATTTTAAAATTTAAATAATTGATAGATAAAATTTTGATAGCTAATTAGATTTGTTCTGGAAAGATTTTTTGTCTTTCAGACTTCCTATTCTGAAAATATCATTTGCTTATGCTTATGGAACTTTTATTCTGAAAACATTTTTTTAGTGAAATCCCTATTCCGAAATAACCCAAAACTGTGAAAAAAATAATTTTGGTATTTCAAAGAATGTAAGGGTGTTGGAAGAAAAATGTAGAGGTACAGGAAGAAACTCTCTTGAATTAGTTAAGACTTGGGCCTTTGGCCCGATAACCTTTTTTTAACCTTTATTATGTAGGCTTCTCATTTTTTTTTATTCTTTTCAACATGACCTTTTCTATATCTACCTTCCACTTTTCCTTTTTTGTTACTTACAAATTAACAAGTTATAAGACAATTCTATCTAAGCATTATTTAATTTATAAGTGTTATTTTAATGTCTCTTAATTCTTTTTCTTTTAACTTATTGTGTGAGCGTTTGACAATTTTATTAATTGTTTGTTATTTGAGAAAAATAAATTCTTTCAACTAGTTCATCCCTTATAATGAGTATTGATTTGTTTGGAAATATTTCTCTATCTTCTTAAAGTGTTGAGCTTCTATACTTTTTTTTGTTATTGTTATAAGTTATTTGGTAGTTGATTTTGAATTTATGATCTACAAATGTTTTTTTTTCAGGTGGTTAATACAGTAATTTGGTGTAATTTAATTGAATTTGGCAAGCATTGATACTAATGTTATTTTTTCATTTGGGCTTGAGTTTAACATAATCGAATTGAATGATGTTAGAGGTACCATGCAAATCTCAAGCTCTGAATCTTGATTGTATGTTGTCTTATACACAACTCCACAATCTTTATTATTTATTGTAAAAGGTTGTTTTGCATGGTGCTTAACTTCTACATCCTCACTTTGTGAATTAGTTAACTAATTGTATAACAAAATTAGTTTCTAATCTTCAAGCCCCAACATGAAACGCACTTGTACAAGGTTTAGATAGTTTAGATAGTATCTGCTATCGGTTGAACAATTGATGTTTGTCACTCAGTTGTGTTTTACTCTCTTTCTTTTCCATATTCATTCCTTAGTTTTTTATTGGGAGTGTACCTGCAAAAGACTCTCCGACAATTAAGTAAGTGCGCTCTATTTGAATGTGGTTAGTATAATGATAAAAACATACATTTACTTATATATAGTGTTTGTAATAGATTATCTCGTTTATGATTCGCATTTAACATGGATCATTATTAAAATGACATTGCCTAATGTGTCACATATCTCTTTATTTTACCTTGATGCATTAACTCTATGCGATCAGACGACCTTCGATACCGAGTGACGTGGTTCGTTCGACTCCAACCGGTACAGAGACTAAGTGAACAATGCTATAAGTTTTGCATCTTTGCATCTATAAGAGGAATGACGAATTGATCTCGATAAACCATACAAAAATAACTTGCTTAAGCAATTGAATCCAATCCAATCCAAAGAAAATAATAATAATAAAAGAATTTAAGAGATACCTCAATATTTATATAAAAGTAATATAACAGGTAACACGAAGGATATTAGAAAACTATCTGTGTACATTATTGATTCCTTGGAGACACTATGGACAAATGTTTGAAGCTCCAATATATATCCCCTGTACACAAAAAGAATCCAACCCCAACCTTTTATAATCTCTAATAATAATGTCATCTTCACTTAGTGTATTTGATACCATTTATAGTACACAATTTTATTATTTTACATGTATAAAAGTGCTGTGGTGAATGAAGTTGTACAACTTCTTATCACTATTCACAGCATGGCTTAAACAAGACAGTGGCTTTATGAAAATACAGCAAGACAAATGGAGCCCCTCCTCACGTTGGTGTTGCCTGATAAATATGATGTTTTTTTTTTAAATAATTCAAAACTTTAGTACTCTAAATATGCTAACTGCTTTCACATTGTTTTCACTCCATAACTACTTTAACATCCTTCTCTTTTCTCAACTTTCTACATGCCTTTTTATAGTAATCTTAACAATTTTGTTTTTAGTCTCACAATTTTCTACTGGACTTTCAAGCCCATTTTTTTTAACCAGGGCTAATTTTCTGTTTCATCATCCAAGCCACTAAGTTCAATCACCAATCAAAAAAAACAAAATTAACATTTTATATGCATAATATTTTTTTAATCTCTAAAATAATATATAATTTAGTCAATATAACAAGTAATTATTTTTTGTCTTTAAAATTAATTTATAATCTATTTAATGATTTTTTAGTAGTATATGTTCTTATAAGTGTTGTTGGGTATTTTTAATAATGGTCTTTTAACAAGGAAACCTACTTTTTTTTTTATGATTAAAAGAAGTTACAAATTATGTTGTGCATTTGATGATATTGTGAAGAAAAAAATGAGTCAGTTTTGTTTTAGTTTGTAATGAGGAAAAAGTTTGGACCACATTGAAATTTGGGTGATGAAGGGATGGAATTTACTTAGAAATGTAGGGGTGATTGGAATGGAAATGTGTACGAAAGCACTTGAATGAAGTAGGTCCAATTACAATCATGACTTTCAGTATGGAAATCCTTTGCACCTTCCTTCCAAACTATGGACCCATGAATAATATGTCTCTGTCTCTGCTTAATTATTCACTTGGATCATTGCTCAATTTGGGCCTCATCTCTTTTCTTCAAAATACAATCACATATTTATATATCTAACTTTTTCTATATAAAAATTTTCAGTTATACTGACACCTCGAGTAACAACAATCATCTGTCATCACATAAAACTTGATATCTCAGTTAGACTGACATCTCGAATAACAACAATCATCTGTCAACATATGAAACTGTTTTCTTCAAAATGCAATCACATATTCATATATCTAATCTCTCCATTACATTTTTTTCAACCTCAAAAGAATTTCAGAGATTCCCTCATCCTTGAAACTCACCACCAAAATGATCAGAACATTTCAGAAGAGATCTCATTTAGGTGTTGGTGGGAAAATATCTTTTATATATATATATATAAAAGAAGCCTAATGATTCGATCTGAACAGAGAGATTGAAACTTTACCTGATGAAACCAACCATTTTGTGGACTTATCTGATCACCAACCACTGAAATTTATTCCATTCCAGTGTATGTTGTTGGTTAACTGAATTTGATTGGTTTTCATTTTCTTCCCTTCTTTCTTTCTTTTTTTTCTCTCATTAAAGTGAAAATTTTGAAGGCCCACTTGATCTTACATTTACCGGCTAAACTGCTTGAGACATAACACTTTTCTCCCTTTTTCTCACTAAAGCCACAACTCTTGCATTCAGCTGAGGCTTTTTGGATGGACTGCCAAATGGCCAACAACGTTAGTGCCCTATACAATGCCTTACTAAATCCTCATTTCTTCTGGGATACTTCAATTCTTTTATAAAAAAAAATCATTTATGATGACTTTGTATCTATAATTATAATTAAAAGAGTTGTGTTTTCGTTAGGGAGATGAAACCTAAATAACTATTGTCAGGCTTTGCCTTTTTCTTTCGTATCGAATGGTCGGCTTATGCTTCAGTTTCATTCTCAAAGAGCTTCCTACTGTTCCTTCCAATATCAGCTGCTCAGTTACTTAACCTTCTACACTACAAGAAAATCATGAAATAGAAACCAATTTTTAGAAACCAAAATAATTAGTTGCAATAATAACTAAATTAGAGACCATTTTAGAAACTAAAAAGAAATTTGGTTTCTAAATTAGTTTCTATTATTTTCTATTATTGTTAAATAGTTTCTAAATTGGTATCTAATTAGCAACCAAGGTTTTAGAGACTAAATTTAGAAACTAAATAATTGGTATCTAAAACCTTAGTTGCTAATTAGATACCAATTTAGAAACTATTTAACAATAATAGAAAATAAAATAAACTAATTTAGAAACCAAATTTCTTTTTAGTTTCTAAAATGGTCTCTAATTTAGTTACTATTGCAACTAATTATTTTGGTTTCTAGAAATTGGTTTCTATTTCATGATTTTCTTGTAGTGCTAGTGAATCTTGAGTTTTATAATTAAAAAGAGTTACACTACAAGAAAATCATCCAACAGAAACCATTTTTTAGAGATCAAAATAATTAATTGCAATAGTAACTAAATTAGAGACTATTTTATAGAAACTAAAAAAAAATTGATTTCTAAATTAGTTTCTATTATTGTTAAATGGTTTCTAAATTGGTATCAAATTAGCAACCAAAGTTTTAACTACCAATTATTTAGATTCTAAATTTGGTAGCAAAAACCTTGGTTTCTCATTAGATACCAATTTAGAAACCATTTATCAATAATATAAACTAATTTAGAAACCAAAAATTTATTTAGTCCCTAAAATATCTTTAATTTAGTTATTATAATAACTAATTATTTTTTATTCTCTAAAATTGGTCTCTATTTCATGATTTTCTTGTAATGTTACTTAAATATTATTTACTGAAATCAAAATTAATTAATATAAATAACAAATTTTGAGTTGATATCACTAAATTTTTTTCTCTAAAGCCTAAAACCAAACCAAAATGATGATTGTGCATTGTTGAGCAGTGAGTGAGGAAGAAAGGACACATTGAATGCATTTATATTTATTGGGTTTTTCATATCATCAAATGAAGAACTTATTAAATACTTAGAACACAAGGTTAAAGAAAATTATTAGACAAAAATATGTAATACTAATAAAAGTGAGAATAATTTGTGTTAGCATTGGTTTAGAATTATTCTGAACCAACCAATCGGTTGCACTGATCCATTGAACAAAGTGTTTTTTTTTTTCTTGAATTAACCATTAATTTAGTATAAATATGTTAATTTTGTTGGAAAGATATATCTATACTAGGAAAACAAGGTTGATTGTTATGTAGGATCTTGAATTTGGAAATTTGGTTATTTAAAAAGACATATAACTAAACACTATAATCACATGTCTAGATCCAAATAACCAAACCTATATTTTTGTTTTGTCCTTCTTCCCATAATTTTTTTTTCCCTCTATTCTTAATCATTCCAACACTTTTGCATAGAAGTCAAGCCTCATAATACATTCACAATTCTTACCTTTAAAATCTAGGGAGATTCTTCTCTTGCTCCTTTCTTCATCAAACTTTCAAACAAGTAACAAATAGTTCCCTATAACTTTACCCTATTCTTATCCCTACAAGATATACAAAGATTTCTTATGTTATGTAGAAGCTATAGTAAAGAAAGATTACGATGTTTTCATTTTAGCCAAATCTAAAACATAAAATTGACATATCACTTTATAAATAATTTTATTATCAATGATTGTAAAACCATTTAGAAAATACCAATTGCTTCTCATTTCCTTTTTTAACAATTATAAAAAATTTCCTTAAATCCTAAAACTCACAACTGTTTAATTTCTATGTACAGTAGATGTAAAACAATCTACATTGTCGATTAAAATCATCATTGGTATTTTTTAGTTGATTATTATAAAAGTAAACACAAATATTTTTTAATTTGTAATTAAATATTAATTTAAATGTTTTTTAAAATGTTATATAAATTAGAAACTATTAATATTAAAAATAGTTTTTATCATTAATAAAATTTTATCTAATAATTTCTAAATTGGTAATTAATATGAGATACCAATTTAGAAATTATTTTATAATTTTTTTATTAATAATATAAATTATTTTAAATATCAATATTTTTTAAATTTATAAAATAATATTTAATTTAGTTAATGTAATAATTAATTATTTTTTTATTTTTAAATTATTTGATATTTAATAATTTTCTGATTGTCTTAAATATTGGAAGACAAATTAAGCTGAAATTTAATAAATATAAATGTTTTTATTCTATTTTTTATTATTTTAAAATGATTTCAAATCATGAATTAGATAATTTTTTAAAGTTAGTAGAACTTTATATATTTAATAGTTGCCACTTTCTAAAACATACAGTAAGTAGCATTACTTTTTAAAGCACAGGTTCAATTATTGATGGGAAGTTGGATTGATGAGAGTGATCTTTATTTTGTTTCTTACATATGAAAATATTTAATTTAATAGAGAAACTTTAATATTTTGTATACAACAATAGGTAAGAAATTATTTTCTATTAATTTATATATACACAGGTGAAAACATTAAAATGGTTTAACAATAACTCTATTACTTGCCTGATAATTTGTGATAGATACTAATGAGACAAGTTAATTTTATGGATTAAATTTGTTATAGGGACCAAGGGAAATTAAGTATATATAGTAATTTTTTATAATAATATGAACTATAAGGTTGGAATTTCTATAAAATATTTTCATATTTAGTGTTCAAGTGTATCTCCAATATGTCTGCTTCTGTTTTTCTGAAAAACTTTCATTTTTCACACACTAAAAATCTTTTACTTGCATCATATATTTATTAAAAATTCAAATAAATGAATATCCATATTTGATTTGAAATTATGTTACCTCTGAACTAGTGTAACGTTGCATATTAATTTATTAAAAATAATAAACAAAATCTTTCTTACATGTTTTGAGAGTGTATAATTTTTGTTATATTCAGCAGTTAAAAACATTTGTAAAAAAGATCAATGCACAAATTTATTCCCAATTTAATTATTATCTTAAGGATAAAATATATTTTTAGTTATCTTAAAATATCTAAAACCTGGTTTTAGTCTATCTAAAAAAACTATATCTAGGTTTGGTTCTTCTGACTTTGTAATGCACAATTTTTTAGTCCCCTAAACACTATCTAAACTTATTTATATCTCTCTATAATTAAACTACTTGGAGAATCCACAATGGTTTATTTAAAAACTTGAAGGACTGAAAATAGAAAAAATATTTTAAAGGACTAAAGTTATATATTTTAAATTTCTAGAAGTATCAAAACAATATTTTACCATTTATTTATTAAATATAAGTTTTTTTCATTTTTTATTACCATAAATTAGAGTTGAAAATAGTTCTATATGTTTTAATAATGGTTTTGTAAATACTACCAACATGGTGTGTTAGTTGATAAATGATAATAAGTTTTATTTTCTCAAAATATATTCATGTTTTTTTTTTAATTTTTAAAAAAAATTGCTTGATTTTTTATACCTATTTTTTTCCACTTTGGTCCTTGTTAGTTTTTCACTGAAGTTTTTTTTCCCTATATAATATGTAGATTATTTGCTTTTAGTCTTTATAATATTTTTCAATAATTCAAAATGAAAATAATATTATAGGTTTAAGATAAAACAATAAAGACTGAAAAAAAAAACTAAATTCAAATATGATTAATTTTTGAGATAAAAACATATTTAAACTATAGTAATATTGTAATTAAGTAGTCTCTTAAGTTTCATATCATAATATCACTGTTAAAAAATCATCAAATAAAAACTAAATTTAGATAAAAAATAATAATTAATTGTTATATTAACTAAATTAGATATTATATTAGATATAACAAAAATGATTGATATCAAGATTGGTTTCTATTATTGATAAATAATTTCTAAATCATTATCTAATTAAGTACCAAAATTTTAACTATCAATTATTTAGATTATGAAGTTGACAGCTAAAATCTTGATAATCAGATACTATAATTTAGAAACTATTTATCAACTATAAAAATTAATTTAAACACCAATATTTTCTTTAATTTCTAAAATAACATTTAATTTAGTCAATATAGTAACTAACTATTTTTTGTCTTTAAATTGATTTTTACTTAATGATTTTCTTGTAGTGTAATTTTTAATTTTTTTTAACTTATAGTAACAATATAAAAGAAAAATAGTATGTTTTTTTTGCATTAGGAGTGTGTGAAGGGGTTTAGCAGGAAATGTAATAGGATAGCCTTGTTTTACGGGGTTATGTCAATGTGAAGCCAGGACAATTTTGGTGCACCAAAGCTGTATCTATGGAGGGGTCTTTTTCCTTCTTTTTCTTATTTTTACCCTCTTTTCCCCTTTCCTCACCTCCTTCTAAAATGCTCATTGTTCTTCTTCTTCACTACATCTTTATCCTCTAACATCAATCATATCAAGACTTGTCAAAACTAAAATATCAAAATTCTCAAAACATGCCACTTTCACATATAAAATCAATTTCCCAAATTTGTCAAGAAGCTTGTTGTTTAGAATAGAAGAATAGTTCATTGTGACTACCAAACCAAGCAATCATTGATAAGCTGGAAAATAGCAAAATGGAAAATGAAAATAGGTTTTTGTTTATGTGTAGCACTCAATTAACCTTGCTTCAACACTTTTTCTTCCTCCTTTATGATTTCTATTGTATATTCAGTAAGGAGCTCCATGGCATACCTTGTATGTTTTGTTATTTTGGCTATGCCATACGAATGATTGATTGCTTCCAATACCAAAAACCCTAGACTCTACTTTTGTTTCTTTGCTTCTTAAACATGTCTATTGTATGTTCAAAGTGTTAGATGTGCTACTACTATGGCCATTTATAAGTAAGAACTAGTTTTTTTTCTTCAATATATAAAACTTCAGATGTTTTTGTAATATCTGTGATGGTGTACAATTTAGACTTTTTGCTGTGATCCAGATTTTGTTTTAAGGAAGAGAGTTTTTTTTTTATTGATGATAAAAAATACAAAAGCCAAATTTCTAAGTACTTAACCTAAAGAAAAACAAGGTATATTATATTTTTTGTGTGTGTTTAATCTTTTAATGAAGCATCAAATCCTTTTTCCTTTTGATAAAAAAAGTACTACTTCTCTCCCTTCATAAAAGAGCCTTTTCAAAAAATAAAAAATTGCTCGTCACTTTTTAGTTACAAGTTATTCAAATCGTCTATTTTAATCATTATTTTTCATCAAAATATAAAATGATACTGTAAACTATAAAATAGTAAGGTAAATTTATTATTTATTTCTCTTTTAGAAAAAAAAAATACTAATTAACTACATGAACAGTGCTTGAAAGAGATGAAATAATAAATTCCAAAAATCTTAAGAAGTAATTTTGAAAACATAACACAGAAAGTTTAACAAGTTAAATATATATTACTATTACCTACATATGGTTAACCAATCATATAGTTTAAAATGTGTATATAGTTATGTAAAGATTTAGGTAATTAATCTCTATTTTTTTAAAATTAAAATGAAACTTTTAACATTTAACTTCTGTTAATTACAACAGAATTAAACCTGCAGTTAAATCATACACACTGATGACAGCACAATCCTTGGTAAGATCACAGTATGAAGAGAAACTCCTGAACTGAGTACATGTTTGGAAGAGTTTTAAAGCTACTGTTAGAATGGATTTTGAAAAAGAAAAAGATTCGGTGAGTTGTAGAACTGAAATAAGATGGTAATTTACCCTAGTTTTGTTTTATTTCCTAATTTATCCGTACAAGAATGGAGAGAATGAGTGGGTTGAGATAACAAAAAGGGTTTGAAAATCGAACTCAACCCACCCACTATAGGAGACTTAATGTGAAGTGAGCCAGGCAACTTACACTAGGTCCCCTCAGCCAGTGAGACACTGCAACCTTCCACTTTCATAATAATTGTACAGCAATTTTGTGCACCAGCAGGTAATAGTGGAGACTGATATGTATGCTGAGGCTAGCAAGCAATTACATAATCGCAGGAGAAGAAGAAGCACGTGGTCCAATGGGAAAAGGAAAAAGCTACATTACCACAACAAAATAAACAAATTAATACACCACCCTTTAAGCTAGCTTCTCATCACTTTGCCTTTTCAACATCTTTTTGTACCGATTCTAGTAATAAAATATACACAAAGCCCCAACATATTAACCCAGCTTATATATTGTTCACAGATAACCATACTTATTAAATAATTTCCTTTCAAGAAAAGTCAACTTGCTGAGGAATGACTACCTTATAATGTGATATAGTTAACATATATTGTATCTATGTTTCTGATTGGTGTTTTATTCCTCTGATTTGTCTTGTTTCGTTTTAGTGCGATTGTGATTTTAATAGAATTAGTTTTGAATAGTTGATTGAAAGGTGTGGTCTTGTAAGACTTCTCGAATGTTGTGTATATGAGTTGAATGATTCTTCAAAGTAATTCTTATGTTGGTGATAAGAAAAAATGTATCCATGTTTGTGTAAAAGATATATAAAGAGAAGTTATGATGGTGTTAAAAAAAAATGAATGAATGTGAGTAGTTTGAAAATGTTGATGACAGTTGTGGGGATATGCTGCGTTAGAAAGAACTGGAGTGTATATGAATGTGACAATGTGTTGTCGTTTTAATATTTTTTGGTTTTGGAATTTTTTTGGGTTTGTTATATTTTGACAGTAGAGGCAATTGCTTTGAAAGTGGGAGGGTTTGAATGGTCTCTGCATATATGGAAAGATGCTGGTGGTTCTGGTTCTGCCTTAATTCTGCTGTGCTGCGCCCACTTGGCTCTGATTCTTATGCAAGAGACGTGAAGGTGATCATCATGAATAGCGTTTGTTTGTGTCTGTGTGCCTTTGAGAGGGACGACTGAGTCCCTGCACTGTCATTAACCCCTTACAAGAGTGGCACTGAAAAACATGCAAGCTGCTTTTCATTCACATTTATAAGTCGCCAGAATAGTTGCACAGCCCAAAAGGAAGGACACACACTCTCTCTCTCTCTATGGATATATATGTGTATGCATGTAATGTATGAGTGAGAGTGAATGACTATGACACTGCCCTTGTATTCATTTTCTTTCTGAAGCATTTGGTCTCCCTTTTTATTTTTGTCAGTACACTTCTTTAATGCTCATCAAACAGTGTTCTCCGTTTTCTGCCCTACCCAACAAAGATCTACACATAGTCCAAACACAAAATCCAAAACAACCAAAACTTTAGGGTAGCAAATTTTCAGTCTTCTCCCTGACCCCTTATTCATTGCAATGCTATAAGCAAACCAAGAAAACCTACACTTATAATACTCACTACATATGTATATTTAAACTCAAACAACCTATATATATATATTAGTTTGTAAGTACAATGTGTGTATATATATACCATTACATATTGTACATCATATGTACAATGCTATACATACGCACGCTCAGGCCATAATCATTACGCCACGGACGATATTAAATAGTAATTAATAGCTAGAAAAGGAAAACAAAGAATAAAAACTTAGTTATGTAATTAAACCTTTTATGATAGTCTTCTTTTATACCAAATTTAATTAACAAATAACATGGCACAATAAACTGCAAGTTTCACGAAGAAGAATTACACTCTTTAATTTCTCCATCACGTGCGCTATTATACTCCCACTTACATAATCAACATCACTCACCTTCACTTGACTTGGTATACCAATTCACAAAGATATTAGCGTTGCATTTGAAAAAAAGGGTATTAAGTATTAACCCATAAAGGAGGACATAGAAAAATAAAATACAGAATAAAGTTTAGAGAGAAAGATGGCGTTGATGAAGAAGATTATATCTCTCTCTAAGTAGATTTAGTTGTTGTCTTTGGCGTGATCTTTTGCATTATCGTTTTCAACTTCTCCTCCTTCTGTGGTTATAGCAGAAGACACGTAGCTCAACACCAAGGAATTCTCGTCGGGGGTTGCATTTCGAGCTTGGAATTGTTGTTTGCAAGCGTGGCATGTGATTTGGAGCATGGTGGAGTTGATTTGCTTCATTGCATGTTCTTTCAAGGCGTAGGCCTTGTCGAGTTCGGCTTGTGCTTGTTGTCTTATCCTCTTGGCGTTTGTGAACTCTTGTTCCGCAACTTCAATCTGCCTCTTGGCTTGTTTCCTTGCTTCCTCAGCATATGCTTTCTCAGCCATGGCTATCCTCAAGTGTTCCCTTGCTTGCTCTTGAACCCTCAATAAGGCCATGTTTGGCTGCTTCGCATTGTTGCTGTTGCTGCTCTTCTCTGATGAGTTCCTGTTTGATTCGTTTTTCTCACTCACATCTGATGACCCAATTGAGAGTTGCAGATGGGTTGAATGGTTCTCACGGTGATCCCTCTTAGGTGATAACGATGTTGATATTAGAGCATCAATGGGGTTTGCAACATTTGAACTGTTGTTGTTGTTGTTGGTGGTGGTGGTTGGAGTTGAGAGTTGGAGATCCAAGTTGGGGTGGAGTTTGTTGTTGTTCTTGGATGAGGTTTCAGCAGTGGTGATAGCAGCAGTAGGGTTATTCATGAAAATTGTGGGTGCTTCTGTTGGCTTTGGTATTATGATTCTTGTTGGCCAAGGAGCTGTGCTGAAATTGGTTTCACTCGAAGGACTTGGGCTTGAGGCTGTTCTAGAGAGGCACGCGGAGGGTTGAAGTGGCTGAGATTCTGGCCTGAGCCTCCCCATGTTGCAAGCATCTTGGTGCTCAATGAAACTCTCCACCCTATGAGATGAGAAAGAATATAGACATACAAACAAACAGTTGTTAGCGTTATACTATTTGCATTGAACCACTCAAAAGAGTTTTTCATAATGATTCTTGCTTGTGGGTGCTAAGATGAGCATTATATAGGAAAAACATGTAAAGGAAGAAAGAAAAGGAGAGAAGGGAAAAAGTGGAGATAAAAGGTGGTTGAAAAAGGTCTTTAAAAAATGGTGGGGAAAGAGGTTCCAGTTTCCACTAAATAAAGGACAAAAGAAAGTCAAGAATTCATGGCATTTCTTGGATTTGTTGTGATGCAGTGTGGTGATTGAAGAAAATGCAACCATGTTAATCGTATGAACGAATGATCACACAAAACACAGAGATGCTTAAAGGTGTTGGAATGCAATTGTAGAAACACACAACAGTTATTATGTATGCGACCAACGGAAAACGGAGCATTGGAAACCGTGTTACCCCAACTGTCAATGAACAGTACTAGCTCGTGAAAAAAAAATGGATTGAGGTTCCATCAGTCAAATATTTTATTTTCTTTTTATTTTAATTAAATGCCTTTAGTTTTTCTACTTCCATTGTTCACTTTACATTCCATTCCAAAAAATATATTTCCCTTCTTTCAAGTCAAATCCCAAGTAAAACAAGAACCCTCGCAAGTTCTATCTGCTCAATCGATACACAGTCACGAGATTCAAAAATGGTGAAAGTAGAAAACAAAAAGAAACCTTCTATAGCACATGAAATAGCTACTCTTAGATAGATCAATCTCTTGTAATCTTGTGTGAAATCAAAGAAGTGTTTGATATGTGATAATGAATGAATACAATAAAGAAAACGAACCTTGAGAAAACGCGGCCACAATCACAGGAGTGGCCCCGGGTACCACAGGTTTTGAGATGTGCTTTGTAATCAGACTGCACTGCATAGCCTTTGGAGCATCTTTCACAGACCCATTGCTTGTGATTGCTGTGCTTCCTCCTGAAATGCTTCTTTATCCCAACAAGATCACCCAAAGCATGACAAGGATCATGGTGCAAGCAGGTTGGCTCAGGACACACAAACACTCTCTTCCTCACCACTGGTGTCTCCCTCTTCAATAGCTTCCATGGCACCTTGTGCCTTCTCCTATGCATCTGAAGGTTCTGGTCCCTCTGGAACCCCTGGTTGCAGATCTCACACACATAACGATCCGATTCCAACAAAGTCTTTGGCGACAGGGACACCACCTCTGCATCTGGATCTGCATATATGCAACAAACCATAATCAATTACCATTATCAGATATATATATATATCTTCTTTGAGAGCCACACAGATAAGGTATAAGTATTACAAGTATATTACTGAAAAACACGAACGTGGTTTGGATTATATATATAATATAGGTTCTGAATGGTTTTGATGGAATTGATAAAAGTGAATAAAGTGAAGAGTGAGGGAGCAGATTTGGTAGCGAAAATGGATGATAATTGTGCACCTGGTGTTCCTGCGGGCCTTCTCTTCCTTTTATTGGTGGCAGTGGCATTTTCAGTGCAGGGAAAAGGCTCAGAAGTGGGAACTGACGATGGAGATAAGTTATTCGCTAACATGGTACACTCTATGAGAAGTGGTTTGATGATGTGGTTATAATATGTGATAATAAGGCCTAAGAAGAGAAGCAAGGAGTGGCTATGCTTGTGTCTGAGGCTATGTTGGTGATAGAATTAAGTAAGGTGGAAGAAGAGAAAGAAGAGATCATTTCATTGAAGAGAAGAGAAGAGAGAAGTGAGAAGAGAGAAGAGAGAAGAGAGAAGAGAGAAGAGAGAGAGAAAGAGAAAGAGGTACACAAGGCCTAGGAGGAGGACATAGATAGATAGAGGAAGAGAGAAGGGAAAATAAAAGGGTCTTTTTCTTTTTTTTCTTCTTCCTTTCGGTTTCCTCAGCTTTCTTTTAACTTGCTTTTAAACTTTCAGCTTTTGCATCAGCTTTCTTTCTTTCTTTCTTTCTATGAGAATGCTTTATTTATTTTCTCTCTTTCTCTCTCTCTCTGGGTTCCTCTCTTTGCTTCCAACCCTCATCTTCAGCAGGGATTGTCTGTAATAGCCCTCCTTAATAAACTTTCAAAAAGAGAGTGTGTGTGAGACCCAATCACAATGCTCGAAACTTGATCCCACAAGCAGCTCAATGGGCTCCATTACAGAAAAAGAAATATCCCCACAAGGAAACAAAACCCTCATAATTTCCTCACACAGTAAATTTTTTTGCTTTGCATGCATAAATACAGGCCAAGCCCCCCAATACACACGTAAGCTTCCTATTCTCTCACTCTTCCTCTCTCTCTCCAACATCACACACACACACACACATTCTAATCCCTGTTCTCTAATTATTACACTAACTTAATAATGGAGTTTCTGTTATATATATATACTTTCTTCAAGAACAGAACCTCACTGATATATTTATGTGTATAAAAGTGAAAATCAATTACTTCCTCATCATGCAACTTATCAATTTCTAAATATAATTTTTAATCCATAATACAAAATCTGGTGTGAGTTTAATAAGGATTGATACACCTTCCACTACTGTGAAAAACTACTTGTTTAGTAGAAACTTTGCTGCTCAAAAAGTCACTCAAACAACAATACTTGAAAATTTAAAGACATTTCATAATCAGTGGATGCTAATATTATTCTTAAAAAAAAATTGAGTTAAGTTTAAATTTCACCTTCTTATTAGTAATAAAGAGGATTAGTTTAATATATTATATTAGAGAAGTTAAGAAAGATAATATAATTATTCGTCATTGAATAATGATATAAAAGCTTTTATATTGTCAATAGAGACTATTTTCTCTAAGAATATGCTAATAATTTAATTTTTTTCACAAGATAATGGTAAAAAATGAAAATAATTAATAAAAAAGTATTTGTAAACTTTGAAGTATGAGTAAAATTTAGTGGGGGTAGTGGAATAGAGAGAAGAATTTGAGTATTAAATTTGTTCATTGATTGATTAATTATAGTAGAATAAATGAAGGTTGTTGTATGAATTAAAGTTAGGATAGTTTATTGAGATATAAATTATGAAGAGTATTTAATATTTTGATGGTGAGTATGTGTTGAAGATTGAGGGAGAAGGGGGTTATAGACGAGAGTACCCATAGTGGTAAGTGTGCAGAAGGTGTTATTAATTTCACTGGAAGCAGCTTTTATAAAGGTGATAATGAGGATGTAAAGTCACCCTCAAGGGGCATTCTAGTCAATGGGGGTAATAATTTTCTCTGCTCAAGATGCTTTGCTTTTTGGTAAAATGGGAGCATCAACTTAACAGTGCCAGGTTAAAATTGGCAACATTGTCTCTTCTAGGTGGTGACCTTCTCAACATTCTCAACATTCTTCAAATTTCAAATATTGCACAATCTTTTAAATTACATACACTTCCACCAATTACCTTTACTTTACCTTAACTTCAACACCATACAAAGAGAGACACACCAAAAAACATTGGCAAAAAATGTAAGGAGTGTTTAAAGGTTGATAAACTATACCAGATTACAATCGAAAAGAGAAATAATTTTTTACTCAAATGTGTATTTCACAATAAGAAATTGAATAATTTTGAAATTGTATTATGTCAGGTCACAATTGTAAATTGATGTCACTAGTGTAAAAACGTTTATTTACAATTTACGGTCAAACATTGTCTATCAAAATGCAGTGACATTTTTTTAAATTAAAATTGATAGATAGACAATGTCAATAAAATAGATTACGTACTAATAGACATCAATTTCAAAAACTGCTGTCTAAATGCTAAAAAACCGTTGTCTTTAGCATTTTTTACCCTAGTATATGTTTCATTATATAATTGTCAAAATAATATTTTCAAAATGTAAGTATACAATGTATATATTATTAGAAAATGATTAAATAAAAAATAATTTAAAAAACAATAATAATTAGTTTTTATATTAACTAAATTAGATACTATTTTAAAGAAAAAAAATTATTGATATCTAAATTCCTATTATTAATAAATAGTTTATAAATTGGTATTTAGTTAGCTATCAAGGTTTTAGTTACTAATTACTTAGATTGTAAAGTTGGCAGCGAAAACATTAGTAGCTAATTACATATCAATTTAAAATTTATTTATATAAATATCAATAATTTTTTTCTATTTAAAATAATATTTAATTTATTTAATATAATAAATAATTTTTTTAATTTTTAAAATTAATTTCTATTTAATAATTTTTTAGTTATAACATTAATTTTGGTGTATTTTATATACATTATGCCAAAAGGATAGTTGTACAATCACTATATTTCAATACACTAACCTTTGAGCTATGCCTTTATCATATTCATCTAAAAACGTGTTGAGTTTGATCCAAATGAAGTCAATGCATACATTTTGAGGAACTTTTTTTTGAAAGGTTGAAATGAACTTTAAGTTTACGCCAACACCATTGTCCTAGGTATTAGTTGTTAGTAATTTTATTCAAAACAAAACCAAAAACTTGCTAGTAATTTGTGTTCTTGCATATGTATATGACCCTACTACATATTTAACATAGATTTTTTTGACAAGGTAGGGATCCTTTTATTGCAAGACTAAGTGGGATAAATTATTTTTTCACATTTTATTATGAATTTTTATATTTTAATTTGACTGTTGAGATTAATTAGATAATAGATCACTACAATAAAATTATTAAATAAAATTAATTTTTTGAGAAAAAAATAATTAGTTACTATAATAAATAAATTAGAGATTATTTTAAAGACTAAAAAAATTATTAGTTTTTAAATTAGTTTCTATTATTAATAAATAGTTTTTAAAGTGATATTTAATTAACTACGAAAACCAATTATAGTTTAGATTATAAAATTGGTTTCTATTTAATGAATTTATTTTAGAAAATTATTAATATCTCTTCTGCAAATTCATTCTCCTTCTTTCCTCTTCCATTTAATAATTATTTCATAAAAAATTTACTTAATTATTCTACATGCATAATAACACACACGAAAATTATGACTATAAAAATATTATATTTATTAAGAGTAGTATAAAAATCTTCCTTGCTCCAAAATAACACTCCACACAAAAAAATATATTTAGGAAAGTAGTATGATAACTACATTAAAAATATTTTAAAATTTAATTATAATAGTATTATAATTAAATATATTTGGGTCTACCTATTAATAAAATTGATATTATAAGGAATACCATTTATAATAATTAAATATGAAAATTTAATATAGTATTATAATATTATTAAAATTATTAATTTTTATAACATTTATTTATATTTTAATTAAATTTGTAACAATTTTTTTAATAATATAATTTCTTTTTAATAATATACTTTTTTTTAATAATATAAATTTTAATTCTTTAAAATATTAATTAATTTTTATAAATAATTATATAATAAATAATAAAACATGTTTATACCATAAATTTTTATGCTTAAATTTAGTTTCTATTCAGCATGTATTCTAAATAATATAACTATATTTAAATATATATTTAAAATATAATTTTAATCAAAATATTCACTATAAGAAAATCATCAAATAGAAACTAATTTTTAGATACCAAAATAATTAGTTGCAATAGTAACTAAATTAGAGATCATTTTAGAAACTAAAACAAAAATTGATTTTTAAATTAGTTTGTATTATTGTTAAATAGTTTCTAAATTGGTATTTAATTAACAACCAATGTTTCAACTACTAACTATTTAGATTCTAAATTTGGTAGGAAAAACTTTGGTTGTTAATTAGATACCAATTTAAAAACCATTTAACAATAATAGAAACTAATTTAGAAACAAAAAAATTTATTTAGTCTTTAAAATGGTCTCTAATTTAGTCACTATAGCAACAAATTATTTTTTGTCTCTAAAATTAGTTTCTATTCTATGATTTTCTTGTAATGATTATAGATTTGTTTAGTATTTCTTTATAGCATTAAAATTATAATCTAAATATATTTAATTTTTATTTATTCTAATTGATTAATAATATATTTAATTTTTTTTATTAAATATAAGGTATTATTGTTTTTATTAATATTTTTTTGTAAAATATTTTTATACTTATAAAATAATTAAGTAAACAAGTTATGAAATAATTATTAAAAAATACATATTAACAAAGAGAAAGAGAGTTTGTAAAAGATATATTAATGATTTCCTAATAACAAATATTTAAAATAAAATACTAAAATACTAACATGAAGTGTAAGTCATTGTATTTATCTTGAGCTAAGTATGTTTAATTAAAGTTATGTGTTGAGTTTTTCTTAAAATCTAAGCAATGGAATGAACAGTGTGAAATATGTAGGAAATGGAAACTCCAAACAATGGCATTATATGTATTAAAAAATGGTGAAATGTGTATTTGTGGAGAGAAAAAAGGTTGAAGATGAAGGAGTTGGGTTTTTACCTTCTTTGTCCCATTGGAGAGAAAAACTCCAAAATATTTGTTTGCATAGAGTGGGAAAATCAATGGAAGGAAACACCAGAAACCAAAGAGGTTAATTAATAGCCGCCAAGATTAAATTTAACTCTGAAATAATTGTTGCAATGAAGTTTGTGTTGCTTCCAAACATTCGTGTGGATATATCTGACACCATCTGCATTCTTCAACACCTTTTTCTCCTTAATCCCACTTTCTAATCATATTTTCAACAACAAAGAAAACAAATCATTAAATAAATTAAATAAATTGGACCATTACAAAACAAAACCTTTTATTTCATTTCAAGCTTTTTTATTTATTTAAGAATAATCCGATAATAACTAACATCCTTAACATAAATACCATATTTATTTTTTTATATTTGTTCTGGAATGAGGATTTTGTCGCAAAGCATGGTTTATGTCAAATAAAACAAGTGTGAGATGGGTCGACGGCGTAACCCAATGATTCATATACGTATTGATGCGATTTATATGAAAAACAAAACATCATAAATAAAATAAGAAAAATGGATATGCTTTTTGGCATACACAAAAACTAGTAACATAGGTTATGCCTCGTGAATTATGGCAACTTTTGGAAAAAAAGTTGTGAGCTTAGAATTTAAATAATTCGAAAAATTGGACCATTTCTTTAAGATCAACCAACCAGAGGTCGTTTAATTAATGAAGCACATTTGTTGGTTAAAATTAAAATGTTTTCTTTATTTTTATTTAAATCTTTTTAATCGACAAAAGAATAAATAAATTAGAGTAGTAGAAGTATAAAATTTATTCCATTTATTCCTCTCCAAAATTCATATTTAGATTCTAAAATCTTTTTCCATAGGTTTGGGTTTTTTTTCCAAGTTTTCACACTACAAGAAAATCATTAAATAAAAACTAATTTTGGAGAAAAAAATAATTTGTTGTTATATTAACTAAATTATAGATCATTTTAGAGATTAAAAATATTATTGATTTGTAAATTATTTTCTATTATTAATAAATAGTTTTTAAATTGGTATCTAATTAGCTATCAATATTTTTGCTACCAAATTTAGAATCTAAATAATTGATAGTTTTTTTTTATAAAAAACTTTCATGTTAGACATCACTATGCTACTTGACATCTCAATTAAGTTAACATCTCAAGAAAAATACATATTTGTCTGAACAAATATGATTCTTATTTTTTTCATTTGTCAAATCTCACTAAATTTTACAAATTTAAAATTATACAAGTAACTTATTATCGTTTGGATTGAATACAACAAAGGAATGCTCACATTATTTACCAGAATTATATATAATGTTATTCAAATTATTGAGAATAAATAAGTATTGTAAGTAAAAGTTCTTTGAACACTCTACTTTATTAAACAATGTAAAAAAAATGAGTTGTTGTTTGTTAATCTTCATCTTGCTTGAAATTCTTAAGTGCATTAAATGTTTTTCTTGTTCTTATAAGATGTGTATAAATCCAAGTTCTTTCAATACTCTAATCTTTTTAACTTGATGGCTAAGAGACTTTGTTAAACAATGTCAAAATCTAGTTGTTGTCTGATAGTTTTCCTCTTGCTAGAAATGCTTAGATGCATTAAATATTTTTCTTCGTTCTTTTACAAAAATATTTATAAATATATGTTTTCTTTTCTTTTATTTTTCGTTAAGTATTATTTGTATCAATAGAACCTTTCCTTCTTATATGTACATCTTTTTATTTGTTGCACATTGTTTTTTTTTATCGGTCATACTCTTTGAGATAAAAAAATTCATAAATTTCAATTTTTTTTGTTTCATAGCTTTTGTATATGGAGATGATTATAAAGAGGTAAGAGGTAGGATTTGTATTGTGATATAATTCTCTAAATTTCTTTACATTTTCAAGTTGAATTTAGATAAGAAATTTCATAATCTCTAAAGAAATTCAAACACATTAAATTTGAAAAACAGCCATTTCAAATTTTAGAAGACAAAAACAAAGAAATTTTTTTCACATTGATCAAAATCAAAACTTATTCATTTTATGTAGATTTTTTAAATTTAAATCTAAAAAATATAATTAAAATGATTTAGAGAGTTTTTTACTAGTGTGTAAAAAGAATTTTAATAGATATCAAATACGACTTGTCTATATATATAAAAATAAATAAATAAATATGAAAGGTCACTTTCATTGAACTAATATTTTTATACCTTTTTTTTCATCCTAAAATGCAGAGAACAAATTTTGAACTAAAATACTGAATAGTGAATGCAAAATTCTACTTTTGTCCTATTCTTCCACCAAGTACGCATAGCCCAGTCTATTCTCTATTATTAATTATGAAATCTTTGAATTTTTTTTCTCCATTATGAAAGAATCTTTATACTATTTCCTATCCCAATATTTTATACATTTAAACTTGTATTATTTGTGTTCATAATTTTGTTTCACTTCTCTGACAACAAAATATTCTAGATTAATAATTGACACGAAAATTCCAAAGAAAAAATATTTTACGTTCATCATATAAAGTTAAGTATTTGAATAATATATCAATTTAATTTTATAAATAAAACATGAATAAATAGTTTTTTTTTGGAAAGGTGGTTGTTTCGTAGTAATTTCGTAGAGTAGATTAAGAGTACATTATTGTCAGTGTGAACGTGTAGAAATGATTACTCACGTTATTATCGAAGTGCTATTTGTAGCCATTCCTCAGCTTTTTAACGTAGCAAAGGATTTCATATTCACCACTAAGATTCACATAATCTTGTTCAACTCAACTTTTTTAGGGTTCACCCTTTTCCAATATCAAAAGCAGAATAATAAATTCTCATTTTGTACTTATTTTAATTTCTTACGTCTGCTAGGATTATGGGTGAATTTGAGAAGATAGAAAAAGTATCAAATAAAAAAAAAAGTGAAAAATGTACTTTTTGAAAAAATAATAAAATAATTTTTTTATAAAAATTTGTATTTATCACTTTTTCTGGATATTAGAATATTGTATAAATACACTATAAGAAAATCATGAAATAAAAATCAATTTTTAAATACCAAAATAATTAGATGTAATAGTAACTAAATTAGAAACCCCTTTAGAAACTAAAAAAAATAAAATTCTAAATTAGTTTATATTATTGTTAGATGGTTTCTAAATTAGTATCTAATTAGCAATTAAAGTTTTTACTACCAAAATTAGAAACTAAATAATTGGTAGTTAAAAACTTGGTAGCTAATTAGATATTAATTTAGAAACTATTTAACAATAATAGAAAATAATTTAGAAACCAATTTTTTTTTTAATTTCTAAAATGGTTTCTAATTTAGTTACTATTACAACTAATTATTTTGGTATCTAAAAATTGATTTTTATTTGATGATTTTCATGTAGTGATATAAGTAAGTGCAAATATCATCTTATACATTCGTTTTGTAAGGTTGATCTAGACTTAAAGTCATTTCTTATGATTGTATTAAAGTCATTTAAAGTTTATAATAACGAGAGTTTGATGGATTCATCAAACTATTATTATCAGACTGTTATCGAACCACTCTTAAATATATAGTCTCGCGTACGAGTTGGAGACACTTGACATAAGAGGGTGTTCAATATCCCACATCAACTAAAAATAAAGATATTTTATAATATACAAGATGCAAATATTATCTTAAGATGCGATTTTATAAGGTTGATTTAGGTAATTTAGAAGGTATATTATTTGATTATTAAGAAAGAGAAAGGGAAAGTATGGGAAGATGAATGGATGAGGGTGAATGGACGGTGGTGATGGGTGTGGTGGAGGGAAGTTAGGGTGTGGTGGCAGCACATAGTATATCTAAGAGGATGAAAGAGAAAGAGATGAAGTGAGAATAAAGGATTGGAAGCCAAAAATGAGGGCTTCTGTTGTGTTTGGTGGCTGCCTTGGCCAAAAGCAGTGGGTCCCTTTTCTTCCTTTTTTCACTCTTTACCATAATTTTCACTATTCTTTATCATCCTTATCTTTTTTCTATTCATTCCATATTTTTACTATTTATCACCTAACAACATCCTCAACATATTCAACTCAAACAAAACAAAACAATATCTACACATATCACTTTTTTAGAATTTCACTTTTCTTATAAAAAAAAAATAAACACTAAATTTATAACTTTTTCACTTTTGGTCTCAAAGTAATTATGTATGATTGGAAACATTTTTTTTTATCATCATAGAATTTGTAAACAAAATTTTAAGCAGTCTTTTTTAATAGAATTTTTCTTCTTATTAACCCTTTTTTTGTATCCTTAGAACTCAAATTCATAAGAATCTAAATTTAATTTGAATAAACTTGATGACAAGCAGGATCAACTTCTACTACTGATATGCAAGTAAGGCTCTTATTATTAATTTTAGATTTTTTTTTCAATTATTAAATTAGATTTCTCTCTTCAAACTCTATTATGAGTTAATAGAAATAATATATAGTTCAATTGAAAATACTCATACGAATCCAAAAAGAAATGTAATGAAACATGGTGTTTTATTATATTTTTAATATATATATATATATAAAGAATTTTCAATTCATTTTTATATTTTTATTTTTCTTCAAATATTTTATATATTTTCATTTTTTGAGTTAAAAGTACAAATGCAATTAAATTTATAAAACCACAAGATATTCTCACAATACGCGTTAAAATTAATGTATATACCTATAAGGTTCGGACACATCTCTTAAATTGTGTGTTTGTGTTGGACACATGTATCGGACACCGGCATTTGTAGGACACTCATAGCACATATATTGATTAAGTGTCTCATTAAAAAAATATTTGTTAGATTTTGGACAATTCTAACATGATTGTAACACAATTTTAAAAAAGAGAAATACATTAATTTTTTTAAAACTCAAAATTATTGTATACATTTTTATTATGATTATAAAAATAAGGAACAAATCTTTTGAACCAATCATGAGAAATATCTTTTTGCTACAAAAAAAAATTGAAACATACTTATGCATATAAACATTTATTGTCAATTTATATAATTTATAATTATATAATATATAGATCAATGTACTCGTGTCCTACATTTTAGAGATTATACATATCTCTGTGTCCATATCTAGTGTCTGTGTCGGTGTCTATGCTATATATATACACTTTTCAACAAATACATTTATAAAAAATAATTAAATAAATAATTTTCCTTTTTGCATAAGTCAATTTTAATACACATACTTTTGTTTATTTCACTCTCGCTTATCCAACCATTTCTTAAAAGTAAAACAAACCAAATAAATCACATAGCAACACTGAAAAGAAACTTCCTATAATAATTTAATAGTTAATGAATGTTTATATCTTGACTTGGTGATGGAATATGTTTCCGAGGTTACCCGTAGTAACTTCTTAACTAAGTTATATTAATTAAAATAAAGACAAAAAAAGTGCATTAATTTATATAAGAAAATAATTTTTATGAGTAAAGTGTCATGTTCTACGAGAATAAAATAATTACCATTACTGTAGAAGCAAGGAAGGACAAAAATTCAGGTACTCAAATTAATAAATATCTAAAAAAACTGAATTACATCACACATGGTTAAGCTTTGCTTTCAAAGAATATATATAAAATAATATTGTCGATCACCCACATGGTAAAAGCTATTAAAGTATGACTTTAGGCCTCTATATATATATAATATAATTTATATTATTTTGGGAGATCATGATAAAAAAATAAATACTAACAATTATTCTTTAATATTATAATTAAATGGTACGTAATAATTAAGAGAATTTTTTTTCATTTAAAAATATAGACTCTTCAAACTAATAGCATGAGTTGCTAATATATCTTCTCCTAAAAAATAGTTATTTATATTGGTGGTAGTATTAAAACTAATTTTTGTACTAAATAACTGGCTTTATTTTATTACGTACGATCCCTCTTAGGTAGAAATATTTATTGTTACATTAATAATCTGATTGATTTTTTTTAACTAAAAAAAAAATTGGGTCAGAGAATATTTCAGACTATATTTAATTTTGTTGAACTAACTTTATTTAATTTTTTTTAGAGTTAGATTAGTTCAAAGTGGAACCTTAAAATACACGTAGACTACATTCGTATAAAAAATTCCTTAAAGTTTGTTTTGCCATATTAGACCTAGTTATATGATATCTACCTTAATATTACAATTGAACAGTACCACAATTTAATTAAGTGATTTTGCATGGAGGTCCATTTAATATATATATATATATATATATATATATATATATATATAATAAGTTTATGCATTCTTCTTACACTACAAGAAAATCATGAAATAGAAACATATTTTTAGAGACCAAAACTAATTAGTAGCTATGGTGACTAAATCAGAGACCATTTTAGAGACTACAAAAATTTTTATTTTTAAATTAGTTTTTATTATTGTTAAATGGTTTCTAAATTGGTATGTAATTAGAAATCAAGGTTTTTGCTACCAAATTTAGAAACTAAATAATTGGTAGTTAAAACCTTGGTAGTTAATTAGATACCAATTTAAAAATCATTTATCAATAATAGAAATTAATTTTAAAAATTAAATAAAAAATAATTAATTATTATATTGATTAGATTATATATTATTTTAAAAACTAAAAACATTATTAATATTTAAAATAATTTATATTATTAATAAAATTTTATAAACTATTTTCTAAATTAATATTTATTTAACTATCAATATTTTTGCTACCAATTTTAGAATATAAAGTAATTAGATACCAATTTAGAAACTAATTTATAAATTGTATTCATAATAAAATTTATTTTAAATATTAATAATTTTTTAGTTTATAAATTAATATCTAATTAAGTAAATGTAGTAAATAATTATTTTTGTTTCTAAAATTAATTTTTATTTAATAATTTTTTTAATAGTGATATACATATGGGGATGGGGAAATTGAAGAGAAATGAAATGAATTTTGATGATATTAGAAAGAGAAAGAAAAGTAGTTTGAGGAAAATGAAAAGGTGGGTATTGGAAGATATATGAATCTGTTTTAGAGGGAGAGAAATAAAGGTTGTTTGGGTTTTTTTAATTAGTTTGGTAAAGTAAGTAGTTAATTAATTAAGAATATAATTAAGAGAAGCAAGTGTGTATTAATTAATTAGGTTAATAGAAAGTAAGGTTGGATTCGGGATCCTGAAGGCTTGGGAAAGATGATTGCAAAGGAGAAGGTGTTAAGTAAGTTGCATGTGTTTCAGAATCCTAATCGCATCATCTTCAATGCTAAAACCAACTTTAGCAGCTTTGCTTTTCTCTCTTTTTAATCATTATTCTATGCACACACCAAACACCTCTCTTTCATCCCTATTCTTTTAAACAATTGCAATTTTCACAAACCAACATAAAAACCCTAATTAATTTATTCTTCTCACCACCCTTACATATATATTGTACACGTAGATTCGGTCCGCTGACCGAGATTCAGTCTATCCGACAGAGATCTGGAAAACCTGACTGAGACTAGGGAAATCATCACGGATGATCTGACCGACACATAAATCCATTAACGTTCAAACCAAGGTCAGTGATGCTAATCTGTCATTAGGGATTAGGTAATACATCCATACGTGTGATCCATTTCACTAATCAGACCCAATAAGATAAACTCATTAAAATAATATAAATAACACACATCCCAAGGAGGAAGGTACGTTATTTATTACTGTGCACCTACCTGAATACTGATCACCCGCTTTACTGACTTGAGCGTCGGAGTACCTTCCGCAAGTAATCCCAATTCAGTATTCACCTAAGACTGAGAGTCGAAGGAGAAGCGCAAAGACGAGAAAGACCTCAATCAAACACCCAACAACCTGCCCGACCAAAGAATAAAGACAAAGACATCAATAGTTTTATAAGTAACATGTCGCAGAAACATATATCAAATAATTCACTTGTATCAAAGTTATTATTGGAGAAAACATAATTAACATAAATTAATAAAGAGTTTGAATTATTTATATTGTGAAGGAAGAAAACAAAAACGGATTGTGTGGAAGGACATAATAAATTCATCTGCGAAAGTTGTTTTGTGGTTTGCAGTGACCATTAATTTATGATTCTGATCCGCAGCCTTGGATAGGTGTGATATTATTATAATGTATTAAACAACATTAAATGATTAATTAATTAGTGAAAGAAACTTGTTTAGCATAAGTGAAAGTGATCCACCTATATATCTTTTTCTGTTTCTCATCATATCTCTCCATAAATAAACATTCTTCTCTTTTTAATTCCTCAAAAGAGGAAAACCAAACCTGGTTGAATGAAACAAGACAATTCATTGATTTAAGGACGTTGTTTTATGCTAAACACTGATTATTTAATAATTGTCAAAACTATTGTGTATTTCATGTGATTCACTTTCATTATTTTCTTCAAACAGAGTTATTCAACAATATTTATATACATATACGAATATAAAGTAAATAATTCCGTGTCAACCATTAAAGTATATAGAACAAAATTATGAAATAAATTTTTTTTTTAGATAAAAATAATTAATTGTTATAGTAACTAAATTAGAAACTATTTTTTATACTAAAAAATTTTTGATTTCTAAATTAGTTTCTATTATTGTTAAATGATTTTTAAATTGATATTTAATTAACAATCAAAGATTTTACTTCCAAATTTAGAAACTAAATAATTAATAGTTAAAATTTAGTAACTAATTAGATATCAATTTAAAAACTATTTAATAATAATATAAACTAATTTAGAAACTAATTTATTTTAGTTTCTAAAATGATTTCTAATTTAATTATTATAGTAACTAATTATTATTATTTTTTAAAATTTGTATCTACTTCATGTTTTTATTGTAGTGTGAGTTTATAAATAGTTTTACGAAAGTAAATAATTTTGATTTGAAGAATTTACAATTTGTCAAGAATGTTAAAATTATGTATATCACGTCTTATCTGTAAGCGATTATTTTTTAAGATTGTACTCTATATTTTTGAAAACTCAATTCTTTTATCTGATTTTCAATATTACTTATGTTTTTATTTGGTACAATTAAATCATAAACTTAATATATTCATTTAATATACTATTAAAAAACATTTTAATCAATTAAAAAATATAAAATGAAAGTAATAAACATATACAAAAAATAGTATTGAATTAAAATTCCTCACGCGAAATTGTTTTTGGTTGTAGTTCAAACTATTGAAATATGTATTATTAATTTTTACACTAATAAAAATTATTTTTAACAATTTTTTACTACAAATCTTTAAGAAATATAAAATTTCACTACAAGAAAATCATGAAATAGAAACCAATTTTTAGAAACCAAAATAATTAGTTGCAATAGTAACTAAATTAGAGACCATTTTAGAAATTAAAAAAAAAAATGGTTTCTAAATTAGTTTCTATTATTGTTAAATAGTTTCTAAATTGGTATCTAATTAGCAACTAAGATTTTTTGCTACCAAATTTAGAAACTAAATAATTGGTAGTTAAAACTTTGGTTGCTAATTAGATACCAATTTATAAACTATTTAACAATAATAGAAACTAATTTAGAAACCATTTTTTTTTAGTTTATAAAATGGTCTCTAATTTAGTTACTATTATAACTAATTATTTTGGTTTCTAAATATTGATTTCTATTTCATGATTTTCTTGTAGTGTTTGGATTAAAAACAAAAACTAATTTACGTTATAAAATATTTAACTGATTGATATTAAAAAAAATACATATTTTAAAAATATAAAGACTGAAACTAAAAAAGAATTATAAGTATGAAAAAGTAAAAGGACAGAATTATAAATTAGTTTAAATAGTTTTTTTTTTACAAGTACATAAGCAGGGACTAAATCCATCAAATCCCTAATTGATTTTTTGAAGATTCTTTTGTTTTAATTATATATTATTCTGTACTTTGAACTCGTATCAACCACGATTCAGAATCAAGCCACTTAATGATGGCTGAATTAAATAGTAACATTCCTTTGCTCTTAACTTATTCTCCCCACGTTAGAATTTTATATTGCTATCATTAACCCAATAAAAAAAAGTTAAAAGATACATTCATAATATGCATGCACGCCTTAATTTTCTCATTATGAAGTACTTAATTAATTAAATAAAAAAAAGTACTTAATTAATTAACTCACAAAATTACAATAGTATCTTACATGCACCAAGACGTCAACTATACTCCTCCTCTGCTTTTTATACTCCAAATTATACTAAAACAAAGACAATGTAGGAATGTTCCACACATTATAGTTATAAGTAATTACAAAAATTCGTATCAATTTGTTAATTAAAAGATTAAGTTAGGGGTTAGTTTTCACTCTTGGAAGGTAGCTTGCATGTACAATACTTGAAGACAAATTAATAATACAATAGCATGACAAGATAATACTATTCACAGGAAGTGTTTTTATTGTTTATTAGTACCCTATGCGTGTTTAGTATGCTAAAATTAAAATTAAAATATCATCAAATATGTTCAAAATATACTCGAATGAAAATTTGTTGCTTTAGTTGAATTTATGTTCTACTTTTTGCTTGAGCATTTTTTTTTTTTTTGCGAAAATAGAGCTGAGATTAAGAATATTGTTTACTCCAATTTTCACTAAAAATATTTGGTTTGAGACACAATGAAGCCGAGAACAAATGTTGATTTTTGGGATAATTTTGACCTTGAAAAATAATACTCTATGTAAAAAAAAAATGATATTTTTTTTAAATAAAAGTTTTCATGAAAAAAATAAAATATGATATTTTTTTTAAAATAAAAGTTTTCATGACATCACTATGAAATTTGAGATTTGAGTTAGGCTGATACTTGAAGTAACAATAATCATTTGTCATTACATGAAAAAAAGTATTATTAAAAAAAATACAAAAATATGGAGGGACTAGACCAAAATACATGTGTTAACAAAATCGATACATATGTAGACTATACCTATTCATAAAGAATTCAAAGAACAAACGAGATGAAAACCTATTATACCAATGAAAAGATTATCTATGAATAAATCTTAAATTGGTTAACTTATCAGCACATGCATTCCAATGAATAATCCTAAACTTAATTTTCTCACAGTAATTAAGATAATTAAAATATTAAACTAAAATACTGTCCAGTTTGCTAAACTAAAATATTAAACTAGTCATTAATATTTATTTTAACATGATGAAATCATTAATATATTTAGTTAACTCTTATTCACAGTAGTATTTCCCAAAGCTTATGAAAAGGGAGTATTAAAAGATATTTCAACCATTTTTTTTTATTAGCAAAGAATAAATAAAATAAAAAGATACACTTCAGTGGTGTCCCAACCCTTATATAAAAAAAACAAAAAAAAAAAAAGTTTTCTAACACTCTACCAACTAAGGATCCAACAAACACTACACTACATACCAAAACAATAAACCAGCTCAAGATATAAAAATCCAACAGATACAATTACCTCAACCCACCAAAGAGATCACACCCTCAATATAAAACATACATCCAACAACTAAACAAGATCTTTACTAGCAGGTTGAAACACCATAACTAACTGCCAAACTCGACAAACCAATCCTACAAGAAAGAAATGTAAAACAAAAAATAATCCACAAAAAAGATCACACCCTTAATATAGAACATAACATCCAACAACTAAGCAATATCTTTGCAGCAGGTTGAACTGTACAAGATATTCCAATCCTTTTAATGGAGTTAGAGTAACTTGGTTACTTCGTGATAAAAATCCATTTTTTTGATAATAAACAGTCAATTTTTATGTTCTCTTGAGGCAACTGAAGTGATAAAAGTCCAACAATGTAGCTATAGAAGTTCATACACTGCAAATCTTTCTCTTTCTCAGCTCCTAATAATAGGGTTTTAGTGAGGTTCTCCAAAACTCATCTCACCAATGAATGATTTCTTAAAAAGAGGAGTTTCAATTAAAGGGAGATAATAAGAAAAGTGAATTGTGATAAAACTGAGTTTGTGAAGTTAAAATTGTCAAGTGCAATAAAGGTTGGGGAAGTTGATACATAAGTGAAACTAGCATCATCTGAGAAATGATTTTGGCAGATTTCTCTGCTAACACTTTCTGTCAGTATTTCACGCATGCTTCTGAAGGCACAAGCTAATAGATTGACACTATCATCTCATGGATACTCAAATCTTGACGTGACTCTACCACCAAGTTAATTACTCTCTCAGGTTCTTAAAGTAACTCAAAATTTGTTGAAATTTGTACAACTATATATAACTTTAATATAAGCTTCTTAATTTAATTTATTCAATTTAAGTATGAGTAAAATTATCTATCATTTATCTCTTAATTGTATTATGGTAGAGGATTGTTGTTAATTGAGTTGTTAGCTAACTTGTAATGGAGGATTGTTGTTACTGTTAAAATATTGTACTATAAAAAAATCATCAAATAAAAATTAATTTTTAGACTAAAATAATTAGTTGTAATAGTAACTAAATTAGAAACCATTTTAGAAAAAGAAAAAATGTTTTTAAATTAATTTTTATTATTGTGAAATAATTTCTAAATTGGTATCTAATTAGTTACCAAAGTTTTAAGTATCAAGATTCTAAATTTGGTATTAAAAATCTTAGTTGCTAATTAGATACCAATTTATAAATCATTTAACAATAATAAAAACTAATTTAGAAACCAAAAATTTATTTAATCCCTAAAAATGTCTCTAATTTAATCACTATAGTAACTAATTATTTTTTGTCTTTAAAAATGGTTTCTATTTTATGATTTTCTTGTAGTGTCAGGTTGTATAATGACGTGTAATATGAAATTTTTTATAAAAAAATATATTCATTTTATTAATACACTTAAAACAATATGTTTATATAATTTAATTTTAGCTTTTAAGTGCAACATATGTTTTTAAATGATTATAGCTTTAAAAAAATTATTAGTTAATTTTACATTGTATGAACAAATGTATTATTAAAATAAAAATAAATGAAGTGATATTAGGGGATACGTTTATATATAAAAAATTAGAATATAATAATGAAATAAAGTATATACTAGTTAATCTAAATATCAATTTAGTTTTTCCAATAAAATAGCACTATTATAAAAGATAAAAAATTATAAATCATTATATTAATTAAATTATATTTATTTTATAGACTCAAAAAATTATTGATATTTAATTAAATATTAATTTATTAAAAATAATTTTTTTTAGATATTAATAATTTTTTTAATTTCTATTTTTTTTAATTTAGTTAATATAATAATTATTTTTTATTTTATTTTTAAAATTAATCTTTATTTAGTTTTTTTAGTGAAGGAAACACAAAACAAAATTTTAGATTCAAGTATTTTTTTTTATTTTTTATGAAAAGACTGTGATTAGAAGAAAAGTTATATCAATATTAGTCTTCTAAGTTTTTGATAACTTTGGTTTAGCTATGTTAAATGCGACTTCACTCAAAATTTAGTTAGATTTGAATTGATTGGTTTTAATTTTATAATTTATGATATTTTGTGATCATTAGTCAAGTGATCAATAATGTAGTGGCGTTTAAAGTAGAAAATTACTATTTTCTCTATTTCAGATGCTAACTTTTTTTTTTACATAAATTAAAAAACATTTATTAGGAGCTGATTTTGATTAGACATCTTTACTCTCTTTCTTAATTTCAATAAATGTATTTTGTTAAGTTTATAAATGCTTTATTGAGTATTAGAACACAATAATTTTCATTATTATTAGATACTAAATTGGAAATAAAAGCTTTGATATTTTGTTGAAAATTAAAAACTACAACCACTTTGAAGAAAACTGATTAATTGACATGAACTGGTAGCTATTCCAAAATACTTTTAACGATATTGAAACCAATAATTTTATCTATATAATATAACTCAATTTAATCTACTTTTTATGCTGAGTTAATTTCAAACAAGGTTACTCATTTTCACATTAAATAATTTAAAATTATGATTAATTCTAAATAGACGCGTGTCATTATGTAGAGTTAATTTTTATTTATAAAAATAAAAAATAAATAAAAAATATTTTAAAAATATCTAATTCTATGTTAGGTTACAATATCAACATAATATTTTAAAAAAATTAAACTTACTTCTACGTCTAGATTTTTATCTAGTTTTTTTAGAATTTTTTATTAATAGAAATATATTATTTATATATCGGTTTTATTAATACACTACATGAATCCTGAAATAAAAACTAATTTTAAAGAAAAAAATAATTAATTGTTATAATGATTAAATTAGAGGTCATTTTAGAAACTTATTAGTTTCTAAATTAGTTTCTATTATTGTTAAATAGTTTCAAAATTGGTATCTAATTAGTTACAAATGTTTTAACTACCAATTATTTAGATTCGAAATTTGGTAGCAAAAACCTTAGTTGCTAATTAGATACCAATTTAGAAACCATGTAACAATAATGTAAACTAATTTAGAAACATAATATTTTTTAGTCTCTAAAATGGTCTCTATTTTAGTCACTATAACAACTAATTATTTCTTATCTCTAAAATTGGTTTTTATTTCATAATTTTTTCTGTACTAATATATGTATTTTGGTCGTCCTATCATATTTTTTGTATTTTTCTTAATTATATTTTTTTCATGTGATGACAAATAGTTGTTGTTAGTTGAGGTGTTAACCTAACTGTAATAAAGTTTTATAATAATACCTAACATTTAACATTGTAAGTTTTTGTTAAAAAAAATAGAATAATTGATTAATAAATGTTAAGATGAGAAAGGGTTTAAGATCCAATAAAGTTTGATTTAAAAAATAGGAAGTATGAAATTGAAAAAGGTTTTAGATGTAATAAATTATGGGAAGAGAAAAAGTTAGGAGAATAATTTGTCCATTAATATGCGAGCACCCTACACTTTATTCATTGCCACACAGTTACCGAATCTTTCAAAATTCATCTTTATCTGTCTTAGTTATTAGCTTCCATTGGTTTCATACCTCACATTAAAAAACTATTCAATAAACTTGTCAGAAGTTTGTTTCGGTAAGTATCTTCACTCTCATCTTTATTTCTTCCTACAAATATTTACTTCACCTCATTCAATTTCTCTTTTCCAAATTATATTACATTTTTATATCTTTATTATTACTAAAAATATACCTTCCTAAATCTTATTTAACCAAATCTTATTTTATAACAAACCTAAATGGTAAAGTTTGATAAGTTTTTATTATCAACACGAAAAAATAAATAAATATGATTCATTTTAGATATTGTTCAACCCTCACATAGAGTGAAAGAAGCAAACACATATCTCCTCAAACGAAATAAAAACACAAAAATATCGTCAACTGCCTACTCTGATAACACCAACTAAAAACTGCCTACTATGATAACACCAACTAAAAACACAAACAAGATCAAAGACCAACCTCACCTTTCTATAACCAGTTTTATAAACAATTTTTAATCGAATGAATACATAATAGATAAGTTTGAAGACACTACTCTACAAGAAAATCATAAAATAAAAATCAATTTTTAGAGACCAAAATAATTAGTTGCAATAGTAACTAAATTAGAAACCATTTTAGAAACTAAAAAAAAAATTAGTTTCTAAATTAGTTTATATTATTGTTAAATAGTTTTTAAATCGGTATCTAATTAGCAACCAAGGTTTTAACTACCAATTATTTAGTTTCTAAATTTGGTCTCTAAAACTTGGTTGCTAATTAGATACCAATTTAGAAACTACTTAACAATAATAAAAACTAATTTAGAAACCATTTTTTTTTAATTTCTAAAATGGTCTCTATTACAATTAATTATTTTGGTTTCTAAAAATTATTTTTTATTTCGTGATTTTATTGTAGTGCTAATCAGGTAAGTGAAATGTTCTATTATAAAAATATGAGGAAAAATTTATTAAATAAGTTAAATTCTTCTATTAATATGTTTTTATACAAGTTTGGTATGGGGGTGAAGATAGAAATATATATGAAAAATGTATAATTTGAATAGTGAGGTTTTAGTATTTATTTGAGTTGTTATATCTGACGAAATCCAGCAGCACTACCTCGTAATCGATAATGAAGTAATGAATTGTGTGAATAAAAAAAGAGAGGAAAGTGAGAGTGGGAAATGAAGTAAAAAAAGAGATGATATGATTGTGCAGTGGATGAGATATTGGGATATGGAGAAGGTATGAATGTTGGGTGAATAATGGTATCTTTGTCTGCTTAATAATTTGGTCATGGGTAGCCACAGTTTTCACTATTCCCTGATGCTTATTTGTCCTTTATGCATTTGTTTGTATTTGTAGCCCTCTACCATACACATTTCCATATACTTCTAATCCAATGCAACATAATCATATGCTCTTCTATCCAAATAAACAAATTTTATTCACTTTAAAAGGGATATTGATGAAACAAATTTTTAGTACAAATCTTAAAATTATTATAATTTTTTTTATGAGAATACATGACATGTGTATTTCATGACTCTGCCTCAAATGCAAGAGCTACCTTACATAAACACTACAGCCCATAAGATAACATACTTTTAGATTATATAAGAAAAATTATGTAACAATATAAGTGTGAGATTCTTTAAAGTGTTATTCGGTAAAAAAATGGTGAGTAATGAAATAGTCAAGAACAAGAATACAGAACTTCAATAATACTTTTTATTCTAAAAGCTACTAGAAGTAAATATTTATAATCCTTTCAATCCTAACCTTCTCAAGGAAAATTACCCAATTTATAAAATTATTAAGTGGTCATAAATTAGGATTTAGATTAACTGTCTACATGATACATAATTAAGTACTATTAGCTTTTTTTGCAAATTAAAAAACACAATACATATCATATATAAAAATTAGTTGGAATGACAGTTTTTTACCACTCAATCATTTCTGATGGAAATCTCACATCGAATAGAGATTAGAGCATTTCATAATATATAAATGGATGCAAATCTCACTTATAGGCCGGTTTTATGAAGTTGAATTAGACTTAAAATCCACTTCATAATATGGTATCAAAGATATTTTTGAGCCTATTCTAACAAATGTTTGTTGGACTTATTAGGTCACCCGTTATCGGATGAGTGTAAATCTAATCTTATAAGTCGATTTTATAAGATGATGTTAGACTTAAAATACACTTTACAATTGAATGGTATTCTCAATTCTCAACTCATTATGAAGCTGTAAATTTACCTTGTTTTTAAAGAATTCATGGTGCATCTGATTTGAAGTGTAGGAATTCAAAACCTAGGAGAAGTAATTCATGCATAGGTCATACGCGGGAATGAAAACACCATATTAATTGAAAAAGGAAAAAGCAGTGCATAGTTTTGGTGATGAATATTTGAGAAAGAGAATATTGTTTGGAGTGTGATGAACAGTGTAATTATGGAAGTGCATGTTGCAGATAGTGATGAATAGCCATAGAAGAAGACATGGAAGGTTGCATTAAGACAAGCCAAAACTAAGGTCCGTGTCTGTTGGCCGCCCACTGACAATGATTTTGACAACAACTTCTTACCCTAGATTGGGGGTGAAGATTGTTCAAGCTTATTGCTTTTTGTTTTCTTATATTACTTCTTCTTATTGCATCCAAATGTTCAAACAATTTCAATTTCTACATAACTTCATCATAGGTTTATCATTACTTCTTAGGATCACCATCACCTACAAATACTTTGGATTAGCTAATATTTTTCTACTAATATTTTAATATTTTGTTTCATTCTACAACATTTTTTCAATATAACATGAACCATTTAATCTTTAAAGCTTCTAGATGAAAGTTCTCTCTCTCTTATGCTTTTGCAAATTTAGTGTGACTAGAATATGAAATATAAGAGAATATTGTCCTACTCATTACAAAAGAGTACTAAGTAAATAATACCTACTTGGGTAAATAGTGCCTATTTGCCATATTGGACATTAATATATGATTCACATAACTTGGATATATTTTAAGAAAATTAACTTTTGTTCTCATGTTTATCGACTTTATATTCGATAACGGATATCGTTATTTGAGTATTTTATCAGATTCAACAATCCATAAATATAACTTTAGGGAGTACTCATTTCAATTTAATATACTTTTATTTAATTATCATTTACATATTTATTATAAGAAAATCATTGAATAGAAATCCATTTTAGAAACAAAAAATAATTAGTTGCTATAGTGACTAAATTAGAGACAATTTTAGAGTGTAACATAATTTTTTATTTCTAAATTAGTTTCTATCATTGTTAAATAGTTTCTAAATTGGTATCTAATTAGCTACCAAGATTTAAACTACCAATTAATTAGATTCTAAGTTTGGTAGCAAAAACTTTGGTAGCTAATTAGATACCAATTTAGAAACTACATTTTTTTAGTTTCTAAAATGGTATCTAATTTAGTCACTATAGCAATTAATTATTTTTTATTTCTAAAATTAGTTTTTATTCAATGATTTTCTTGTAATTATCTATATACTCTTATTGACTTAACACCGAAAAATCTTTTTTTAGATAAATGTTCATTCAGTTTTCATCATCAAAACCCGACAACCCTTCACAAAAGTGATTAATTAATTTGTATAGCTTAAATTTCAATTTTGGATGATTCTAACTCATTTTCGATAAATATATATATATATATATATATTTTGTGTAACTAAATATTTTTTAGATTATCATAAATTCCAAATATTACATTTTTAATATGAGAGGAACTTTTTTTTTCTTACTTTAAATAAAAAATTTATATATAAAACCTTTTTGTTTGCGCATGTGACATTTTTCACTTTAAAAAACTAATTAATAACAAATGTTTTTTTTTTCTTTTTTTTTTCCCTGAAACTTAGTTTTATTTTAACCATTACAGATATTCCCGGTTCTCTTCAACAAGGACTAATATTTGGGTTTAATTAAATAAAGTGTGACCTGTTTTATTAAATGTTGATTTCAATTTGATGAAGACGATGAAGTAAATAAGAGTAATGATCTCTTATTTTATTACTCACAAATACGATTTCATATTTAGATATGTAAGTAAAGGAAATTCAACTTCTCTGCATATGTTCTGAAGATGAGAGTTTCTTTCTTTCTTTTTTATCGAAAGTTGAATTATCATTTTATTTTAAAATTTTATAGGATTTTATTTACAAAATGTCGCAAACAAAATTTGTAAAAAATAAAATAAATTGTTTCGTAAATTTATATTAGTTTATATTGTCTCAAACATATGATTATTCTGTTTCAAATTATTTTTAAATATTATTATCACAATTATATTAAAAATAAATTTTAAGTGTAATTCATATTTATAAAATTGATTTATAAGATAGAATTTGTACTATCTAAAATAAATGAGATATAACTAAATATTTATTAAAAGTGTTCTATTGGTTAAAGATAATATATAAATTAAAAGACTTATAAATTTATAATTTTAAATTAAAAATGATATTTCATTTATTACATAGATAACTCACTTAAAGTGAGACTTGTTTCCTCATTTGTTGGTTATATGTATAAACAAAAATGACTTTCTTGAGTGTGTTTTCCTTAACTTTTTATTTTCTGTATATGTTTTGTTATAAGTCTTTCATGATTCGTTTTCGTAATCTGATTATTGATATCACTACAAGAAAATCATGAAATAGAAACCAATTTTTAGAGACCAAAATAATTAGTTGCAATAGTAACTAAATTAGAGACCATTTTGGAAATTAAAACAAAAATTGGTTTCTAAATTAGTTTCCATTATTTTCTATTATTGTTAAATAGTTTATAAATTGGTCTCTAATTAGCAACCAAGGTTTTAGAGACTAAATTTAAAAACTAAATAATTGGTAGATAAAACATTGGTTGCTAATTAGATACCAATTTAGAAACTATTTAACAATAATAGAAAATAATAGAAACTAATTTAGAAACCAATTTTTGTTTTAGTTTCTAAAATGGTCTCTAATTTAGTTACTATTGCAACTAACTATTTTGGTTTCTAAAAATTGGTTTCTATTTGATGATTTTCTTGTAGTGTATACTTTAACACATAAGTTTTGCATTTTAAAAAAGTTGTATAAATTTTCTAATACAATTTCTCTATATTTTATTTTTTAATTTATTTATAAGCTAATTTCAGTTTTTGAATAAACTTATTTCATTTCTAGTAATACACTAGAAAGTTTCTTCAAACGTATTTACAATTCAAAAATCCATGTTCATTTTAAACTATAGTTCTTAAATAGGGGAAGATATTTGTATATATTTCATATATTATTTTTTTATATAGGTTAAAATTTCTTTTAAATATTTTAATTGATTTATTAAAAAAATCTCGTTTCTAATACTGACTTGAGATTAATTTCACTCGAATTATTTATTTGAAAAATTATGATAAACAACAGAATTTCTTATTGAATACATATTTTCTTAAAGTATAAATATAAATGTAAAGTGTGATGGTGTGAATTTATTATATTTGAAAAAAAAAATGAAGTTTCATTTTCTGTTTGATTTTCCTAGGCAGAAGAAAACAAAAATATAAACATAATGGTGTAAATACTTTATAATTAAAATATTGATAAACGTAGAGACACATTTTGTAGCACACGTGGGAGTGTAGAGTGCGTTACCGACATCAATATCTTTGAAGACAGGGTGTGCCAGTGGCCACTCTCTACTTACTTCCCTTTCTCTCTTCCACATAAACCTAATACACCACACTATCTTTTTTTTTATTATATTTCAATCCAAAATCAATCACTATTTTTTTAAATATAAAATTTTATTCCACAAATTATAATTTTTATATAATATAATTTTCATTCTATAATCAACATTTAATTTTTTAAGTTTATTATTATTTTCGTAATTTTCTATTTGTAGATATTACATCGATTATATACTACAAGAAATCATGAAATAGAAATCAATATTTATATACTAAAATAATTAGTTGCAATAGTAATTAAATTAAATACCATTTTAGAAACTAAAAAAATTGGTTTCTAAATTAGTTTATATTATCGTTAAATAGTTTCTAAATTGATATCTAATTAGCAACTAAAATTTTAACTACCAATTATTTTGTTTCTAAATTTGGTTTCTAAAACCTTGGTTGCTAACTAGATACCAATTTAGAAACTATTTAACAATAATAGAAACTAATTTAGAAATCAATTTCTTTTTTAGTTTCTAAAATGATATCTAATTTAGTTACTATTACAACTAATTATTTTGGTCTCTAAAAATTGGTTTCTATTTCATGATTTTCTTGTAGTGATAGATAAAAACATTTCATAGTATATAAATGATTACAAGTTTTATTTACGAGTCAGTTTTCTAAACTAGAGTTAAGTTTAAAATTAATTTTTTAATATGTTATCAAAATCGTTTGGAGTTTATTTTAACAAAAATTTTATTAGTATGATCAGATCACTGGTTATGACCGTTATTGGACCATCCATAATATATAGTCTCACGCACAAGTTAGAAGATCTCAGCCTGAAAGAGTGTGTTGAAAAGATCACATTGACTAGAATTTGTAAAGTTGAGTTAAATTTAAACTCGGCTCTTAAGATTTTTTACAATTTTATTATATTAATTTATTTTTAGAGAAGTTGATCAAAGTAAAAGAAGTTAAAGATGCAAGGATGAAATTAAAATGAAAACTCTTAAACCTAGTTTTTTTTTTTTTTTATTGTAATACGAAAGAAGACACTATCTCCTGATCTACACTACTCGATGGTGTTGCTCGTTAAAGTTTTCTACTAAGTTGAATAAATGATTGCCTCATGTTCCACACTTATTATATTCCATAATTATAACCACATACGTCACATACATTATATCTAAACACCTTTTGTAACGCATCAATGAATGTGTGGTAAAACATGAATAATATCTGTGTGGGAAGATGAGAATGGTGATGAAATTTGAGTTTTTATGTACGTGTGGTTTCCTTTTGGCAAGATAATGAATGTGTTTGTTGTGATGAGGATAGTGAATAACATGGCTACGTAATGTAACAACTTATAATTTGTGGATAATTTGAGTTAATAATGCAATCAATGTCTTCTTCTTTTTGTTCTAGTTTTATTGGTGTCTTTCTTTTGTCTTGCCGTATTAAAAGATGTATGAATGTCTTGCATGCCAAACTAATGGTGTCCACATGTTGCCACCAAAACCACTTTTACTTTGGGATATCATTCACTTTCTTCTTCTTTCTAATGTAGAACTTGCCATAATCATATTCAAGAGCAAGGTACATATATATGGTGTTTTAATATATCATTAATACTAATATTATAGCAACAATAATCATTGTTTACATATGAGCAACACAATGTTCTCTACAATGTAATTGTATTTTGTAAGATTTAAATTTGTCGTGAAGATAGGTATGCATAAGTTTCCGATCACATGTATTTTTTATATTTATCAGTAATAAAGAATAAATTGAAATGAGATAAATTGAGGTTATTTCAATCTATATAAAAAAACAAGAAGATAAGAGATGAAAGAAAATAACAAAAGTTTGTGTATGAACTTTCTCTCTACTGTACTACAATGTTATCCTCCAACACAAAACAATCATTGCCGATAAAAAAACACAAAAAGTTTGTTGATTTTTAGTGTTTATTGGAACCTCTGTTGAATAGGTGTTGAGCAGTTTGACATTGATTATTTTTTGTATAAAGGTTGAGATATTTCTGAAGTGTTTTATTCGTTTTTATTTATTCTTTATTAATAAAAAAATAAAAGAAAGTAAAATGGAACTTAAATATTTGCTAGTCCTCCATATTTTTTTTAATAATATTTTTTTCATGTGATGGTAAATTATTGTTGTTATTTGGGGTGTCAGTTTAGCTTAGATGTCAAGAAGCATAATGATGCCTAACATGAAAGTTTTTTATAATTTTTTTAAAAAATATTTCATAAAAGCATGTTATCATGCATCACTTTCATAGTTAAATGAGATAAGTAACAAACTAAATGCTTTTCGAATTACTTGAGACGTTTAGAGACATTTACCTTTGGTTAGATCAAATTCAAAGTGGACAAGTAAAAAAGATACTTAATGAAGGAAAAAAAATACTGAGTTCTCAATCACCTTTCAAAATCACAACGTCCTTTATGTATGTTTTTGTTAATCCCGTGAGTGAGCTTATTCCATTATGGATACTAACATCAATCGGATCATTAACCTCACCCATACCAACACCACCATCACTCATGATTAATATTTATTTAAATGACTTTCTATATGTTTATAAAGGCAATTATGAATTAAATGAACTAATAAACAAATAATTAATAATAATGACAAAAACAAATCAATAAATAAAAGAATTAATAATGAATGACAAAACAATAATTGGGCTAATGATAACTATTATTTGATGGTGTTGGTGCGATTATTTTTTGTCATGTCATCAGTTATATATATATATATATATATATATATTCGTGTTATTAATGAATATATACACTACAAGAAAATAATGAAATAAAAACCAATTTTTAGATAAAAAAATAATTAGTTGGTATAGTGACTAAATTAGAGACAATTTTAGAGACTAAAAATTTTTTAGTTTCTAAATTAGTTTATATTATTGTTAAATGGTTTCTAAATTGGTATGAAATTAACAACTAAGATTTTTGCTACCAAATTTAGAAACTAAATAATTGGTAGTTAAAACCTTGGTAGCTAATTAGATACCAATTTAGAAACCATTTAACAATAATAGAAAATAATAGAAACTAATTTAGAAACCATTTTTTTTTTAATTTCTAAAATGGTTTCTAATTTAGTTACTATACCAACTAATTATTTTTTATATAAAATTGATTTCTATTTAATGTTTTTCTTATATATATATATATATAAATATTAGATTTATATTCTTAGTTGTTTTGGTTTTATCTGATTTTTGGAGTTTTGGTGTTCTCTTTTTTAAAAAAATTAAATATTTATCAAATACTTTAATTAATTTAATTGATTTTTTTATTAAAAAATTACTATTTGATGAATTTTTGAGAAAAATAGGGTTTTATTTATATAAATCATTGTGATAGAAACAAAATCATCTTGTTAATAAGTATGTACATTTTTTCTAAAATAGTATAATAAAGAGTTAAGAGAAGTAAAATCTTCGATATGATTTATCTAACTGAAGAACAATATCTCATAGAATAATATACATATAATTTTAAGATTTTTTTCAATTATTATTAAAATCATAATTCTATTTTAATTTTCAACATTACTAAAAGCATTAACTTAGTATACTGAACAAAGTTTTTCATAAAAATAGATAAGTAATTAAATGAGAAAATAATAATGATGAAGTAGCTCCAAAAGGCAGGAAACACTAACACATGGAAATAAACTTGGTGTCCATTAGTGTGAGATGCAAGATGAATTGCAGTTCTAGGGCTAGTAGTAGGTTTTCGGGGACCCTAAAGAGACAATAGAGTGATGAGCCTAAGATGAGAGGGACCCTAGGTCTGGTTTTGAAGTTTCTAGCTACCTTCACTCCTTTGGAATTTATATGCTTAAGATGAAGATGAAGATGCACACAATACAAGCACAATTGTATAAGAATTAACGAAGTTAATTGGGTTATTTATGAATTACACTAACCTTTGTAACTTTTGTTCTTTTTAATCACTAAAGAAATAAAATGTTACAATAGTTTGGACCAAATTTAATCTCATTTCAGAAATAAATATTTTCTTTTTATTTTTTTTATCAACAAAGGATGAACAAAGAAATAAAAAGCATTTTAGGATGCTCCAATCCTATGACACACAATAAATTATGATTTCTACATCATATTCCAAAAAAATCATACATTTTTCAATGAAAATTTAATTAATCTCCTCTTATACTTGGTCATGAACTAGAAGAAAATGGTTAGATAAAAATGAGAGGGGAATTCATTTTTGAATATTTTGTTATTTTATTTATATTTTTAATATAATATCCTAACATTTGTAATTTCAATAATCGATTAGGAAACCTACATTAGTGATTCAAGGTCACCATATCAGACAGTTATGAATGATCAACTTTCAATATCCAACATATAAATGCAACAACAAAGCTTCAATGTTGGAAGGATGTTGTTGGAGACAAAAGTATAGATAAATATTATGGTATTGGGGCCTTGAATGAAAGCATATGCCATGGAGAGTCATCCCTCACAATCAACCCTCATTATTGATTGGTACCAGTGACCACAATGAGCATTTAGCTGATAATGAATGACTTCATCAATAAGTTCAAGAAGTAACTAAAACAACTAAGGCAACAACGGAAATAACAAATGCAATAATTGAAAGAGAACATGCTTGCTTAAAGTAAATCAAAGGTATGAAATGTTGGAGGAAAAAGTAAAGTTGATGCAATAACGATTAGTCGCAATGGGGGAACCATATGTTGCCAACACTTCAACAAGTATAAGACTCGTACACCCTACATTGAAAACTTTGATGATTAGCTCCTTACTTAAAGTTTACCTACAATGTAAATTTAATTATTTTTATGTATTAAGTGTTTGAATAATGCATATGATAGAAAAATAGATGATGTTGAGTACCAAATTGTGTTGTTAAAAATCCAATGCTAAATCACAAACATGAGCAAAATTTAAATGGAAAAGGTAGGAAGATTCTTCATGTAACTATTTTTACACTTAACTATTGTTAGTAGTTAATAAAAAATTCTAAAGTGTTGTACTTTTTCCTTAACCGTACAAAATCAACTTTTCAACCAAGGTTAATGATGAAGGAATCAAATTTCTTGCAGCAACATCTAGGCGTCTACTTTAAACCGTAAAGATATTTTGTCAACCTGCAAACAAAGTTTTCTTGTTCTTTAATGCCTTCTAGTTAAAGCATACATATATTGTCTTCAAGTTTTCTTAAATTTTTTTTACATCTAATTACTGAAGATGTAAATCAAATGTCATACACATTACTAGAACAAATATGATTGTGGTCAATCAAGTAACTGAAAAAAGTATCTTAGTGAAGTTAATGTCTTCTTTCTAACTACGTCACTTTATTACCAATCTACCACAACTTTGTATTCATTTGATCATATCCATCACATTGGATTTTATAGATTCATTTCCAACCAATCGCTTTTCGATATTTTAGAAGCTCAACAAGTTGCGATGTGTTGATTCAATTAAAAGCCTATATTTTTTCTTGCATTGTATTTATCCACATAGAAGCATTTGAACCATGCATAAACACTTAAATAGTTGAAGATCTCCTTCTTCATTTAGAACATAATATGAATGTTGGATTTTGTTATTTCATTTGAATTTTGTTCTTCATGCTTCTATTTTGATTTAGGTGAGCATTTTGAAGGTGTATTATATATTTGTACTATGGAAAGGTCGTATGAAAATCTATCATTTTTCAACTCATTTTTCAATTTATTTTTGGAAAAAACTTTACCTTATTGATTATAACCTTGTGGGTAGTGGGATCTAAAAAATATTGTCAATGTAGTCCAAGAATATACACTTATTGGAATTTCAATCTAACTTTGTTTTCTTTTTCTAGAATTTGTACATAAGGTGCAAATGGAAACATGATATGCAAGGAAAAATAATCAACGAGTTTGCATTTCCTTTTCTTCATTGGTGTTCCAAACCAATCACTGTTAATGACAATTTGATTTATCACGTAATAGGATATTTTAACTAGTTTTATCCATAAAGACTTGGCCACTCAAGTTAGTTCTTATTATATTCACATATTCATCTTTTTTTCTCACACCATTACTAAAGTATATGTGAAACAAAAAATTGTCTTGTAGTACACTCTTGTTGTAAAAAGTTAAAAAAGCATCATCTACACATTGTCCCACATTGTTTGTCCTCAAGCACTTAATTTAGTTACAAAGTCTACTTGATTTTTGAATTCCTTGAACGCTTGAAATGCGTCTAATTTTTTCTTGATGAAGTACACCAACAATCTCTTAGAGTAATCATCACTCAATGATACAAAATATTTTACTCATTTGAGGGATAATATTGGTGATTTTCACGCATCAAAACAAATTAAGTCCAGTATGTGATTACTTTGGATAGTCACTCTAGTAAACTTCAATATATATTGCTTTATTATCACAGAGTGCTTGCGAAAAGGTAATTAAACTTCTTTGAGCTTGGATAAAAGGTTATGTTCAAAAAAAGATTTCCAGACCATGCTTTGACATATGATCATATATGTGATTCCACGTTATCAACACTTCTTTTTGACTTGTTGTTTTAGTGGACGCATCTACTTCTTGCAATGTATCTTCCAAAGACTTACATAGATTTGTCATGATCTTTTCTACCTTCATCATTACCATATTTCTTTGACCACCTATAAGATCTCACCTATAATATGGATCATACATTGGAGGTCATCTAATGACTTGATGAACAATAAATTCTTCTTCAAGTCCTTAACATGTCATACCCATTAAATTGTACATGCAATAACATGATACATTTTTATTTTGGCAATACCAACTTTAATGTTTTAGATTGGAGGTGATGTTTTGATTTGTTATATAGTACTCCAAGAAAATCATGAAATAGAAACCAATTTTTAGAGACAAAAAATAATTAGTTGCTATAGTGACTAAATTAGAAACCATGTTAGAGACTAAAAAAATTTTAGTTTCTAAATTAGTTTCTATTATTGTTAAATGATTTTTAAATTGGTATCTAATTAGCAACCATGGTTTTTGCTACCAAATTTAGAAACTGAATAATTGGTAGTTAAAACCTTGGTAGCTAATTAGATATCAATTTAGAAACCATTTAACAATAATAGAAACTAATTTAGAAACCAATTTTTTTAGTTTCTAAAATGGTCTCTAATTTAGTTACTATAGCAATTAATTATTTTTGGTCTCTAAAATTGGTTTTTATTTCATGTTTTTTCTTGTAGTATAGGCTGCATATGACTTTATGGTGTCAAATATCCTAATTGTTTCTCCATGAAGAACGTAACAAGTGATACCACAATCAGGTTCATAGTGGTGACTATATCAAATGAGTACCATATGGAGTAGGAAATGTAGTAACAAGTTTGTGGATTCCTCGTATCAAAAGATTTTCTAATAGGAGTTTCAAGCAAACATTCCATTATGGTAAACGATGATACAAGTATAGGTCACCATTAAAATCTTCGTAGCTGAGAAATCTTTTTGCTCAATTGGGTGGTGTACCAGTTTTGAAGGGATTTGCACTTATTGTTGGAAATTTAATTGTGAGTTGAATGTTTAACGTTGAGTAAAAATAAGAAAGAATAACATATATTTAAGATACAAACCTATTATTTTAAGGATTTGTATTAAATAGTATATTGATATCTTATGGCCTTACTCATAACTCATTGATAATAAGTTTTTCTAGTCTTTCCTCAAAGAACCAACTCCTACATGCTCTTATATGTTGACTTTACAATTGACAAGAAAAATCCAGAACAATTGACATAGAAAGTCACTCTAGATGAAATTATTTAATATTATACTTTTTTTCCAATTTTTAATGCGATGAATTGGTTATTTTTAATCCTTATAAAAATTGAAGAATTTTATGTTAAAATTATTATTTTCTCTTATCTATAAAACTAAACATTCTTGGTAAAGAATTAGGTATTTTAATTATGATTCAATTCCATACCATATGAAAAATAAACTCGTAAGAAACTAAAACCCAGTTTAGTAATATCCGAATAAATCATGTTATTGCATTCGACGAATAAGATATCCATGACGTACAATAAAAATTCTTTGCCCTCATGTTTATACGAATAATGGGAGGGATCTATGATGGTTTATTTTTTCGAATTTCGCAATTCACCTTATTTATATTCTTTAATTTTATAGTATTATTATAATAATAATATAATTATTATTATTAGGAGAGATGTTGGCGGTGTGTTATTTTAATTAATTTTGATAATGATAGTGGATATAATTTTTGGATAGAATATAGATTGGTGAGTTGATGGTTGAGCATGGCTAATGCAGAAATCAAGGTGAATGTCGTGAGAATAAAACAAATAAAATAATTTGATGAAAAATGATTCTATCCACAACAATATTGGTGAGAAGTTTGGTGAGTGAAATAATTGGAAAAGACATGATGATGAATATTGAAGAATTTGGTTTTGAAGTAATTAGAAGAATTTGGTGATTAGGTATCTAGCTACACTGCTACTTTTGAATGAGAAAGACAATAAGGTCTAATCATAAAGAATCCCACACAATGAATCAACTTTGTATAATCTAGTTTCCTGTGCCATAACACTCCACTATCTAATCAACTCAATGTTAACACTATTATATATATCAAATTCACCTCACATTACAAACAAACCAACCATCTAATATTATTATACAATAATTACTTATTTAATTAAGAAGAGATTTGTTCTTTTATTTTTTTAAATATATTTTTAGTGAATTTTTCATTCTTTAGAAATCTGGAAATCCGGATATGTATGCACTTGATTAAAAGTTGTTTATAGGACAGTGAGATTGATCCTTGGTTTTTCTGTTATTTTTAGTTGGAGTTGTCGAAATAGACGGTTAGTGATACCTTTGTGTTTTTATTTTTGTATGTATATGAGGGTTGGACTACCCATATCCATAAAGTGAACCACATTTTTTTTTGAAGTGTGGTTCATAATTCTGAAGTTTTCTGCCTCACACAAGTAAAGATTTAGTTTTGGATTTCTCCAAAAAATATTATCAGTCAGTTTTTCATTCCTTGACTGGTATCTAGAATCTTTGTTATGTATGCATTTGATTAAAAATTGTTTATAGGATGGTGAGATTGATTTTCTTGTTATTTTTAGTTGGTATTGTCGAGTTACATAGTTGACGATAATTTTATATTTTGGTTTTTAAAAAAAAGGTGTGTTTGTCTCTTTTATTCTATACAAGAGTTGGGGATTTGACCACTTTTAAAATGAACAACATTTATTTATTTATTTTATCGATAAAAAAATTATATAATAATATCACTATACAGGACTTATGATATCTTATATATTCTCCTTAAATAGTAACTCACAAATTCAAATTTTCAGACCAAGACAAATATAAATTCTTACTGTATCTGCTCTATGTTCATTCATCCACAGCATTGTTGACCAAGAAAAAAAAATCTATAGCAATATACAGGAATACAAGATATGCAATAACAGTATACAAGATTTATTTTACTTGCTTATTATTATAATATTTTGTATCCATTTATCAATTTCTTTTACTTGTTTATTCACTTAACTTTAATAAAGTCGGTCCTTTTATTATATATGTATAATTAATGCAATTTTCTAGCCTTTGATTTTTAATTAAAAAATAAATAAATTAAATAGAGAGATATTTAAAAATATCGCAATCTTAATAAAAATAATTTGTAACTTCCAACATCTAATATCACGTAAATCTTACCAAAAAATCTGTCTAATTAAGTACCATCAGATCTTGCATAATAAAAAAATTATTAAATAAAAATTAATTTTAGAAATTAAAAATAAATAATTATTATATTATTAATAAAATTTGTAAATTAATATCTAATTAATTATTAATATTTTAATTACTTAAATTAATAATTAAAATCTTGGTAACTAATTAGATATAAAACTATTTCAAATATCAATAATTTTTACTTTATAAAATAGTATTTAGTTTATTTTTAAAATTATTTTTATTTAATAATTTTTTAATAATATTAGACATAAATCGTGAACCAAATATTGTTATATTAGTTTCTCAATTTTTTGTTTCTATGTTATATAACATTCTTTTTGTTTTTTAAGAATAGAACACAGAAACATTAGATTTAGAGACTTAAATGAAATACTGAGACAAATTTTAAAAACTTATTTTGTTTTAAGTGAAAATATGATAGAAAAATGCAGATAGAAAACTACACTGTTTCATTTGGAGCAGTGGAAAAAGGAAAGTTAAATTGAGGAACATTATAATATGCATAGGTTTGATTGTTAAATTGAAATGGCAAATAAGTGGGGTTGAGTGTAGGGAAAAGCTTTTTGACTTTGAAGTTTGTTTACGAGGCAAGTCACCATTTTGGGCAATAGAAGAAGCATCTATGCATGATAATGGTTATGTTATGAAGAAGAAAAAAATTGATTGATGAAGAGACTAATGAACTCAATGAGGGAAAAAAAAGAAAGAAAAAGGGAGACATATGCATGATGAATTTTCTTTAGATTTTACCTTTTGATTGCATGTATATGTATTCTAGCTTTCTTTAGGTGATCAATCAAGTTTTGACCAGTCATTATCAATGGGGTTGAAATGATCATAATGGCCAGAAAATGAATGGGTAGAAATAAGAGTGTGGTGGGGTTCACAATGAATATCAGTGGGGGTGAGATCTTTTCAATGTATTATATATTCTTAAATTGTCTTTGTCTCAATGAGGGAGAGAGAGGGGCCTCTATGAGTTTTTTTTTTCTTTCAATTAATTATTATAATTATATTTTTATTAATAATAAATAAATAAAATAAAATAAAACACTTCTAATTCTTGTCCAGATGTTTTCAAAAATGTTTCAATTCATATACAGATACTTCAAAAATGTCAAAAATGTCTCAATGAAGTGTCTAAATTCGTATAGATGAAGTGATGTAAATAATTATTATAATTATTACGGTGTGTGTATTATATCATTGTTTGTTCCTGTGAGGATGTCCTGATTTGAAGCCACTTGTCTTCTCATGTTTGAAGGTTGGATCCTTTTTTTTGTTTCATTTAATTGTTTGAAATATGTATGGACAAATATAAGAGAGTTGTCTGAATTCCACACAATAATCTTGGATCTTTTAATCAGTTTGCACAAGACAAACATATCTTGTTCATCATCGTATCATAAACCCTATAAGGGTGTGTGAGATGTTGGCTACATCGCCATTTACTTCTTGTCTATGTCCTAATAATGATCCATTCCTGTTTCTGATTGTGCCTCATATCACCATTCATTCTCTATACAGGGACAATCCTTTTGGTTTATCTTTTCCATTATTAAAAAAAAATACCGTTATAGATGATAACTAAAAAAAATCATTAAACACACACTAGTTTTAGATAAAACATTAATTAATTAATATATTGACTAAATTAAATATTATACTGACTACAAAATTATTAATATATAAATAAGTTTTATTATTGATAATAGTTTTTAAATTGGTATGTGATTAGTTATCAATATTTTAGTTACGTTTGTTCAATTTATGATGAATACGTCATCTGATTTGATTAATGAAGTGTGGAATACAATTTGAGTGGGGGTCGTGGGAGAAATATGGATTCATAGAAATTCTATTATTTTCAACAATGGTGTGATCGACGCGTCTGAAGTTTATACCCTGATACAAGCAAAGGTTTGGTCTTAGATTTCTGCAAAATCTCGCACTGCTTCGGTTTCCTTTTCCAGTTGATGTTTGGAACCTTTGAAATGTATGCGTTTGGTTATTTAATGTTTTTTTTAGGTTCTTAGAGTAGATTGTGCTTTTGCCTGTTTGGTTTGGAGGGTAATGTTATACGTTGGATTATGTATTTATTGTATAAGGGTTGATCCACCCCTGAAGTGGTTCATATTTATATATCTATTATTGCTGATAAAAAAAATTTAGCTACAAATTTTAGAATTTAAATAATTGATAGTAAAAACATTAATAATTAATTAGATCCTATCTTATAAATCATTTAGCAATAATAAAAATTAATTTAAATATGAATTATTTTTTATTTTTTAAAATAATATTTAATTTAATCAATATAATACTTAGTTATTTTTTTTAAAAAAATTGTTTTTATTTAATAAATTTTCTAATAATAATTATAAATGAAACTTATCAATACTATACAATATTTATGGCAGTTTTGAACAACTTACTATTGAATCAGCATAATATTTTTTTAGTGATTCAACACTTTTTTTTTTCTCAATCAACATTCAATGTTTTCTTTTACTAGGTAAAATACTGATATTATTTGTGATACTACGAAAATTACTAATTAATCAAGTCAAATCAAATTTTATTTAGTTGAAAAATAAATACAGGTTTTAACAATAAATAGATGATCCACTAAAAATGTTTGACCACTAATCAAAATTTAATAATTCATTCATGCACATGCATCTAATGGATCACACTATAGCTACCTAAAGCGTTTTAATCAATAATATTCTAGGGACTTCTGATTAATTGTGCATAAGATCATGATAATTATGTTCTGACTAATTGTGACAGTGACAGAGGATAGTGTTAATCAAGAACTGATTAAGAGAATCATAATTAAATATCTAGCTTAATTATCAAAAGCATGAAAAAAGAGTTGTTTTATACTTTGTCTTTTTAAATAGTGAACACTTATTTTGTCATTAGTGTTCCTAAATAATTTTTATCTCATGTTTCCCATCAATATCAAAGAAATAATAGGTAAGGCATATATTTTATTTTTATCTCCTTTTTGCTTTGCTTTACGTTCATACTACATATACTACTATAATTAGAACCAAAGTCAACTCTTTTTTTTTACTGTTTTGTAAATCCATCTGTTTTTTTTTATATATATTAAATTCTTTTTTATCAATTAAAAAAATACGATAATTAGAACAAGAAATATCATTTTTGAACAGTGTTAAGTTTTTTTTTTTATAAGCAAAGTGAAGTAATATTATATAAACAAAGAATAGCAAATATAAACTTTTGTTTTCGGGTTTCACATCAATTCAAATTATTATTATTTTGGTTTCTAAATTAGTTGATATTATTATTAAATGATTTTTAAATTGGTAGCTAATTAACTACCATATTTTTTCTAACAAATTTAAAATCTAAATAATTGGTAGTTAAAACTTTGGTAGCTAATTAGATACCAATTTAAAAATTATTTAACAACAATAAAAACTAATTTAGAAAAAAGAATTATAATTTCTAAAACGGTCTCTAATTTAGTCACTATAACTTTTTGTGTTTATAAAATTAGTTTTCATTTCATGATTTTATTTTAGTGTATATAGGCTCTGCCCAAAAAAAAAATGAAACAATTAATTTAAACATTATAATTTTGTACTATTCCTTCAATATTTATTTACCGTAAGAGAACAAAATTGTCACTGTTTTTGAATTTTAAATGCTATTAGATATAGCTTTTAAATGAAATTAAAGGAAATATTACACTGTTAATATTTGAACTCACATGATTTCTATTACAGTGAATTAGTTTATTATTGGAGAGAACTATAAGGTTTGACCAATTTATGGAAAATTTCATATATTTGATTTTTATTTTTACGTACGAAATGACTTATATTCTCTAATTTTGGGGAAAAAAAATATTTTTTAAATATCATTTTAATGATAATGGAAAATAGTTACTTATTAACGTACATACGTCGATATAATAATTCCTCCATCATAGGGACAGTGAAAATAAATGTTTTTGGATGCAAAAATGTAGTATTTGCAGTTTGGATATTATGTCTTAAGAGAAACAAAATTATTTTTCAGCAAATCCCCCTTCAGCTTCACATAGTTGATGGATTCTTTTAATTAACTTCCTCATTTTTATTTTTATCTTTATCAACACAACTAATTAAATTAATGGCATGGAGCATTTAAAGAATGTTCCAATTTATATACAATCATGAGTTATGGTTCAAAGCAAAATTATTATGGTTATAAACCAATCTCTTTAGAAAGTAACTCAATTAGAGACCATTTTAGAAACTAAAAATAAATTGGTTTCTAAAATAGTTTATATTATTGTTAAATGGTTTCTAAAGTGGTATCAAATTAGCTACCAATATTTTAACTACCAATTATTTAGATTCTAAATTTGGTAACAAAAACCTTAGTTGCTAATTAGATATCAATTTAGAAACTAATCTAGAAATCAAAAATTTATTTAATCCCTAAAATAGTCTCTAATTTAGTTACTATAACAACTAATTATTTTTTGTGTCTAAAAGTGATTTCTATTTCATAATATTTTTAGTAAATGGATGAGAATTCCCTCTATGTCATATATTTTAATATTCGTTAATATGTTTCTAGTAAAATAAAATTTTCATCATTCAAATATTTGATTTTAGTCTCTTTAACAATTTATAGATTTTTAGCTCTTATGTTTTATATATAAGTAGCATGCATTTTTGTGTCTTTTAATAAATGTAAGAAATAAATATAAAATATTTAGATGGAGCAACACCATCAGTTAAAATATTTCCAAATATGAATAATATCACTAAAAAAATTTATTAAATAAAAGTTAATTTTAAACAAAATCAATTGCTATATTAACTAAATTAGATACTATTTTATAAATTAAAAAAATATTAGTATGTAAAGTAATTTTTCTTATTAATAAAAAGCTAGAAACTATTTTTTAAATTAGTGTCTAATTAGATAATTGGTATCAAATTAGGTGTAAATGTTTTAGCAACTAAAACCTTAATAACTATTTAGATTTTAGAAACTATTTTGTAATTTTTTACTAATTACATAAACTACTTCAAATATTACCAATCTTTTTAATCTCTTAAATAATATCTAATTTATTCAATATAATAATTAATTATTATTTTTAATAAAATTAATGAGTTTCTTCTAATGTATATTTTAACCATAAATATATAAAATAAAAGTCATTCTCCTTATAAGCCTTAAAAAAAATCACATAAATTTGGATATGGTAGTGGGGGAAAAAGTGATTAAAGTGTTGAGAAGTAAGTTGTGTGAATTTGTATGGAAAGGAAAAAGTAGAAGAATTGAGAAGAAGATGATGGTGTTGTTGTGTGTTCCAATATTGCACAGTGAAGCAGAAAATAAGAATGCAAAAGTATTCGAAATTGGAACTTGGGTAATATTCTTGTCTTCCTTTAAATTGGTGGAAGGGTATTTACTATTGAGGAATAATGGTGGGACGATGCAGCTGTGATGAGCACATGATTCAACTTTTCATCAGAGCAAAACCATTGGAGCAAATTATAAAAAATGCTACAACAACAACAACAATAATGAGGGCCAGTGTTTAAGAATACCATCATGAAAATAACTACTCACACAGAAAAGGGGTTTTGTAACATGCAAATTGCAATTAGATATGGTGATAGAGATGATGATGATGATCACTTTTCTTTTCTTCCCTCCCCTCTCTAATGGAGTTATAGATACATATGTCAAATAGAAAGTGACACATTCCAGTGAATTCCTTGGAAATATTAATTTGTCAGTTGTGTTAAAAAAGTTAGCTTCTACTTGGATTTTTCGTACCATGGTTTGGTTTTGGTCTACGTGATTCTTTTATGCCCTTACATTAATCGATCTACACAGTGTTCTTTATCTTGTTTTTTTCTCTCCCTTTCACTATCTAAGTGTCTCTATAACACATACCCATACACCCAACTCAGGGACAGGGTAGTGTTTGATTCCTTTATTCTTCCCAACGAGGAGAAATCAATGAGATCATGAATGAGAGTGTTGAGGAGGAGCATTATCTAGTAGGACATGGGAGCGTGGGTTGTTTTTTTTTTTTTTTTTTTACTTACTTTTGTTTTGTTTGTTTAAGAGAAAACATATATTAGGGTTTTATATATTTTATTATCAATCTTTTTCTTTTGATCCCTTTTTCTCTTTTTCTTTTTGGTTGTAATGTGTACTCTTTTGTGGGAAGATGACCTTTTAGTTTCCATGTGCCTCTCCATCACCTTCAAGCATGATGATGGTGGCTGGATCATCTCACATGAAAGACAAAAGCCCTAAAAGTATGGGGCTATGATCACCCATGGGTGCACCAAGGAGAGAGAGAGAAAGAGAGAAAGAGGTTTTGCATGGAGGTTTTGTGTGTTCTAGGGTATGAAAGCATTTTGGGAAAGTAAAACAAACAAAAAGTAACCAAAAAGAAGTTATAAGTGGTAACATGTCACACACAATGGAAAGAATAAAGATAAGGAAGGTGTTATTTACAACACAAAAGGCTTCCATGAATTGACATATGCTTTGCAAGGAAGGATCTAAAGGTTCCATGAATTTGTTGTGGTGTGAGTGTGAGTGTGTGAGTGTGAATATGATTTTTAGAAGTGTTGATATGGTAAAGTTGTGTAATGTAGGAAGAAAAAGGGTTTAGCCAACAAACCCTAATAATAAAATTGGGTGTTGGGACCCTTGTTAAATTTAGGCATCTCTTTTGATCCACAAGGCTGAATGAGAATTTTTCTCTTGCAAGTTGAATAGTGATAAGTCATGAAACAAACCATGTGAGTGGGGGATACCTATCTTTAAATCCAAAAAGAGCAGTTTGCTTGTGCTAGTCCAAAAGTCAAAGCATCAAATCCCAAACATCAAAAAAGTCCCATGCTTTTACAAAAGAAAAAAAAAACTATCTTCAAATTATGCACTAATTCATGTTTTTCCTATACAAATATTCATATTAAGATCACACTCCCTTCTCATCGACCCATCTATCTTTGGAGATAAATACATCATCATTCTTCATTCCTTTGTTGCCTCACTTTTGGCTACTATTATATATTTGTGTATTGAACTATCAATACTTAACCATTTTTCAGTCTCATCACATATATTCATAAAAAAATTATTAAATAAAAAATAATTAATTATTATATTAATTAAATTAAATAATATTTCATAAAATAAAAATTTATTGATATTTAGAGTATTTTTTAAATTTATAAATTAATACTTAACTACTAAAATTTTAGTTACCAATTTTACCGTAGTAAAAAAATTGGTATAGCTAATTAGATATTAATTTTAAAATTAACTTAGAAATTTAGAAATTATTTTAGATATTAATAATTTTTTTAGTTTATAAAATAATATATAATTTAATTAATATAATAAATAATTATTTTTATTTTTAAAATTAATTTTTATTTAATAATTTTCTTATAATGATATTTGTACTCAATATTTGTTTTAAAAAAATAGTAGGTATTAGTTATTTAATGTTTGAAAAAATATTGGTTTAGGAAACTTTTATATATATATATATATATATATATATATATATTAGAGGTATAAAATTTTGCTGGCTTTTTAATAAAATAAAGATGATAATATTATTACCCCTGAACACATGCACATTAACATCTGCACACATTCTTCTTCATATATAATTAACGTGTGTTTTGCATTAATATACACTGAGTATCAAGATTTTTATTCTTATATTCTATCACTATAATTGCCCGTAAGATTAGAAATTTAATTATAAAAGTTTTTAAAATAGATTAACATTTTTTTATTTATATTCTATCACTATAATTGCCCGTAAGAAAAAATATATTAATGAGGACAATTGGGTTGTTCCAGCCCTTAAAAAAAATTATACAAGTTTTACTTCTGTATTAGTACTATGTTAAAATATGATGATCAAATTGAGAAGTATATACAAACTAAATTAAACATAATTTATTTAATATAAATAAATTATGCTCTTGTTCTTATCCAAGTCAAATCTGGTTCTAGACTTTATTCCTTCCATTGGTAATTATTAGCTCCTAATATTTCTCTCATTGCATACTTTCCCCTTTATCATTTGGTAGGTATTGTTGTACTGAACTCTCCCCACTAACTTCAATTTTTCCATCTAAAAAACTTTACTTCTCATAAGTGTTTCCATAGAAGTTAAAGTATTATTTCAGAAAATATAAATAATTAATAAATTTTTTGGATAATATATTTAGAATCTTTTAGATTTTTCTAAAATAAAATAATATAAAACAAAAGAGAAGTTCGTTCTCCAACCAAATCTACAAGATTTAACATTTGTTTCAAAATCAACATCATCAGAAAAGTTTCTCCAAAACTCTGCTCTACTACTCTTGTGTCAGGGTATTAATTTGTATACACAGAAATTTTTACACTTTTAATCAATAAAAATATAATAAATTTAAAAAATTATTATAACTATTATTAAGTAATTATATAATAAATTACATTATTAATTTTGGTATGTAAATGAAGATAGGGGAAGTGTGTTGTTAGGTTTGAGGGTGAGGCTAAGATTTAGGAGAACATTATTATTAAGTTTGTTTGTAAGCATACTTTATATAGAAGGAAAAATGGAGTTTGATGTTGGTTAAAATTATTAATATAAATGGAAGTAAGTGGATGACACAATGCTTGGAATTGGGTCATCTCATTAACCAATGCTTACATAGAAAGTAATATAACTAACTAAATCAATTAATTCAACCAAATGTTGTGATATATTGGCAAATGCATATTCTAGAAAAGCACTAAATTATTAGGCGCAGAAAGGCATTTAGGTTAACCCATGCACCTTTCTTCTAAAACCACTTTAATTTCAGATTCAATTAGTCCATTTATTCAGCTAACTACTTGTCATTTTAATACTTAATACGTGTGCAATCTCAACATACTTTTTCAAACACAAAAATCATACTTTGACACTTCAAAAAGTAGAACACTTTCTTTTTAATCTATATCTTCAAAATTGGGTCAATTCTCCTACACCTTGCCAATGTTTATATCTCTAAATATAATATTATTCCTTGGAATTTACCTTGAATGGCCTCTTAATAATGGGATTAAGACCAAGAAAGTTCCTAGAAAAAAAAAATATTACAAAGGGGTTTTCTGAATATTAAATGCTTTCTCATTCTTGGCTTGTGTTGTGATTGTGTTGTTGCTATTTTCAATTTCATTAGTTGCATAGTGGTTTATTTAGGTTTGGTTGCTTCATTCAAAGTTTTTTTATGGCCCATGTTTTCATTGACTTGCGGCCCTTCGGGCTTTTTTGTTGCTAAAAATAGAAGATTTTTTTTCCTACACCTCTATATATTCTTGTGACATTTCATACTTTTTAAAATATTAAATTATTCTATGTTATATTGATGTTTTTCATTTTAGAATGGGTGATTCAGAAGGTATTTATGGATTGTAAATATCTTTTGGATTCTATAATCCATAATGAGTTTCTTTAAAAAATTACATTATGAATTATAAAATCTGGAAGGTATTTTTAGATTATAGAAATAGATATTTCTGATCCGAAAATACCTTCCCTATTCTATAATCCAAATTGTATTTTTTAAAAGAAAAAAAATATAGATTATAAAATTTGGAAGGAATTTCTAGATGTAAAGGATTCTACAATTCAATAGAAAAAATATATTTCCAAATTGTAGAATTTGGAATGTATTTTTTAAGGACAAAATTTTCGTCTGACTTATGTGGGTGTTGGGAGAAGTTGTGGAGGTGCAGGAAGAAACAATTCACATATTAAAGGCTTTGCTCATTTAAGCTTAAGCTGATGCTATTTACACCCTTGTACTCCCTTCATGTTTACACTTACACTTTTTCCTAGATTCTCACAGAAATTAGGTAGTTTTTATAATATAATGTTTTACACAATACAAAAATAGTTATAATGTAGTAGAACACCTTTTAATTAGTACCGTAATTAAAACATAACTACATTTCAAAAATTAGTCTTATAAAAGGATCTTTTTGTAATAGCATACAAAAACATTGGGGGGGAGTGCACAAAGCAAAATGGAGTGTGATTAACAAGGACGTTAAGCTTAGGATCCACTCTTTTTTACAAGTTTATTTACTACCCAGTCTACATGAGAAAGTTGAAAGCCCATTTCTGACATTTTCAATGGATCACAATTTGTTCCCCGATTTTCCATTGAAATAACGAAAATACCCTTCCAAAATGACAAAGTTACCTTTAATAAAAGGGATGTGGTAAAAAAATATTTCTCGAATATTTTTTTCAGATTTTGCATTTTGAATTTACTTTTCTAGAATGAGATTTTATTTTTGAATTTCTAATTTTAAATTCAAAATAGAGGATAATTTTAAAAATATAGAGTGCATGTTGAAATTGATATGGTGAAAAAAGAATTTGCCTGATTTCAACTTAAGTACAAAGAAACCAAAGGCAATTGCTTCCTACACCCAATAATTTAGACTTGCACCCAATCAATCTTGAAATTCTAAAATTATTCTTCATTTCAGAATTAGAAATTCGGAAATAAAAAATACATTTTGAAAAAGAAAATTCAGAATAAATTTTTGTGTTTCGAAAATGAATGAAGAACAAAAATCTTATTTTGGAAAAAAATTCCAAAATAAATAAATACATTCTAAAAAAATTTAAAAAATAATCTAGAAACATATTTTGAAAAAAGAATTCCGAAAAACTACAGAGGACATTTTGCGTTAATGTTTGGGTGCAGGTCTAAATTCTTTTGGGTGCAGAAATCAATTGCCCAAACCAAAATAGGGTAGCAAAATAAAAATAAAAAATATTGAATTTGTAGTTGCGAAAGAACAAGTAAACAAAATTGCAGAACATGCAGCTCGATTTTTAAAAGTTTGACAGTTTTAAATTAGATACTGAATAATAATAATAATAATAATAATAATAATAATAATAATAATAATAATAATAATAAAAATAAAAATAAAAATCTCTCAAGGTTATTTTCACCTTTTATTTTAAACTAAATGTAATTTTACCATATTATATAAGACTTATGTTACATTCTTAAATATAATTATAATGTTCATATGAATTCCGATTTATAAGGTTTTGGCTATTATAAACTATTATTTGTAAAGTTTTATTTTAAAATGTAGGATTCGAATTAGGTATTAATACACCTCCTCATTCATACATCCTATATATCCTAGAATAAGTTATTAAAAAATTACTATCATTTTTTTTTTAAGTTATTTTTTAAGAAAAACTTTCTTATATTTTTAAGAAAAATAGTTGGTTGTTGGAAGAGGAATGTTATGGGTGATTGATTTCAAAGGCTTTGTGAATCTGAGTTCTTGTAATTTAACCTTTCATACAACTTGTACCTTTCAATGAAAAAACTTTATTTCATAATAAATGAGTCACTAGCTACCTACTTTTTTGGGGAGTGGAAACCAAATATATAAGACAAACATAAAAGACAAAATATTTTATGCAAACCTTTTAAATATATTAATCTAATTATTCTTGAAATTTCACGAAATTACAGAGATATTTATCTTTCCCCTCATTAAATTAATCTTACACTATTTATATTTACTTTGTTTTATTATATATTAAATATTGTTTGATTAAAATATTAAAATTTCATTCAATTTTATTATTATTCTTACATTTTATTATTAAAAAAATATATCAATAACTATAATCAAATAAATTAGTCTACAACAAAACAAAAATAGAAAAAAAAATTAAATTTTTTTTTTTTTACTTTTAATTATAATAATTGCTTGCCGCGTGAAGCCGGTGATGGTGAAGAACATAGTGGAAACCTAAGTCATTGTGATTTTCAAATGTTGGCAGAGAGCTGAGAGATAAAGCCAAATTACTGCCACAGCTCAGAAAAAATCACTTCTTATAAATTAATTTGGAATCAGACAAACACAAATATGTTTATGTTTATGTTTTCACTATTTCTTTAAAATCCCTCGGCTTTTCCGAAAAGAACAGTATCCATTTTCTTTGTCATTTTCATCTGATTTTAAAATCAATTTGTATAATCTCTGTTATTTAGAAAACAAGTTTGCTTCAATTTTTTTAACCAAATACTATCAATGATTTTATTTGCATTGTTAACCAGTGTTGGAATATTACAACATACTACTCTTATTTTGCATTACTATATATTATCAAATAGTGTTTAATTTTGTTTTATGATTGAAAGAATAAATATTTTTTTATGAAAAAAAAAATGTTTTAAGGGTAATCCAACCTTTTACATAAACTCAACAATAACCTTTCTCATTATATTTACTCTCAAGTCTGCCTAAACCCTAAATTCATAACCAAACCTTTAATTGAACCAAAGCAAAACTTATAGTACATCCACTACTTCCTTTTAAAAATTATCCTTTTTCTATATTTTCAAACCTCATTTACTACTGTTATTCAAATAACTCTCCAAATCTCATTCACCAATGCGGCACATTTATCCTAAACTGGGAAAAACATGTTTTATTCAACAAACATTACTATATATTATCAAATAGTGTTTAATTTTGTGATTAATTGAACAATGTATTGGCATTGCTGTTTGCTCCAACACTCATCCAAATGAGGTTTTGCAGATTATATAAAACAAATGCCATTGGAGCTAACGAAAGAAAGACAAAGAAAATAACTGAGTCTTGGTTCTAGTTTTGCATATAAAAGGGATTTCTTGGTAGGTACACAAGATTGTAACAAAGAAAAATAGCTTAATTTGAAGCAAGCATGGTGACCAAAGCAGTGGCCAACTCAATGCTTTTTCTGAGGATTGTTACTCTGGCAGCCTCAGCTGCAACTGTGGCCTTACTATTTACTAACAAAGTCAAGTTTGATGATGGATCAAAGCTCAGATTTCAAGATTTCTATGCATACAGGCAAGAAACTCCATTCAAACTAGTGTGGATAATCATAATCATTAACTTATTAAAAGTTTACTGCATAATATTTTTGCACATGCAAGTATGTATAATAATATTTAACAACATAATTGAAATTTCTAATTGGTATAAATAGGTAGAAAATGCATAGAAACTAAACTCTAATAATTTGTGAGTGAAAGTAACCTGAATTATTGAAGCCTGCACAACATCTTATATGTCACATACATTGGTGCCATGAAAAATGCAGGTATGAAGCTGTGGTTGCAATAATTGGTGGTACATATTGTATATTGCAGCTACCATTTGCCATATATTATGCAGTACACCAGAAGAGGTTGATTCGCGATGGATTCTTGCCTGAATTTGACTTCTTTGGAGACAAGGTTCTACCATTTTCATCTTCTTCTTTTTCTATAGCCTCAGCAATTTAATTAAAATTATCACATGTATAGGTAGATGTGGAAACTGAAAGTAACTTTGCATGAAATTGCAGATAATTTGTGTGCTTCTGGCCACAGGAGTTGGTGTTGGTTTTGGAGTATCTTTGGAGTTTAAAAAGTTCTTTGATGACATATTTGACTCTGTGGGTACCTCAAAGAGTGACCCTACAAGGAAGACATATGACAAGTTTTTTGTTCGTGGGATTGTGGCTTCTGCTATTCTCCTTGTTGCATGCCTTTCTATGATCACTGTTTCTGTTATTTCCTCCATCAATAGAAATCGAAGCAAAGGCATTTTCAATTAAATGAGTTAGTTTTTCATCATCAATTGAAGTAATTCATCACCTCCTGAATAAGGCTAGTTCATGTTTCTGTCTTCCTCAAAGGATTGTTTGTCTTCAAGTATAAAGTTTCTGTACATCATTGACCATTTTTATTCAGTAATCATTCATAAAAGTGGCTTTTATTTATTATATTATTGATGGAGGAGATGTATTAATTGTTTGTAACAATCCCATAAATGTAACAAAACACTACTTCCTATCTCAAATACGAATATATACATATACGAAGTCTAATCATACACTCTCAATAATCATATTCACTATATTTCAAAAAGCGATAATATACATATAGACACATCCTTAGTACTCTAATGTCCTTTACTCATATTCCGACAATAGAAGAATCACATAGCAAACAATTAAGGGTAGGCTATAAAGAAATAAGATCAATAAACAAAATAATCTTTGATTCCAATACATCAACCAATTCAACAAACCCTCTAATCCATTTAAAATTCGGATTAGTCTAGAAATTTCAACTTCAATAGATACAAAATATCACATAGCAAACATATGTTTTCCAAAACTAGTACGGAACTCATTCTAAGCACTTGTGTTATGCATAAGGACCTTAACCCAATAAGTCGAGATAAGTTCATTATACAAGTAATCATACAAGCGAACATATAATAAATGTACATGAACTCTCTCTATCTATTTGGATGTTCATCTACTTGATACTCCACAAAGTCTACTCACAAAACAATGTGTTTTTCTAACATAGACCATATACTAAAGAGTAATAAAAAAAATTCAAAACAAAAAATGTTAAGACAATTACAACAAACATGTATTATATAGTTTAACTTATAACACTACTAGATTGATGATCTAAGCAAACTGACTAACTAAGCTTTTTAGAAAATGGTCTATTGTCCATGATTTAGAGTAATCTAATCTTTTGTATTATTGTCTTAGGCTTTGTTTCAAGCCATACAATGATTTCTTCAAGAGACAAACATTTTCCTTCTCTTAAAAAAAACCCTTATGTTGTTGCATGTAGATGGTCTCATCTAAAATATCATGCAGAAAAGTTGTCTTCACGTCTAATTGGTCCATCACTAGATTAAACTTGTTAACAATATACATTAAAATCCTTATAGAATAATGTTTTACCACATGTGATAATATCTATTATAGTCCACCCTTTTCACCTGTGTAAAATCTTTCGCCACCTGTTTAGTCTTGAACCTCTGACTTTCTACACCTAGTATTCCCTCCTTCTTCTTGAATACTCACTTGCATACTACTACCTTCTGGTTTCTTGGTAGATCAACAAGCATCTACATGTGGTTCTTCCTTAGATACTTAATCTCTTTCTCCATGGTAATTGTTGACCTTCTAAACCTTTTGTAGTCTTCAAGAAGCTTTTAGGCTTTGAATCGACTATCTCCCCAACTACTGCCAAAGCATAGATGACAATAGGGTCAATATATTCAAACATATGTATAGGTTTGATCATTCTCCTCTCCAGGCTTCAACCTCCACAACTTATGCCCTTTACACATTCTACGTATTCAAATGTTCATACCAAGATGTTAAGAATAATTAAAGCCTTATTCTTATCATATAGTTTCACCTTAGTGTTCTCCAAATCGTCCAAAATCTTGTTGAAATTTGTTAAGTACTCCACCATCGTTCTTGACTCAATCATTCTGAATGAATACAGTTGTTGCTTCAAATAGAGTTTGTGTGTCAAAGAACTAGTTATATATAATGACTCAAGTTTCACTCACATCGACGTTGCAGTCTCGTCCTTTGTGACTTCTCTCAGTGACTTATCACTAAGACATAGAATTATGACATTCCTGATTCTATTGATCATGTCAACATTCTCTTTTTGAGACATAAACACTAGCATAGGTTCTCCCTTCAGAGTATTAGCACAACCTTGTTGAATTAAGATGACTTTTATCTTGAGTCTCCACAATCCATTGTCGTTCTCCCCTAAAATCTTTTTTATGTCAAACTTAGTGGTCATTTCTTTAACTTCTTAACTTTCTTTTCTTGTTCCCATAGACAATGTCAATTGTTGGGTTCTTAACAATATCAAAGCAAGAAACACAAGAACAAGATTGAAGAAAACATTTTTATTAATACCAGATGATCTATACACAGTGTCTACTCACAATAAGTGTGTTTTGTGTAAGTCCACAAAGCCTCTATATATAGAGCATATACTAAGGAGTGACATAACATCTTTCAAAGCAAAATTTGTTTAGCGGATTACTGCAAACACGTACTAAATGGTGTAACTCGTCCTAACACTACTCGACCATCCCTAGCAGACAATATTATTCTCTTTCACATCATACTATCTAACTAGACTGCCTGATTAAGCTTTTCAACAAGCAATTTGATGTACATGATTTAGAGTCAATCTTCACTATTATTCAATTATATCTCAATACTTATTATACATTTGGCAAGTGTGCTCACTTGTGGCAAGTGTGCTCACTTGTGGCAAGTGTGCTCACTTGTGGCAAGTGTGCTTACTTGTAGTAATAAAAATATCTTTCATAAAGATCCAAATTGTTGAATATCAGTTTGTTGATAAAGATTAAGTTTGAGATATTTAAAAATCAGGATAATTACAATTAATTATAAAAAAATAAAAAAATCCAAATTAACTACAATGATAAAGTACAAATTAATTTAGTATAAAAACATTAAAGAATCGATTTCGTATTTTTTTTTATATGTTTCTATCCCTTTTAGTTGAAGCAAGTATTATAAATATCGTTTGGGTTAATTAAGAGTTGTTTGTTGCTAATTCTTTTGATAGTAAAATTATCCATTGAAGCCTAAATCCTTAATTCCTTGGGTAATTTAAGAAATTAAATAGAACTATCAAAAAACAATAATAATATCAAATGAAAATTAATCAAGTACGTTCAATTTTTCAATTGTGATTAATTTGTTCTATCTCTAATCGCAAACCATCACTAATTTTCCAAGTGCAAATGTTCATATATAAACAAACATAATTTATGCTCTTAAAACACTTATTTACAAAAGCAACAGAAAAGTATAATATGAAATAGAGACAAATCATATAAAATAAACCAATTAGTACAATTATGTATACAAATAAACAAAATTTAATATGCATGTACAAACAATTTAAAGTTTTTGACAAAAATATTTCCCAAACTGTGTTGACTGAGTCCATTTGGTCATAATTAAGCTTCGATAATTGTTCTTAATTGGTTTGTTAGTGAAAGTCAGAAAATAATTTAATCTGTAAACCAAAGTCGTCAATTTCAACATCTTTAGCAGAATCCTAGAATAATAGACCAATGCAATTTAAGGGCTTTTTGGACCAGCACAGCTCCCAAAATATAGGACTTAGGAAGTATCGAAACTTAAATTTGAGATCAAACAAACCAAAAGAATATGTTATAATGCTTAAAAATTTGTCTAAAATGTTGAATTGGATTATATAGATATATAAAGCAAATGATTTTATTTATATTTAAGTTTTATTCAAGTAAAATATTTATGAATGTAGCTTTAGTTTGTATAAATGAAAAGAAATAAAAATATAGTTTCAATAAAAAATATTATTAAATAAAAATTAATTTTACAGATCAAAATAATTAGTTACTATTTGACTAAATTAGAGACCATTTTATAAATTAAATAAGTTTTTTGTTTTTAAAGTATTTTCTACTATTAATAAAAATTTATAATATATTTTTTAAATTAATATCTAATTCTTAACTATCAAAGTTTTAGTTATTTATTATTTTATATTTTAAATTAGTCTTTATTAATTTTTTATATTTTAATTTAAAATTTAAAATACTAGTAACTAAAACTTAAAAATTTATAAACTATTTTATAAATTTTGATTAAAAATAGAAACCACTTTAAATACAAATAATTTTTAAATTTTTAAATTAATATGTAATTTAGTTAATATAATGATTAATTATTTTTAATCTTGTTATTTAATAATTTTCTTACAGTGTTTAGAAAGTTAATTTATGTGAATTTACTCTGAAAATTAATATAATGTACTTAAGAACATTTGTATGGGCATGTACTTAAGAACATCTGTTATTATTTACGAATTATGTTGTAAATAAATGTACCTTTTTACAGTGAATTAATACATGTCTATAATTTTTCTTATGATTAGAGACTAATCGGCTAAAATAAAATAAAAAAAAATTGAAAATGGTGATTGATTGAACGTTGTAATGCCATGTGTCATAGAAATGTGCAATATTTGATCCAAACACAAAAGACAAGGTTTTTTAGATTAAAGTAAATGGCAGTAATTGGATTGAACGAGATGATGGAGAGACAATGAGAATAATAATGTTGATTTGTTTTGTGTATAAAAGGGAAGTGAAGAACGTAAGAAAGATGAGAGAAATTGAAGGTTCAAGTAAAAATGGTGACCAAACGTGTGGCTAACTCAATGCTTGTGCTGAGGATAGTTGCTCTTGCAACTTCAGCTGCAACTATGGCCTTGCTGGTTACTAACACCTACACTTTTGAAAATGGTGCAGAGTTGAAATATCAAGATTTCAATTCATACAGGTAAAAAAATAAACATTTGAATCTTTTTATTGGTACAATAGCTTACTATCTAGTCTGTTCTTAGAATTTTTTATGAATAAATATAGTTTAATTGTGTATCGTTTGTTAATATATGAGTTTTGGTTTAATCTCTCATATTTTTTTAATAATATTTTTTTATATAATGGTAAATAATTGTTGTTACTTAAAGTGTTAGTTGAAATGTCAAATTGCATAGTAATACCTAACATCTAAATTAGTATTGGTTCAAGTGCCAAGTTGCATAGTAATACCTAACATCTAACTTAGTGTTAGTATAAATACCTAAATTTGTAGTAATCATTGTTTATGATTTTTTTATACTTTATATGATTATGTTATATATATATATATATATATATATATATATATATATATATATATATTATTTTTTATTTTATATAAAAAAATTTAGAGCATTCTTTAAATATTTTAATTTATTTATTATGGATAAAAAATATATTATAACTGTCTCCTAAAATTTGGTCAATTTTCTTGACATTTTTTTAACTACTCCTTAATTATTTGGTCTACTTTAGTTTTGGACACTTGTCCTTTTCTCATTACAATAATGATGAATAATTATAAATTATCTCCACATAATTTTAAATATAGTTAAAAAACAATTTACCATATAAATGTTGACACCACAAATTTTATGTAAGTAATAAGTATTGCTCCATAAATGATTTTTTTTTAATTTATATCGACATTTTTCTACATTATATAGATTAAACATTAATAAAACAGAAATTATGCGTATTCCTAAAATCATTAAGAGGAAGTAGTAAATTTGGTGTTAAAAAAGCTTAATATTTATGGTTGAGAAAGAGAAAATAGTAATTAGTAAAATGAGAAAAAGGTTATTGTATCTGATTGGATATGTAAAATGTGCAGCCTTGTGGTAGCAATTGCAGCAATTGCGTGTGCATATTGTATAGTGCAGCTTCCATTTGCCATATACTATGCAATACGACAAAAGAGGTTGATAAACAATGGATTCTTGCCGGAATTTGATTTCTATGGAGATAAGGTATGTTTTTTTTTTTTTTTTAACACTAAAACACAAAAATCATCAAATAAAAATCAATTTTAAAGATAAAAATAATAATCAATTTTAAAAATAAAAATATAACAAAATTAATTGTTATAGTGATTAAATTAAAGACTATTAAGAACTAATATTTTTTTATTTATAATAAAAAATAAATAAATGTAAATCACTTCCTGGATAGTTCAACCCTTATACATAATACACACAAATACCTATTTCGACCAGAATCCACCAAACTAACTAAAAAAAACCTTGTTCTTTCTACACCTAACAAACAACTTTAGGAGACCAACCTCATATACTCCACAGGTTTCAAACACCAATCAGAAAAGGAAAACGAAGTAAATCGAATTTTTGTAGAAATCCAAGACCAAACCTTTACTTGCACCAAAGCAAATACTTCAGATACATCAACCACTCCTATTTTGAAAATGATAGAATTCCTGTGACTCCAAATTTCACTCACCACCCCAACCCAAATTGTGTTCCATACAATAATAACTGACTCTGAAAATAAAGTCGGCTTGAATTGATCAAAGTTAGACTTCGGATCAATGTGAGACACGAACGAAACACCAAACCACCTAAAACATAAACAAATTTGGTTGGTTTCTATTATTGTTAAATAGTTTCTAAATTGTTATCTAATTAGCTACCAAGGTTTTAACTATTAATCATTTAAATTCTAATTTGATAACAAAAATTTTGGTAGCTAATTAGATACCAATTTAGAAATCATTTAACAATAATATAAATTAATTTAAAGACTATTTTTTTAATCTCTAATTTAGTCATTAATTTATTTATTTTTTTTAAATTAGTTTCTATTTAATGATTTGTTTATAATCCAATATTTTGAAATTTAAGTATATTTAGAAGGTAAATTATTTCTACTTTATAATTTGAAATTCGTATCTATTTATATATTATAAATTAATTTTATTTGTTTAATTGATAACATATGTGTTTTTTTTTTTGAAGTTATGAATGTGTGAAAGTAGTTTAAAGTGATATGAATTGAATTGCAGATAATTAGTCTGGTTGTGGGAGTAGCCATTGGTGCTGGTTTTGCAGTGTCTGTGGAATTAAAGAAGTTCATCGACGAACGTATTAAAGGTTCCGATGATCTGAAGTCAACATACCGGAAGCTTTTGATTCGAGGGTTCGTTTCTTGTGGTTTTCTTCTGGTGACCTTCCTCTCCATGGCTTTCCTTTCATTCTTTTCCTCCAATCATCGAACCAAAAAGCAACCCAACCCCTACTAAATCCTACCTGTTAGCTTCATCAATTTTGGGTTGATGTTAACAAAAATTGTATTAATATTATTAATGTTAACGTATTATATTTATTAATATTGTTTATTTTATTTTTAATGTTAATATTATCATTATTATTAATATTTTATTGTCATAGTTATTATTAATTTTGTTATTATTATTATTATTATTTTAATTACTATTATTATTATTATTATTAAATTTATCAATAAATTTTATTGATGGATTTTTGTTTGTCGATTCCGATAGATTGTGTTCAAGCTCAATTACCTGCGAATATGAAAATTAAAAAAAAATTACACATCTAAATTATACAATTATTTTTTACTAAATAGTAACTAAAATTAAAGGCAACAAATAATTAGTTACTATATTAATTAAATTATATATTATTTAAGAGATAAAAAAGTTATTTATATCTAAAGTAGTTTCTATTATTAATAAAAATTTATAAAATAGTTTGTAAATTGATATCTAAATTAACTAATAGGATTTTAGTTAATAGGGTTTTAGCTACTAATATTTTAGATTTTAAATTAGTTTCATTTAGTCTATTAGAGACTAATTTAGAATCTAAAATATTAGTAGTTAAAAACTTGATAGCTAATAGTTAGATACCAATTTAAAAATCACTTTATAAATTTTTATTAATAATAGAAACTATTTTAAATACCAATGATTTTTTTTAGTATCTAAAATGATCTCTAATTTAATTCAATAATAATTAATTATTTTGATATATAAATTTATTTGTAATTTGATTATTTTTCTTGTAGTACACTATGAGCTAACACTACATTGAATCATCTCTCTTTTTTTTTCAAATTTGAACGATTAAAACAAAATATATTTGTTTCAACTTTATTTAAGATTTTGAATAATAATATTTGGATTAATCTTATTTTATATAAAACTTCAAAATTTTATTTATAATAATATAATATTTAAATTATTTTATTAATTAAATATTATTATTTATTATTATGATTAGTTGTAAAACAAAATGTTTAAAAATGAAAATGGTAAAAAATATTAATAGTATTAAGATTTAAATTTTATAAGACTTCATCATGTGTTGATATGACATAAAAAAATAAAATTAATAATTTTTTATATGTAGAATATATTATAAATCAAAATCAAAACATACAAATTTGTATGGTGTTCCAATATTTTTTCATAAACTATACATGAGGTAAAACCTCATAAAAATTATTGACTTAACACCAGTCAATTCTTAGGCATACTTTAACACACAAATCTTTCTCTGCTGTTACAAAATGAAGACTTTAAATTTTTTTCGGTGCACTACTCTATGATAGGTTTTTCTTAAATAAAAGTTTTCATCTACCTATCATTATAAATTTGACTTTTTTTTGTGTTGACTCGTAATAACAATCATATTATTATTGTATAAAAAAATATTACTAAAAAATAAAATATAAAAATGTGGAAAGACTAAATCAAAATCCTTATATTAATAAAAAAATTATAGATAAACTATATATATTCATCAAAAATTTAAGAACAGAGTAGATGACTCTATGATAGGTTTTATTACTAAATAAGTTACAATTTGTGTGTCTTTTACATAAATGGATAATTTTTTAAAATAATTATAAAAATAGGTAAATCAACTTTGAGGCGGCGATTTTGTTAGAAAAAAATAGTTATTTAGATGAAAGATTTTTGTTTGTTTTTTTGTTTTTTTCCAAAGGTAGAAGTTGTACTTTGATTAGTAATTTTTTACTTTTTTTTTATGTTAGTTATTGAAATGAGTTTTAATATATTTTTTTACAAAAGTCGTGATTGACAGTACACCTTGTAATTTTTTTTTTAAACTTTGATGTTGTGTTTGGAAGTACAATTTTTAGTTTTTTTGTTAAATGTATAAAAGTCTTACTACAAAGCACAAATTAAATGACGGTAGTGTGATTGTGGAGTATTTTAAGTTTTTCTCTCTTATCCTCGTGTAACTGCATTTTGTTGTACTTGTCACTTGTAACTACTAATATGTATTGATCGGTTTATATTTTACACAACATCTACAAGACTTTGAAATTCAGTTTCATCCCGTTCAAAATGAAGATTTTTTGTCAATATATACGGATTCAAACTTCATCAAGAAGACCAATAATTATTATGTTCGATAATGAAATGGATCAATCAGGTTAAAATAATCCAAAAAAATGTTATTCTCATAACGAATGTCTCAATCGTGCAAATTGTACATATAGACAATAATAAATAACTCATTCCACAATTTCACATTCCATAATTTTACTCTATATATATTTAATCATGCAAAAAAATTTCATTAGCATTCTATTTACACGACCAATTTCTTTAATTACAATTACATTATTCACTACATTAAAATTAAATACATACTTTAAAAAAGTAATTACAATAAAAAATTATCCTAACATAACCAATTTAATTAATTATTTAAGCTAATTGAATATTTATTTAAATTACATTTATTTACAAATAACTAAATACATTATGTTAAAACCCAAAAAAATACAAGTACAATTCACATAAAAAAAACATAACTTTGAACAAAAAGCAGTAAAAAAATAACTTTATATTGAATGACACCATTTCTAGTTAAAATATAAAAAAACACATATTATCCTTTTATAAATAAAAAATAGCAATTGTTCTTACAAGCACGACATCAACATTTTTGAAAAGAAATTACAAGTTGTAGTACAACTTCTGTCAAAAAAATTGAAACACGATTTCATTAATGAGTTTAAAAAAAAGTTAAAAATTAATAATTAAAGCACAACTTTTACTTAAAAAAAATTCCAAACAAAATCATCTATCAAATAACGATTTTTTCTATCAAAATTGTCATCTAAAACCGATTTACCTATTTTTATAACTTTTTTTTAAATTATCCATTTCTATAATGAAAAAAACCCACAAATTGCACATCTTTAATAACAGAACCTATATAATATCCCTTTGAGCTTTCAAAGACAAACCATATAAACAAAACATCTAAACACAAACATAAAAATTGTATTAATTCCTATATTTTTTATAATATATAAGTAGGTACAAACTTCTTCTCATTAAACTGATTTTATGAGATTAAGTTAGACTTAAAATTCACTTTGTAATAATATATTTAGTGTATATGTTACCTGCAATAATATATTTAGTATATATGTTACCTGCAGAAGTGACATATTTTTGAAAAATTTACAGATAATTTTCGTTCGTTTTTATTGAAATGGATTTTATTTAAAAAAACTACGCAATTGGATAACTTGTATTCATAAAAATAAATTTCAAATGAAAAAGTAGTATTTGAAAACATGATTTCTCTTGTGATCACTTTAAAAAAAAATAGAAGACATGTTTTCATGTACGAGTTTTATTTTTTTTTTCTTTTGTAATTACATTAAAATTGTGTTTTAAAGCACATTTTTTTAAAGATTTGTCTATTATGTTAACTTATTTTCTCAGTCTTCTTTGAAAACACGAGTTTCACTTTTTATTTATTTTTAATTAAATCGTGTTTTTGTAGAGACATTTACATTTTTTTATTTTTTATTTTTTATTACAGTCTTACTTGCAAGACGACTTTTTTTCAGTTCTTTTTTTTATGTTTTAAACCATGTAATTAATTAACTATTTAAGGTTCAGGGTAATTAATTAACTATTTTAGGTTTAGGGTAATTAATTAACAATTTAAGGTTTACGGTATTTAATTCATTATTTCATAATTTTTATTTTGGAGAATTTATCATTTAATATAAATAAAGAGATTTAAAATTTATTTAATTTAATTAATTAATGAAATTACTTATAATTAAATGAAATTTTAAAATATTTAAAGCAGTGTTACTAAATTATAGATAATGTGATTATTTATTTCATTGGTTGGTAGTTTTTATTTTGGAGAATTTATTATTTTAATATAGTGAAATATTTAGTTTAGTTAATTAATTAATTAATTAATAGAATTTGTTATTTAAATAGAATGCTATTGGGAAAAGATTAAATTAGTGCCATTAAATTATATGTTAACATTCAATAGAAAAAAATTCACAATTAAAAAATCATTAAAAAAATTAAATTTAAAAATAAAAAATAATTAGTTGCTATATTAATTAAAATATATTTTAATATTTTAACTACTAATTATTTAAATTCTAAAGTTAGTAGTTAAAATCTCGAAAGATAATTAAATATTAATTTAAAAACTATTTATTAATAATATAAGTTAATTTAAATATCAATAATTATTTTAATTTTAAAATAATATATAATGTAGTCAAAATAATTTAAATTATTTTTTTTCTTCACAAATTTATTTTTATTTAATAATTTTATTTTTGTTTCATAAAACAAATTATTTATCATTGTCTAATTTCATTACAATTATAAATTATCCAACATAATAATTAAATAACTAAACTAACTAAATATTTGTTTATATTACAATGATAAATTATTCAAATTACATTCAATTACAAAATACGAATTCAATGCATGACTGAAGAAAAAAAAGTTAAGATAATAGAAAAAAAAAACTTCAGAAAACATGTTTCAAAGCACGAGTGAAAATGAAAATTCAAATCACGACTGAAAAAAAAATAGAAGTTGTTCATGAAAGCACGATTTCTAATTTTAAAAAATATCAGAGTAAAAATTGTGCTTAAAAGCAAAACTTTTTATTTGAAAATCATTTTTACAAACATGAGTTGTTCAATTATGTAATTTTTATGAAATATTACACAATTCGGTAAAAATGAATGAAAATTAATAATTTTTATAAATTTATCTATGCTTGTAGGCACTAGCTTGAATAATTATTTCTTGTACCATATGCACTATGTTCCTGCTTAAAATTAAACCCTGTTTCATAATTTTAAATGAGACCTTAAATCATATTAATAAAAAAATATTTTTCTATCTTAGAAAAATGTATTTTTGCTACCAATTAAAATATTAATGAGAGGTCATGCAATAAGTCAGAAGATTAAAATCTGAATTTTATAAAACATATATACAAAAAATAAGATCAAGGATCAAAATAAGACCTTAAGTCAACTAATAAAAGATTATTTGTTTTATTTTAAAAATATATATTTTTACAAACTATCAATTAAGAGTGTGAGTCTTATAAGACCCTTACATTAAAGTAAAAAATACAAAAATAAATGTTTAAAAAATGATGTAGCACGGTATTACTCACAAAACAAAAATTAAAATTTTATATAATGACTTATGAAATGAAAATGACTCATGAAGATATTCTAAGGAATGACATTCATAAATGTTGATACATTTATTTTGAAAAAAAAATATTTATTCATCTATAAATAGTATTAATGAATAATTAATATTTGTTTCCGTAAAAAAAATGTAACATTAATATAAACATTAATGTATGTATTACCAACAAAAAAACATTAATTTATAAATGATCATTTCTTCTAATTTAACTCATTATATATAGTATTGAAATAAATGTTATTTACTAATAGTATTGAAATAAATGTTATTTACTAATGTGGGACTGGAATGTGACTCTGCCTTGGTTTGTGTTGCGTTTTCTGTTAGGACAAATGTTATTTGGATGCTTCGTAATCGATAGAATATTTGTCTTAATTACTGTGGACAAATCAGATTTAAGATTACTCATACTTTTTGTGAAAGAAATGCGTGTGCTGATAAGTTGACTAATTTATGATTTATTCATAGAGAATATTTTCATTGGTATAATAAACTTTCATCTAGTCTGTTATTAGAATTTTTTATTAATAGGTATAGTCTACCTATGTATCGTTTTTGTTAACATATGAGTTTTGGTTTAGTTCTCCCATATTTTTGTATTTTTTATTTTTTTTAATAATAGTTTTTTCATGTAATGACAAATGATTGTTGTTACTTAAGGTGTTAGCCTAGCTGAGATGTCAAGTAACATAGTGATATCTAACATGAAATTTTTTTATAAAAAAAAATAAAAATAAATGTTATTTACTACATTTTCCTTTTACATGCATTTCAAAGTTATTTTAAAGAAATTCAGTAATATAATACATTTTATTTATTTATTTATTTTAAAAAAATAGTTATGTAATTTCTTATTTTACTTAATTTTCTTTTTATTTGATATAATAAATACATGCATAAATTATTTTGAAAATGTTATAAAGACCAATGGTATAATAGAGGAAAAAAAATATTTTTCATTGGGCTAGCACTAGAAGAAAACTCTTAAATACAAATCAATTTTAAAAACAAAAAATAATTAGTCATTATATTGACTAAATTAGATAATATTTTTGTGACTAAAAAATTATTTATATCTAAAATAGTTTCTACTATCAATAAAATGTATAAACTAGTTTTTAAATTGATATTTGATTAACTAAAAAAAAAGTTTAGTAACTAATTAAAAACTAAGTTAAAAATTAATTTATAAATTTTATTAATAAACTATTTTAAATATCAATATCTTTTTTATTCTCTAACATAATATATAATTTAATTAATATAATCATTAATTATTTGTTCTCTATCAAATTGATTTCTTTTTAAAGATATTTTTAGTGTTAATAAAAATTAATCAAAGCATTAATAAATATAAATTGTAACATTTTTATACACAATGGAAAGTAATCGTTTCATTGATTTTATATTAGTATATCTTTAAATGCAATACCCCTTATATTCAATGCTACCCATTTATATTAAATCATCATTTAAAACTTTTAGTTTAAATGTTTAAAAATGTGTGTTTAATTAATTAACAATATTAGTTTAACTTAATATTTCTGAAGCATTGTTCTCTGATCTTATCAGTTAGTGTTGGATGAATCAGTGCTGAGATATATCAGTTCAGTCACCCTTTTCTCTTTAAGTTGTTTTCTTAGAGCAGATTAGGTTTAATTCAGTTCTAATAAGGTAACATTGTTTTACAGTTTTAGAGACTGAGTTATAATAAGGTTTTGTATTAGCCAAGAATGATACAAACATGTTTTTCATATGATTTGAGCAATTGAAAACTGTTTTAAACTTCTGAAAGTGTTTTGGTTGATTCCATTTGACAGGAGCAATGGAGGCAAAGGCAATGCCAGAAGTGGTGCTAAACTCAGGGCAGAAGATGCCCATTTTAGGTTTTGGCACAGGAACAGTGCCCTTGCCACCACCCCATGTGCTCATTCCTGCATTCATTGAAGCCATAAAAGTTGGCTACAGGCATTTTGACACTGCAGCTTATTATGGTTCTGAGGAGCCTCTTGGCCAAGCAATAGCACAAGCCCTAGATCAAGGTCTCATTAAAAGCCGCAGTGAGATCTTTGTCACCTCCAAACTCTGGTGCACTGAAGCTCATCCTGGGCTTGTTCTTCCAGCACTCAAGAGTTCATTGCAGTATAATTTTGTTACCCTTTTATTTGATTCTTATTAAGTTTTGCCTTTTGAAGTTGATCTGTTCATTTGATTCATTGTTTGTGTTGGTTGGTTGATTGCACAATTTTTACTATTTCTCAGTCCAAATTAACATTTTAGTTTGATCATCATTGTCAATTTTAATTCATGAGAGAATATATGGTTAATTAGTGATCAAACATCGATTAATGATATATAACTAAAATGTAGATAAGTAGAGAGGGGACAATTTTCACTGAATGAGCCAACTTTTTAGATGGATATTAAACTTGAATCAAATTTGTTCATATGCTTGATTTGTATATATTTCATGTTTGAGATTCACAAGCCTAACATATTCTAAAAATTTACATTTTCAATTTGGATTCGAAAATCATAACAAAATGTTAAAAGAATGTTATTTTGATAACTCCATAGTCAAAAATATCAGTTTACAACATTTTTTCATTTTCTTACATGATTTATATTTCAGTAAAAGATTATTTTTTCATTTACTTTTAACAGTTGTAATCTGCAGTAATTCATGTGATTTATGCAACATTCATCCTCAAATTATAGAAGTTAATTGTTTGAATGTTACATTTTGATAGGAGGTTGGGGCTAGAGTATGTGGATCTTTACCTAATCCATTTTCCAGTGAGGCTGAGACAAGGAGCTAAAGGAATCAAGTATGGCAAAGAAGACATTCTTCCTTTGGACATGAAAGGGACATGGGAAGACATGGAACAATGCTCTAAATTGGGTTTGGCCAAATCCATTGGTGTAAGCAATTTTGGGGTGAAAAAGCTTGCACAGATTGTTCAAAATGCTACTATTACTCCTGCTGTTATCCAGGTACTCTTATGTTACTACCACATCAATCAATTGCATAAATAAAACCTTCACAATTCACATAATTAAGGGTGAAATCTGATTTAATTAAGTTTCTCAACTTTTAGGCCAAAATATTGATCTTGGTCCTTTCATTTGAAATCGCATCCTTCTTCATAAACAGTGTACAATGTTTCGAATTGTTGCCATGATTATGTTTTGAGCAGTAAAATTATATTACAAGCAATGCAACTGATGTTTCCCAAGTCTTACAGATACAACAAAATACTATTTTATTTAACTCTGTTGTATTTAGGGGGAAATATCATCAAAGTTTGTGTATGAAATTGAGATTTTTTGGGTTGTTTGTAAAATGGGTGTGCAGGTGGAGATGAACGCAGCATGGAAACAGGAAAATCTGAGAAAATTCTGCAAAGAGAGAGGAATTCATGTGAGTGCATGGTCCCCTCTGGGAGCCAATGGAGCTGTGTGGGGTTCCCTTGCTGTTATGGACAGTCCTATTCTTAAGGATATTGCATCCACATTAGGCAAGAGTGTGGCACAGGTGAATTAAACATACACCATCAACCATGTTTCATTTTATTCTTTTAAATAAACATAAAACAACTTAAATGCATTGTTTTCCTCGTGTATATATATATATATATATATATATATATATATATATATATATATATATATATATATATATACTATTTTCACTTTTTAGTTCATTTTTATGATCTTGCAATGTCCAAATCTTTTAATTTTGACATTTAATAGCCGTTTTTGTTAAAAAAAATGCTTAATTGGTTTTATCCTCTTGGGCATGTGAGATTTTTTTTTTTAAGATTATGTCATATCAAAAGATTAATACACTTAGTAATTATATTTCTTAAAAAGTGGACTTTGTAAGATGAGATTTACACTCACTATGAATTATTTTTTATCTTTAGTTGATAACATTTCTTACCTCGAAAATCTCCAACATTTCTTACTTTGAAACTATTGTACATGTGATTATATATTTACGAATGATCCGATAACAATACAATAGTGGATGACACGATAGACCAACAAATCTTGTTATAATAAAATCTAAACGATTTTGATAATATTAAGAAGTAGATAAAACTTAATTCAACTTTACAAAACTGATTTCTAAAGTGAGATTTATACTCGATCAACATAGGATCTCTAACAATATTTTTTATAAAAACAAAAGAAAATGAAAAAAAATACATGAATTATAAAAGAATCACAACAAAAACTAGAAGCTAAAACAAATATGTTTACAAAGAACTAAAAGGAAGTTTAGGGCAACATAAAACCAACACCTTTTTTATGTCACATTCAATCTTTACACTTGATTATTTGAAAACACATGTGTAATCTACTATGGAAGAAATTGGTATCATAGCCTCATTTTATTTTCAAATAGTTTGACAGAAAACATTGAACTTAGGATTCTAAAGTAATGATGTGATGTGAAACTTAGTGGTTAGTGTGCAATTGCAGGTTGCACTGAGGTGGATAATAGAGGAAGGTGCAACTCCAATAGTGAAGAGCTTCAACAGTGAGAGAATGAAGCAAAATCTTCAGATTTTTGATTGGGAGCTGAGTGAGAGTGATTCAGAGAAGATCAAAGAAATAGCACAGCACAGGGGTTTCAAAGGTGAACGTTTTGTCTCTGAATTTGGCCCTTTCAAAACTCTCGAAGATCTTTGGGAATGACTTCACTTCAATCTCATCAATGCTGTTTCTGCTTTCAAGTGGAAAACACTGTTTCACTTCTTCTAAGAATTTTCCTTTCAAATAAAGAAGGTTTTAAATAAAGTTTCATTCTTATACATTTTCAAGGCAATATTTTTATACTATGAAGCAATGAAAATTTGATAGATATAATTTTTAATATAGTTATTATAAAATGGTATCTGAATGTTAGGGTGGTAATTACTTGAGGAGCCTAAGTCTAAAATTTATTAGCATAAGCAAAATAAAAAACAAATGATACTCACTTTCTTGAGAAGCTCTACAAAGGTCCCACATAGAACCGTGAACTCAGACAAGACTGAATATGATTATTTATGATGAAATTTTTTCCAAAAAGAGCCAACGAAAGTTATTAATTATTTATTAGTATTAGTATTTGTATTATCAAAATTATTATAAATATTTGAAATAAACTATTGTTAGAGGGACTCAAATATAAATTAGAATAAACAAAAGACCATTAACCATTATAATAAACAATTTTTATTATTATATTATGATTATTATTATTTTTATTATGATTATACTTATTAATATTATTAATATTATTGATAAATTATTTATATTATTCATATAATTATTATTAATAATATTATTAATATTATTATCATTATTAATATTATTAATATTATTAATATCTTTAATATATTAATATTATTAATTATTAAAATAATATAAAAGAATATTATAATTAATAATAATATTAAATTTATTTATGAATTTAATTTAAATCCGTAAATAAAATTTATAAATAATAATAAATTTATGTAATGCTAAATTTACCTACCAAATTCAGATTAATAAATAATAATAAAATAATAAAAATTTATCCATAAATTTAAATCTGTGGATAATTATTTTTTCAGTAGTATCAAGTTAGAAAGTCATAATTTAAAAAAAAATACTAACAAAAATCATTACAAGCATCAACAAACTTCAATTTTGAGTATTACACTTTAACATTTTAAATTTTATTTTCTAAAAAAATTAAATTAATATTTTATTTTTTGTCTGTTGAAATTGGACAGAACACCTGAATTTTATTACATACCTAAAAAGAATTCAATTATCTTAACCTAAAAACAATATTTTGTGTGGATGTGTACTTCTTTCATGAAGGACATAATATATTGCAAAGAGAAAAACCAAATACACTTAATTAATTATAACTAATATCAATTTTTAATTTAAAATTAAATAAATAAATAAATTAAAAAAAGTCTTTTTACTTAATCTTTGATAAATGGATTTATTTAATACAAGAATAAGTAGAAATAATTAATTTTTAGTTTGAATATTTTATTTAATAAAAATAATATTTTGTATGAATGTGTACTTCTTTCATTAAGGACATAATATATTGTAAAAGAGAAAATACAAATACAATTAATTAATTATAATTAATCTCAATTATTAATTTAAAATTAAATAAAAATAATAATTATTGATTTTAGAATTGCACGGTTGCTCTTGTTTTTTGTTTTTTATTTTTAGCAATGCAAGGTGAGATTCAAAGAAGATCCTCATTGAACACGAACTTAACAAGTGGTTAAGTAAGTGTGAATGTTCACTTCTAGATGACAAAAGGAAAAAACACAAGTATATGATGATTATAATGAATGAGGCGAAAATTAAAGAATGAATGAAAATGACCAAATGGTAAAGACATAATTAAGAACATAAGAAGGAAAGGTAAATGCCGTAATGAAAGGATGGAAAAGTGATAAGGTGAAGGAAGCTTACGGAGAAATGGAGAGGATGATCATTCCACTTGGAGGGTGGGAATCCCCAAGATAAGTGAAGGAAGAGTTGCCACTTGAGGTGCTTACACACTCAAGATAAAACCCAAAACAATTTAGGAGACAAAACTCATTAATCACTCAAGCAGAGTTTCTTTACTATCTTCAAAATCAAGTGAAAATACATGAGGCAAAACATCCTATTTATAGGAATTGGTGCCTTGGTGGGCAAGATTGGGGAAGGTAGAAATTGATTAAGAGAGGGACGACCTAAGGGTTGACCTAAGTCAAAGCCGCCCCTTAGTTCTAGCTTCTAGAAGCTAGGGCTACCTCTTAACCCTAATGGACTTGACACAAACTCAATTTGATAAATACACCCCTGTTATGCTATATGAACTCTACTCTATTGAAATTAAAAACAAATAAATTAGCTGGTGCTCAACTTCCATGACTTGGACTCTGCTCCTGGTGATCTCTGAGGAATGATGGACTCTGAGACACTGGCTAGTGGTTGGTCCTGACCTAACCCTGGAAGGTTGGGCTTGGTCAAGGGATGCTCTATCTTTCAGGTCTTCATCAATTAGTCAAGTTCCACAGTGCAGGCAATACATAGGGAACATGTGGCTATCTGAAGATGGGCCTTACAAGACCTTGGAAGAACTTTGGGATGGAGACATTAGAATATTTCTCCAAGACTCAAACTGGGTTTTAAGATATAAATAATGAGAATAAATCAGATGTGAGTTCGCTATTATGAACATGTCTTGTACTATCATTATCATTATGGTTTGATCTATCTCCAAATAAGAACCTAGTTGCCCTTAGTAATTATTTCACAGGGGCTCTTGAGTTGAACAAAAGTGACAATTTTATCAGAAGGGTGAGGTTGTAATGCCTCTTCAACTCAAAGGAAATGCAAGTCTCGATGATTTCCTCTTATCACTTGCCTTTCCATCCTTTCCACCAAAAAGTAACAAGCAATGTTGTTATCACCACCACTCACTACCACTATACTGCACTAGCATTCTCTGCAAGTGTTTATGCATTTTGCTCAGTGTTTATTTCATGTTCATGGATTTTTCTTAGTTACTTGGCCTTTTGGAAAAGAAAATTAACGCACAATATTTCTACAAACATTGTCCTTCTGCTAAATACATATATGCATTGCGGAAAGCAAAGTATATCCCCATAAGTATATTTGATAAATCAGCAGACTTTATTCAGTAATTAACCAACCAATCCCCTTCTGAAGAAACATGTATTCTCAATCATGCTTTAGTCATTAGAGGACAAATGAAACTGTGAATGAAACCATATTAAAGATCCCAAATTAACTAAAAATTACAACATTTTCATAGTATATAACTGGGTGTAAACTTAACCTTATAAACCAGTTTTATGAGGTTAAGTAAGAATTAAAATCCACTTTTTAATATATCTCTTATGCCAAAAGCAATAATTAGCAAGATTGCATGCTTAAATTGGCCAATCAAATGTAAATTAGTAAGTGTCCACAAGATTAGCTTGCACTTTAGTAGCAAAAAATTAATTTCTTTTCCTAAACTTAATTGTGTATACTTTGTTGAGACACTAGACTCTCTAGTCACCTCTAAACAGTGTCATCTTATTGCTGATAAAAAAAAAACTCTAAACAGACTAAAACTCTCACTAGACAATCTTATGAATATGAGTAATCTAAGATTTTGACAATAACAAACATTATAGTATATATATGTTTCTAAAATCAAATGTTGATGAAAAGTAGAGTATTTAGTATTTTGAGTTATGAGCATGTTATTATCTAATGTGAGATCTCAAAGTTTCATTAGGATAAACTTTAAACGGCTCTGATATCATATTAAAAATTAGACTTTAAGTTTAACTCACCTTTAAAAAATTGACTTATAGAGATTTACACTCACTTATATATTATAAAATAATTTTATATCTAATCGACACGGATCTTTACCCATGCTAAACAAAAGTCTATAAACTCTATTAAATCTCCTTTCTAGAGTCAATTGTTCCAATATAGTTAATTTTTTAACTTATAAAAAAGCTAGCAAGTTAATTTTTTTTTGTTCATCACATTTTAGTTCCTAAAGACTACTGCTTTAATTTAATTACAATTAAAAACTAATACGCGACATTAAATTCAGGGACTAATAACTTCAACTAGTGAACTAGTTATTTCCTCTGTCTCCAACATACTTCCACTTATTACAGTTCATGATAATTAACCCATTTCACTTCATATTACTTAAGGTATTTATCATAGTGCCTGAGTTACTTAGTGAAATTAAAGGTTTGAATTCAGACTATCAAGAAACAACAAAAACAATAAATGAGGTTGCGTACAAGCAATAAACCAAAGATGCTAGGGAAAAAATCAGTTAATTTATGTGGACCGGTTCATGCTTTCTATAAAAAAAAGCAGTGATGTTTTCATGTGTTTGTATATATGTGGACCGATTCATCCAAAGAGGATATTTCTAGTTTTCTTCAATGGACTTAGAATTAACACTTTCTTATGTTGTATAACAACATTTCTACACACATCAAACCCAACAGAAAATATGGAAGCAAAAAGAATCCCAGAAGTGATACTAAACTCAGGGAAAAAGATGCCAGTGATAGGCCTTGGAACTGCATCAGTTCCTCCTCCACCACATGAAACTCTCACCTCCATACTTATTGATGCCTTTGAGATTGGATACAGACACTTTGATACTGCTTCTCTTTATGGAAGTGAGGAGCCTCTAGGCAAAGCTGTGGAAAAGGCTTTGGAACTAGGCCTTGTGAAGAGCAGAGATGAAGTATTCATCACTTCAAAACTATGGTCATCTGATGCTCACCCTGACCTTGTTCTTCCAGCTCTCAAGACCTCACTGCAGTAAGTACAAGGAGCTTTAACCACTCATTTGGTTCCAATATTTTAAAAACTTCACTTTTTAGCTTCTATATCTGAAAACTATTGTTTCAATTGTTACAAATATACCTTTTGAAAGCTTATATGATCATCCTCTTATACAGTTTGTTTCTATTGTTGCATGTTGTGTAAATTTCCATGAATCTGCTTAGGAAGTTGGGGTTGGAGTATGTAGATCTCTATTTGGTTCATTGGCCAGTGAGGCTGAAATATGAAGCCAAAGGGACATCTGATATATTGAAGGAAAATGTGATGCCCTCCTTTGACATGAAAGGAATATGGGAAGCTATGGAAGAGTGTTGCAGATTAGGCTTGGCAAAGTCTGTCGGTGTGAGCAACTTCGGCATCAAAAAGCTCAACCAGCTCTTGGAAAATGCAACCATCCCTCCTGCTGTGAATCAGGTATGAAGGTTTAGCAACTACATGTGGATTAATGTTCAAACAGTGATGAAAAAGTTGTTGATTTTGGTGATTCCTTCCATTGGTTTTAGGTGGAAATGAGTCCCTCATGGCAGCAGGGTAAACTCAGAGAATTTTGCAAACAGAAAGGAATTCATGTGAGTGCATGGTCACCACTGGGATCTTACAGAAGTTCTTTTGGTACAAATGCAGTTATGGACAGCCCAATCCTTAAGGAAATCGCTTGTGCAAGACAGAAGACCATTGCTCAGGTTCTCTTACTATCTCAGACTTCAACTCTCACCACCCACATTACAATGATACATTAAAAGATGCTGGTTTGCAACTATGATTTGATTCAGTACAATTTTAGAATTAATCAATTTCAACTAAAATTTATTTGTCTTTCCAGTTATAATCTGTTTGTTACATGGTTGTGAACATCTTATCATCTATTATCTATGATATATATATCTATGATGGTTAAAAATGGATGAATGGCAATGCAGGTTGCACTGAGATGGATATACGAGGAAGGGGGAATTGCTATTGTGAGAAGCTTCAACAAGGAGAGAATGAAAGAGAACCTTGAGATATTTGAGTGGGAACTGAAGCAGGAGGAATCACAGAAATTCAGGGACATTCCACAGCTTAGGATGTTTTCTGGAATAAACTTTGTATCAGAAAATGGACCCTACAAAACCTTGGAAGAGCTTTGGGATGGAGACCCTTGAAATCAAATCATGTGTAATAATTTCCATGTCTCTACCAATTTAGGTATGCAACTCATGGCATGGATTCATCAATGTTGCCAATCAATTTACTTTAGGATCTGTGTGATGATTAATAATGATGCTTCAACTTTTCACCAACATTATTCTTTCACAAAACGTTGCTGTACAAGTTATTGTAATCTTCGGTAACTCTAAAATAATTATTTTTTAATTGGATATGCCCAACAACTAATCAGATATGTATATTGTTTCTTTATGTTTAAATGTGTATATTATTCCTATAATTATGATTCATGATAATTTCGAAAATACAATTTTTTTATTTTATGAAATGAAGAAGAATAAAGAAATTTAATTAACATTAGTATTTTTAATTAGTGTGAAATTAGATTTGAATTAACAAAGTTATAAATTACTTTTAAAAAAATACGTTGTGTATTAATGACATAAAATTTCAAAAATAACATAAAATAATAAATGTTCCTATAATGTATCTATTTTATAATTTTTATTTTTACAAAAAAGATCGATGGTTTTATCCTATAATATAAAATTTTATTATTTTCGCTTCTTAATCAAGTCCAACAGGAAAATTTTAAATTACAAAAAAGTAGGAGTTAAAACGATAAATTGGATATGTTAGAAGCACGACTAAGATATTCAAACCTTAATTTAATTATCTGAGTTTTAGTACATATTGAAACAAGACACAACAACATTTAATTACTTCATTTACTTTCACTCAAGATTATACATAAATTTATTCATTAATAATATATAACCAATCTTTTTATAAAAAACCATATCTAATAAACTAAACTAGAATGAATATTTAAGTGATAATATGAAACGAAAAAAAGAAAAAAAACATTAGTCGGAGAGTAGATCAGTTTATCTAATAGTGTAATATAATCACTACAAGAAAATTATTAAATAAAAATTAATTTTAGAGATAAAAAATAATTAGTTATTATATTGATTAAATTAGATATTATTTTACAGATTAAAAAAATTATTAGTTTTAAAATTAGTTTCATAAATAGTTTCTAAATTGGTATTTAATTAATTAGTTACTTTTTAATAATCTTTTTCTATGTGATGGCAGATGATTGTTATTGATGGAGATGTGAACCTAGTTGAGATGTCAAGTTGCATAATTATGTCTAACATGAAAGCTTTTAAAAAAAATAATTGGTTGTTAAAACTTTGGTAGCTAATTAGATATCAATTTAGAAACTATTTATCAATAATAGAAACTAATTTAGAAACTAATAATTATTTTAGTATCTAATTTAGTTAATATAAAAACTAATTATTTTTAATTTTTAAAATTGGTTTCTATTTAACTATTTTCTAGTAGTGAATTATAAATACTCAGAGAACAAAATTTTATTATTTAAAAAATCAATAAACAAATTTTACAAGTTAGATTTATTTTAATAAGACTCTTATAATATTTTAAGAAGTATAGTTCCTATTCTTTTAATGATTCAGATTTTTAAAATTGAAACATAAAAAATAATATATAATATAATCTTACATAGTTTTATTAGTAGAGGTGAACGTTAATGTAAGTTTATATACTTTCCCTTTTAATTCATTGAAGTGGGATAAAAACTGTGACGAAATTCCTGAATTTCAAAATGAATAATACCTCAAATGTTCTAGTAGTGTTATTTCAATAGACTTAAGGTCTGACAAATCCTTTTTTTTTTACGTTTAATATAGTCTTACATCATTTAGGAATCAAGATCAAGATGAGTTTATATACATCTTTTTTCATTAATCCGTAAAATGATTTTATAAACAAAATCATAACGAAGTTTTTAACTCTAAAACAAACTATATCTTAAAATATTATCTCAATGTGAAAGATATATATTTAGTCCAAAGGTTTAGTTTAATTTATTTAAATTAACTATTTTGTTAGTTCATTTTATTAACACCTCCAATAACAAAATAAGGTGGAGGCTCTAGATCAGGTTGAACATATAGTATCAAAAATATATATATATATATATATAATATAATTTATTTTTTAATTTCTAAAATACTTGTTTAAAAATAATTTATAACAAATAGTTAGTTTTAAACGTATAATTTATATTTTGAACTTGTGATAAATAACTTATTTGGAATACAGTGCTATTTTTAATTATTGATGTTTTTAAATATTAAAAAATCAAAGTTATAAGTAAAGATGAAAAAACATATTATAAAAGATAACACATCAAGAAAAACTCCTATGAATGTTTATTGAAAGAAAAATAGAAAACTTTTGTTGACTAATGATGCTTAAAAACACTCTAATTGAACATAATTAGTTTAATTTATATGTATAGAGAGAACAAGATTTGTTGTGGATTAGAGTAAATAAGAGAAGTGTTTGTTCTTAAAATTGATTTTGAATAAGTGCTTTTGGGAAGAGTAGATTTGGATGATATTTTTCGGTTACACGCACCACACAACACAACAGAACGCATGAAGAGATGAAAGCAAAATGAAGAAGTGCTTCCAGCAGCAGCGGTTACAACCGCTACCCTCATGTCAGATTCTTGCTTTCTCTGGAACCCTTCAGTTCCAACTTAGCTTCTCCTGTTTCAAAGCCAAGAAGCGCGTTTGGGTCCCCGAGGCAAAGCTCAATTACAAGCCTCAGCTTCGGGTTTCGAAGCGAGCGCCGAAGCAAAGTCGAGACCACCCGAAACTCTTCTCACCCGATGCTGACGTGGAATTCTCTTCCGAACTGAGCACGGCGCAGTGCAACGCGATTCTGAAGCGGCTGGAAGAGAGCGCGGAGGACGACGCCGAAACGCTGTCGTTTTTCGAGAAGATGAGGGAAGGCGGGAAGCTGGAACGCAACGCCGGCGCTTACAATGTGATACTCCGCGTGGTGAGCAGAAGAGGAGATTGGGAAGGCGCGGAGAAGCTGATTTCTGAAATGAAGGCGAGTTTCGGTTCCGAATTGAGCTTCAACGTCTTCAACACTCTTATATACGCCTGCTGCAAACGGAATCTGGTGAAATTGGGGACGAAGTGGTTCCGAATGATGTTGGATTATGGCGTGGCGCCCAATGTGGCGACCGTTGGGATGCTCATGGGCCTTTATCGGAAGGGATGGAACCTGGAGGAGGCGGAATTTGCGTTTTCCCAAATGAGAGGGTTTGGAATTGTATGTGAATCTGCGTATTCTTCGATGATAACAATTTACACGCGTTTGAGGTTGTATGAGAAGGCCCTATGCGTGATCGAGTTTATGAGAAGGGACGAGGTGGTGCCGAATTTGGAGAATTGGTTGGTGATGTTGAATGCTTATAGCCAGCAAGGAAAATTGGAGGATGCTGAGAGAGTGTTGGAGGCAATGCAAGAAGCAGGGTTTTGTGCTAATATTATTGCTTACAACACTATGATAACTGGTTATGGGAAGGCTGGTAAAATGGATTCTGCACAGAGATTGTTTATGAGGATTCGACAGAGTTCACAGTTGGATCCGGATGAAACTACTTACCGATCCATGATTGAGGGTTGGGGTAGAGCTGATAACTATGTGTATGCCACGAGATATTATAAGGAGCTCAAACAGTTGCGGTTCAAGCCCAATTCCTCCAACTTGTTTACATTGATTAAGCTGGAGGCTAAATATGGAGATGATGAAGCTGTCTTTGAGATTCTTGATGATATGGTGGAGTGTGGATGCCACTGTTCTTCTATAATTGGTACTCTGCTGCAGGTGTACGAGAGTGCTGGAAAGGTTCATAAGGTGCCACATCTGCTCAAAGGTGTGTTTTATCAGCACGTGCTGGTCAACCAGAGTTCTTGTTCCACTCTGGTCATGGCTTATGTGAAGCATCGGCTGGTGGATGATGCCTTGAAAGTGTTGAATGACAAAGAGTGGCGAGATTCTAGATATGAGGATAACCTCTATCATCTTTTGATTTGCTCGGGCAAAGAGGCAGGTTTTCTGGAGGATGCTGTGAAGATATACACCCAAATGCCCAAATGTGATGACATCCCAAACATGCACATCGCCTGCACCATGATTGACATTTACAGTGTCATGGGCCTCTTCAAGGATGCCGAAGAGTTGTATCTGAAGTTGAAGTCTTCGGGAGTTGCCTTGGATATGATTGCTTTCAGTATTGTTGTAAGGATGTATGTCAAAGCTGGATCTTTGAAAGATGCTTGCGTGGTGTTGGAAGCTCTTCACGAGCGATCAGATATTGTTCCAGACAAGTTTTTGTTGTGTGACATGCTGCGTATTTATCAAAGATGTAACATGGTGGATAAATTGACTGATTTATACTACAAAATCTCGAAAAATCGAGAGGATTTCGACCAGGAACTATATAATTGTGTCATAAACTGCTGTGCTCAGGCTCTCCCAGTGGATGAGCTTTCTAGGCTTTTTGATGAGATGATACAGCGTGAATTTGTGCCTAGCACAATTACCTTTAATGTCATGCTTGATGTCTTCGGGAAAGCCAAGCTTTTCAAGAAGGTTCGGAGGCTGTACAACATGGCTAAGAAAGAAGGCCTGGTTGATGTGATCACTTACAATACAATCGTAGCTGCATATGGCAAAAATAAAGACTTCGACAACATGTCATTGACAGTCCAGAAAATGGAATTTGATGGATTTTCAGTTTCCCTTGAAGCATACAATTCAATGCTTGATGCTTATGGGAAAAATGGTCAAATGGAGACATTTAGATCTGTACTGCAAAGGATGAAGGACTCAAATTGTGCCTCTGACCACTACACATACAACACTATGATCAATATCTATGGAGAACAAGGATGGATTAATGAAGTTGCTACCGTGCTTACAGAATTGAAAGAATGTGGACTCAGACCTGATTTGTGCAGCTATAACACATTGATCAAGGCATATGGGATTGCAGGAATGGTTGAAGAGGCAGTAGGTTTGATCAAGGAAATGAGAAAAAACGGAATAGAACCCGACAAGACAACCTACACTAATCTTATCACTGCACTGCGACGAAATGATAATTTTTTAGAAGCAGTTAAATGGTCATTGTGGATGAAGCAGATGGAATTATGAATTTCACAAACTATGGCGTTCCTATAAGTGGTTCTGGACCTTCTAACCCTCGTTCTATGAAGAATAGTTTTACCTTAAAAGTCATACATCAGTACAGTCTTCCCTTGGTAAGATTTTTCTGTATATCTTGTAGCAAAAATAAAACAAACAAACAGAATATGTACTTTGCTGTATGAAGTTTTGCTAATTTGTGTATCAGTAATCTCGTAATAAAATTATCAATAATATTTTGAATACACTTGTAAATTATTAAAAATGGATAGAAATGTATTTAAAATATTTCTCATGAACATCACATCTAGTTCTAATAAATGATTGTACTCAACAGTTCAAGATTGAAGTTCTTGACCTCTATCTCTATCATTTATTTTTGTAATTGCAATAAGGTGTTGAATGAAAAAAGAAAAAACATTTTTTAACGATTTCAAATTAAATTTATATTATATGACTAACATAAAATGTATTATATTATTTAATTGTTTATTTAATGTATTGCTAATGTAAAAAAAAAATTATACTATCAACTAATTATAAATTACGATAACTATGACTACGGAAGTTTATGATAGATGCATATTGTGTCAAGACTTTTAATTTTTAAACTCTGGATCCTACTCATTGACCCACTCATGATTTAATTTTAACCAAATGAAGCAGTTGCAGAAACCAAGAAGCAAGGCTGATGAAATTGAAATTACACTTGGATCCATTCAACATGTAAACACAGTTCTCGAAATTGAGATGTCTGAAAGAAACTAAAAATAGGAAACATTTTTTAAAGCAACATTTCAGTGCTACTTGTAACATGAAAAATAAGTTTAGGAATTTCTTTTACTGATGAAAACACCATAGAAAAGGAGAAGGATAATTATTCTGACACTACTCTTAATTCTGCAATTAAAAGAGGTAAAATTAACAATCCTGTTTCTTCATTCATAACGACAAAAGGATACAATATATTCATAACAAATGAAGTACACTCAAACAAATTTCTAATAAACACTGATTTAGAACTTGTCTAAAACAGATATTAATACCAACAATGGATGGGAATGGGTCTAAAAGTGCACAGCACTATAAACTAGTAACAGCAGAGTTTGCATAGCTACTATGAATGCTATGTTCAGATTGTTAATAATCTTCTCACTTCCACCTCCCAAAGGTTCATCGCCTGAAACAAACTGAAGTGGTGATTTTGGAAGCTTCTTTGGAGAATCACTTAGAGGTTGACACTTCATTCCCGAGAGGCAATTATTTGTTGTACTGAAATTAGAAAATGGAAGTCAGAAAAAGCACACTACTATATATGAAAAGGAGAAAAAGTTGTTTGAAAAGATGGGTTTGAAAAACCCTGAAGAAGTTAAATCCTAATGTAGCTTCTCACTATCAGAAAAGCATAAAAAAATTAACTTACACAAGTTCAATGTTTTTATTCTTTAGAGATGTGGGTATGGAACCATTGAACCTGTTGTTAGACAAATTCCTGCACAAAGAATTGGAAAAATTTAGTTTTCAATGTAGAGTTCAAAACACCTGATGCATTTGTTGGAACATGGTGTGTATGTATAAGAATGAAACTTACAATGTTTTGAGATTAGGCAGAAGACCAAGGAAATCAGGAATGGGGCCTTCTATGGTATTGTTTTGCAAATGACTGCAATTCAGAGAAGTTTAATTGATAAATAGAAAGCCAAGGTTTGATTGTAAAAGATGCAACAACAAAAATTGTGGATTTTATGTTTCTCACATGATTTCAAGTGCATTCATGGAACTGAAATCCGGAAGTGTGCCTCGCAGATTATAACCATTAAGATACCTATGTTTTACCATCATATAAATAAAAAAAGAGTTAGCAGTTATTTTGTGTATAATTTCTAAACATTGTTCTGATAAAAAAAAATTCTAAACATTGTCTGAAAGAAGAGATATGAACTTACAATGCAATTACTCTAGGCTTGACTTCACTGTTGCATTGTATCCAATCCCAGTTATATGGATTTGGTAGACAAGGGTCACCACTCCACTCCACAAGCACTTCAAATGCCAACTGCAGTTGTAGCAAACCTTGCACTAAATTCACAAAAGAAAGTGACATTTTTTTATTATGAGGAGACTAAGAATGAGAACAGTAAATTTGGATCAAACAACCATGTATATAGATTGTCAAATAGTGGTCACAATCATTTTATAAAGTCATGAGCATTTTTTAATCTTAACCACTTGGTTTGTATCAATAATTCTCATTTCTCAAAGATAAAGAGTTATCAAATTATGTGCTCCCTGTAGAGATATATACATATTTTGATAACAACATAACACACTTACCATCTCTGCTATCAGTTCCTGCAGTTAATGTATCACTTAAGGTATAAACTTCAAGAGCATTGAGTACAGGAGGAAGGGTGGAAGTGGCTGAAGCCTGCAGAACAAATGAAGTGTTTGCTGAAGCTGTCACGTTGGTGATGTACACTTCTTTCACACTTCCAAAAGGAGGAACTATTGGACTTAAAAAGGGTTTGTTGTCTACGTACATTTGAATGGATCTTTTGCCTGCTGCACTTTCATTCACTTCTGAGAAGTAAGCAGTGATGTAAATAGGAAGCTCCTCTGTGGGCAGCCTATTGATGAACTGCATGTTCTGTGTAGTGCTTGAGGAAATAACTGCATTTCCAAGTGCAGCTTGTGGTGGATGATCTTCTGCTGTACTAGTGTCAATACCTGATGCCTCACTTTTCACTTCAGAAAGACCTATACCAAATGATGGCGTCCATATTCGATCAAAAACATCATCTGGGTACCTACCATATTCCAGTTGATGCAACAATAACAATATCAAACACCAAATTTGATGGCAAACATTTTTCTTTTGGAAAGTGTATTATACAATAAAATAAAATGAAGTGCTGCTTCCAAATGCCATTCAATCTAATTCACCAATAATGTGAAGAGCTTTTACAGTCTATTCAGCCACAAATATCATACTAAATTGGTTAGTTTTTGTAAATAATAATTACAACTCTTAACTAACATTACATTGGTCTAGGTCTACAATTTAAAAGTCTTTATATGAAAATTAAACTCTGTTTAAAATTATATAGAAATTTTGGGAGGTAGTTTAGCTATGAAGAAAAAACTTCTTACTCAACAGTTAAACTTTAGCATTCATGGACGTTGTTCAAGGGAAGAGTGTTTCAAAACTTGCTATAGTTGGAATAAGGGAATCCTTCTATATACTATATAGAGTGAGGAAATTCAAACTTTTTGTTCAAATACCATAAGTTCATAACATATACTTCTACTTATCATAGTTCATAAATCTACTACTGAGTGAGGGTAATTGCTAATACCTTATAGTTTGATTTCCACCAAAAGCATATCTCCATTGCAAAATCAATGCATGATTGGGATCAACATGACTGTACATTGTGGGGTCCAAGCTACGTACTTCAAGGGATGATATGAAGGGAATCTGGTTAGGCTTTGTTTGAGCAACACATATGCTGGTGAAGTTTCCCTTTGTAATATATATTGCTTCATAATCTACATAATAGTAACTTGAGCTGTTGACTGTGGCCCAGTAGTTGCCATCAAACTGAAGATCAAACACTGGTGGAGAGAATTTTTTGTCATAATTGCCATAGTAAAAGCTTGCTCGGGTAAGAATTTTTTCTCCTTTCCCAACTCTGATGGAATAGCAACTCTTTTTTCTATTTGGGAATGCCCTCAGAGTGCTCAATGGATTAGAACCTAGATAGACATCATGAGACTCTCCATGTTGAATGTAGTCACCATCTCCAACCCATCTTATGTTGTTTTCATCAGTGGAAGATTGTGAGGATCCACAATCAATGCTTACAAACACTGTGAGACAAGGTTTTGAGAAGAATAGCACCCAAAGTGCTACTCCTAGAACAAAACTTATTGGAGGAACTGTCATGGATGGTTGAGAAGAGGTTTATGAAAAGGATAAGATGGTAAGTGGTGGAGTTGTGTGTTCAGCCAGGCATGCTGTGATTATATATAATGATGCCATCATAGCTTTATTAGTGATATGCATGCATGTAGTGAACTGCCAGCAAAGTTTGAGAAGATAATTATTGGATATTCAACTGTTGGTTAAGGTATTTTGTTGATGTTTGTTGTCTTCTGATTTGACTTAGGATTTATATATCATAGATTGACAGTTATGTAGTGCACAGCTTCAAAGTGATAATGGTGCAAGCAAAGTGGTGAGTGCAATGTAAGAAGAGAAATAAGAGACCAAGTCATACATGATAAAAACAAATGTCTCTATCAGCAAAGAAAGAACTCTTGAAAAAGAAAAAGAAACATTAATTAAACCACAAAAAGTTTGTTTTTTCATTCTCACCGATGGTAAAAGTGAAAGATGAAGAAGATAGATAAGCAGAATATCTCAAACCGTGATTTAAATACGAAGTATTCAAAGGTGTAGGGAGGATTGATGCTTTCCGAATACAACATTCTTGAATAGAAGAGAAAAGGGATTACAAAATAGATATTTTCTTAGAGTTTGTTAGTAAATATTCTCATCTTATTTTTTATTTTTTTTATTATATTAAAAAAACTCTTGTATACTTAATTACTTAGTTCAAAAGTAGTATTGGATTAGCAGAGAATAAATAATAGTTTCATCTCATTGTTCATGTCTTTCACATAGCTTCAGAGATATCCAGATGTCAGAGTTGCTCTGTTATCAAACCTTAAACATAAATGAATAAACTAAGCACTCATTGTTCATGTTTAGCATCATAGAGTTGACTTCAAGAGGAATTTATGGCTTGACACGTTTGATCACAAACATTTACTTGCAATAATCAAACACTGATAATTATTTTTTGTATGTTATTTAATCTTATCGTACAATTGAAAACACATGACTGTGAGATACCATGAGCCAGTTAACTACGTAATAATATGGCTTGTTTGAACAAAAAAAATTGTTTTCAACAGAAATTATCTGTCATAAGGTGTAGTAAAACTTAGACAACAAAAATAACTAAGTCAGAAATACAGAAAAAAAAATGGAAAAGTCAAAGTATATGTCACATCGTAGTAGAGAATGATATGTTTTGGCAAGTCAACATCAGGAATATAGTAAAATTATTTGTTTTCCAACATTCTCATACCATTATTTTATTATGAGTATTTTTATGTTATTAACACAAGCTATTTACTAAAGTAGTTTGATTATTCTTTTCACTAGTATAATTTTATTTTTTTTCATTACGTTTTTAATTTGTAAAACTTGAATTTGAAACCTAAAGAAATTAAAAGTTTCATTAGTACGAGAAGTTTATTGGTGTTTTCTCCATGTTTTTTGAAGTTTTATGGAGTTATATAGGTCATAGAGGAAGCTCAAAAGATGGTAGATAATTGTTGTTGCTTGAGGTGTCAGCTTAGTTAAGATGTCAAATTGTATAATGAGATCTAACATGAAAGATTTTTCTACTAAATTTAGAATTTAAATAATTAGTTGCTAAAATTTTGATACCTAATTAGATACCAATTTAAAAATTATTTATCAATATTAGAAACTAATTTATAAATCAATAATTTTTTTAATTTCTAAATAGTTTCTAATTTAGTTATTATAGTAACTAATTATTTTTTATTTTTTAAAATTGGTTTCTTGATTATTTTATTGTAGTGATACAGTTATAATTTGGTATGATATTTTTTTATAAAATAAGAGTATATACATTAATCAATATACTCTGAAAAAAATACATGTTTCTAACATAAAACATAATGTTATACATGTTTAATGTTGAATGAAATTAAAAAATCTGTCTTAAGACTTTTTTCCTCAATTTTTTTAAAATGATATTGTTAATTTTTCAAATCTTAATTTTTCAGCACGACTAAGAGTCTTTTACACGTGTTGTTTTTAGTTATTAGGATACACCTACCACTTTATATGATACTTTAATACATAAAAATAGATGATACTGTGAGCACTGAAAATAAATCAATTTATTTTTATTTTTATTCAATGTTTCTTTTTTAATTCCTTGTCATTGACCATTCTATCACTTTGTAATTTTGTTAAAGAATTATTAACTTAATAAAGAAATTGTCCCAATAATACGTGACCTGCATTAACTCTGCATGTACAACAATTGATTTATTATTTATTAATTATAATAGTATATAATTTTTGAAATGTAAAATATATTACGCTGTCACGATAACGAGTTATTTAACAGTGATTATTTACTGTGAGACCAACACAAATAATGTAAAATTTTGACAATTTTACAAATCATCAAAATAAAAATCTTTTTATTTGACAATATCATCCTAATTAGGGATAGAAAAAGTTAGATTATTCAATTCAGTCTGGAGACAGACTTATATCATATCAAATCATGGGTTGCTTCTTCCTGCAACTCCATACCTTCTTCTCTCATCTCTATAGATTTTCGTATTTCCAAAACTATCTTTCTGTAATATTTCGAATTACATAATCCAGAAGTCATTTTTTAAATTTGTAATTAACCTTCGAATTATATAATCCAGAAGTTTTTTTTTTTCAGATGCATGATTACTTTACGAATTACATAATCTGAAAGTCTTTTTTAACTTCCGAATTATGTAATCTGGAAGTCTTTTTCCAAATGTGTTTCCGGATTACATAATCCGGAAGTTATTCTATGGGACTGACACAAGAAGGATAAAAATGTATTTTTGCCAGAAGAAGATATGGAGGTGCAGGAAAATCATGTCAAATTTGCTTCTGAAAATAAGACTTTTATAAAAACCTAACTAATTAAGAAGACCTTTCAAAGGAATTGGAAAGCTAATCGAAAATTTATGTTAAGTGTAAACAATATTTTTATTAATTGTATAATATATTAAAATTATATATGTATTTAACTTTTTAAATATTAAAGTTATATAACATCTTGATTTCAGTCTAATTATTTAAAGTTTAAATTTTAAAAATTGTTATATTTTTAAAAAAAATAAGAATAAAAAGTGAGTGAAGCACATCAAGTTTTCCAGTGGACCACTCAAATAGAGCACCAATCAAACATTTTATCAGCAAACTGCTATCAACTGATTTCTTTTTTTAATTTAGGCAATCAATTGAACATAAGCAAGCAACCTTAGGTTCCTGATATTTTGTTTTTCTTTCAATTCCAATGTTTATTTACAAGTGCATTGCAAGTTCAGATATACCCCTAAATTTACACTTATACTACAATGTATCAATTCCACAAGCTATAACCATGCAAGTAAACTCAATCTGAAAAATGTACCAAACGTGTCGCATCATATCAAGACAAGAGCAATGCATCAGATACTACACTAGCAACGTTTCAACCAGTCGGAAAACAGCAGCACTGGGAGTGTAGATGTCATGACTCTTGCAGAAGGATCTCATAGATGTCAGTTCTCAGATTCAGTTCCTTATCACGCATAACTTCCTGTAGATCAGATAGCTCTTTTGCAGTAAGGACAGAATTAAGCTTGAGAAAGCCATCCAACCATAGCCTTTTTGACCTGGTATGCATATCAACATTAATAATGATGTAATGAGAATAGTAATGTAATAAAAATAGGAGCAAATGTGTATACACAGCAAAAAGGCAGACGTGTAAATGTAACTTGAGATATCAAGTTATCACAAGGTATAGTATTGCCTGATAGAAAATTTCCATTTTTTTGGATCTGTTAAATCTATATCACGTTTCTGGGAAGTGTTAGTTCCAGAAGACTCCTGCTTTAAGGTATGGATTTCAAGATAAAATCAATAGGGTAGAGTCTTGAAGATAAGTAAGGTGTATAGACCTGATTTCTCTTATGCGTCTATTTTATGCATTTGAAACGTCTGCCTGCTACCAAAAAGTGTGTTTTTGAAAAAGAAAGTCAGAGAGTTAGTGCTTTATTCTCTAAACCGAGTTTGGTTTGTTAAACAAACAGGCTATAAGAGATGGTCGAACAGGATCAGGTGCCCCGTAAGCTAACAGACAAAAGTGACACAAAACTGTAATCTGTCAGATTTTGAAAGAGGTTCATTATTAACAGGCCAAAGAGATGGACCTCGGGTATGGAGGATTTACACTAGAAGAAATAAAATAAAAACTAAACCAAAACACAACAATACTTTAATGAAAATTAACTACACTGCCATTGGTGTATTGTTAAATTTAATCTAGGATTAATTGTTTATTTTAGGTTGCGTAAAGCATCAATTTGAAATATCATCACTATTTGGTGACCACAAATTAAAAACCAACTAAATATGACTAATTGGTGTCGCTAAATGATTGACTAACTTCCTTCTGAAGTCGCCAACTAAAAAACCAATACTTTCTACTTTCTGTGTCACATTTGAGTAGGCTATAAAGTCATGTTGGCAGCTTGGACGGAGACAAGATTACAACCCTATATGTTGCCATGTACTTTGGCTTAACCAAAAAATTCTCATGCAAATCACCTACTTTTGTAAATTGTTTCCCAACAACAATTTTTCGGTAAATGCTTTTTTTTCTTTCACCCTGTTTTGTACTTCTGGGCTATACTGCTGAGGTACACGACACTCCAACTCTAAACACCCAAGTGGATTGTTTTCAGCTTCGACTGTGGCAAACTCAATTTACAAAGGAAATATCATTCAATCATTTAAAACATAGTTCTCACCAGGGGCAGGAATGGATAGCACGGAAGAAAACACGACGAGCTGCAGAAGGATCATTTGCAATTTCCATCTCAAACATAATGTAGCAACGCCACAGTACAACTGAGCTGCTAAGACCGTCATTACTCAATGCCTTTTCGAACAATCTACGGATTCGGTGTTGTGAACCACCTCTAAACATTTCAAATGACAACACAAAAAGCCAGAGAACTACAGATGGTTTCCTGAGAATGTACCACAAAAGAACAAATTATTGCTTAGTTTATAACCAAGAAAATTTGCACAAACCAACTAGAACATTTGAAATTACCATACATATACTTATGTGGAAACAGAAAACACGTGTAAAACTGTAACAGTAATAAAAAGGAAATTTGAATCTAAAATAAGAGGATATAAAATATTTATCATAAAAAAAGTGATTTGTATATCGGGTCTACAAAGCAAATATTACTGCTATTTAAATAGAGGGAGAAATAGATTACTTAGAACCTTAAAAGGGGAGGGGGACTTCTAAATTACAACAACCTTCAATGTACAAAACCTTCGAAGAGTTTTTAAGCACTCCACTTGCACTCTTTACAACATCATAGTGTAATGCTTGGAAGTAGAAAGCTAAAAATTTAACAAACAAACCAATTTCTTGCTTTCAACAGGCAGAGAGAGAAAGTACATTGCCTTAGAAGGGGCTCCTTCCTTTGAGATCAAAACAAGATATGACAGGGAAAAAAAGGGCTGCACTTTATATTTCACATAAAGTTCCTAGAATAGCTTTTGAATGTCAATTTTCTTTAAAAAAATTAAACATACATTATAGTAGTAACATAAGTCTAATTTTAAGCTTAAATTCACTTGTTGGATAAAAGTTACAACTTTCATTAATGGTCTACATCTTCCCTAAGAAAAGCAATTAACTTGTGCTTGTTGACCCGGGTAAGAAACCATTTCAAAATTTCAAAATCTTTCGAGTTGCAATATTATTGTCTTGAAATTTCTGTCTAATCAGACCATGACATCCTTTGAAAAAATCATGAAGCTATATGGAAAAGGAACATACTTGTAACAACAGTCATCTAGAATCCGCCGCAATTTATTAGATGTTGTGTAATAATTGCCGACCTCCACTACATCTTTTAGAAGTTCAGGACTGAAGGGATATATCTGGAGGCCATGCAAGATGGATTCCCAAACTTTCATGAGACTTGATTCTCTTTGATGTCTTTGAAGCATCTTTATATGATAGTTAAACAAAAATTCAAGCTGATAACCTTGACTTCTTCTTTCTGCAGGTTGCAAGCATTAGATTCACATCATAAATACCAAATATGAAGCAGTAAAGACAGGCGACATTACAAACTGCTTCTACAGGATACTATATCAGAGCATTTTAGTACATGGCATTGCACTTCCTGTGCGTTTCTTGGCCAATAGAAATATTATTTATTACATACCATGTTTCAATTGCAATCATGTTAAATTCCTTTCCATCGAAGATACAAAAAACGTATTTTAAATCTATCCATGTGTCTACAGGTCAAACTGAAATAATAACATTTAGGAGGAATAGCCATGCAACAGAGATCAAGATACAGCAAATATCAATTCCATGCAATCCTACCACCCCAAAAGAGAGCAACCAAAAAAAAATTACTTAATATTTACAAATAACATCATGTTCAAAATGTGGACTTAGAAGTTTTGGATGTCTGAATAGTATAATTATAGTTTCCACCAGTTACCAACAAAAATGACAAAGACCGTCATGGGGAAGATTGGATAATGTTAAGAAAAATTAAGAACATCTATTTGAACTTTAAAATAACACTTGTCTTAAATGTCCCATGTTTTCTAAAGAGAATATCCATTATGAAGAGGCATAACCTGGAAGCACCATTGAAAAAGCTTGACTCAAAACTTCAATACCCGCATCCCATCCAGTAGTCAGCTCCTCAAACAGGGAAGCAGAACATATTAGAGCTACAGACTGGTCATTTATTACACCATGAACCCAAGATGACCATACTGTTCTTAGTTTTTCTTTAAATCCTTGATGTGCTCTAAGCAGTTGCACACCTGAAGCTTGACTTTTAAATGGGCTGTATTTTGTACCACTTCCTAAGCATGATAATATATGTATTGCACGACATGAAGACTCACAACCATCAGCAGAGTTATTTGCAACCTCCACCTCAGCATACCAGAAATATAGAAGAGGAGCACTGGACTGTAGTTCCTACTCCATTAAAGTGAAAATGCAATCATCAAAAAGAACAAAAACTCAGGCAGAATTTGTGACATAAAAAACCTGTATTAAAGCTATTTAATTAAAAAACAAAAGGCTTGTTAGTTTGTGCTTTTTTCTAAGTTTAATTATAAGATTTGTTTCAAAAAAAAATGTATAATAACTATGTTATGTAAGTTTTTTAAAAAAGCAGAAACTTGTTTTAGTGTTTTTCTCAAAGGCTAAAAATAGTTTATTCTTCAAAAACTACAAAAAAAAAAACTGTATCATATGATCCTTTTTTTTGTATAAGAATGAACACACAGACACAAAATCTTAGGGACAACACACACATGCAAGTACATATCAGAATGCTAGTGCTACAATTTTGTAGCACACATGGACGTTATTGTACATATATGCATAGCATGCTAACTATTTCACCTTTATGCGTAGGTTAGCTATCCTCCATATCTTTAATTGGGCAATGTACCCACTGTTGTTTATTTTTAGTTCAAACTTCAAAGGTGGGGAAAATTTTGGTAAATTTCTATTGTGCTGTTATAATTGATGAATAAAACCATTAGGCCTTTAAAGTTCACACTAAAGATAATTTAGTCAGTACAGTCCAGAAACTTCAAGTATTTTCCCTCCCGTCCAAATCCCTCAATATTGGAGAGGAGAAAAAGACGGGGAGGGGTATTGAATCCCTTGTTTACCTTCCCTCCAATTTTTTGAACCAAACAAATTATTTTTAGAAAAAACCTTGCCTTACTCCCCTCCAACCAAACACAATGTAAAAGCAAACATGCTTACTTCACGTATCTTTTTTTCCTTTAAAAAGACTTGTTAATATAGAGATAATATCAAAAAGGGAAAGGAGGTCACGGAATCCTAAAAAAAGAGAAAACAATTGACAGAAAGAGAAATTTGATAGAGAAATCCTATTTAAAGGGTAGCATGTGTTTCAAATTGCCATACAAAAAGAGTTAGCAAAGAATCTCTCACCAAAAATAAAAAGTGACATTTAAGCAATAAAACTAAGCATACCACAGGAAGCGCTTCTACAGATAACAATGCCATGTCAAACACTTTCCTTGCATGATCAATGTTACCATAAGTAGCCTCTCTTCGTGCATATACACCACATAGCAATACATCCTACAATAACCAAATAAAAAGAATAAAATAATCTGAGAAGCAAACATATCATAACAAAGAATAAGATCAATAGAATGAAATGTAAATCTTAATCCTAGAAAAATAGTTCTTTGTTCATTTCCTAATAAATGATAGAATAGCAGCAAGGTACCATTTAATTCTAGTCACTAGGTACCTCAGTTTTATTTTGTGCTCATGCATAAAGTTGTCTCTATTGGCACCTTTTTCTCTTCTAAACATTAAAACACAACATCATTTTATTTTCTCTCCATAACTACTTAATAGGGGTCTCCAACAAGAATATAATTATCTTTTGGCTTAATTAAATTTCAAATTCCTCCTAAATTTGAGTATTTTCAATTAAGTCTCTATTAAATGTTTTTGGTCTATTGAGTACTAAAAAAATTTATATTTTTCAATTGAGTCTCTACAATTTAACTTTTTTACTAACTGGATGATGTGATTGTTATTTTGTCCCATCATCTTGCTTACTCGATGTAATAAAAAAGGGAGACTTTGTGGTTAATATAAACTGATATTCCAATTAATATAAAAAGACACGTGACTTTTATTGTTTTTATTGAAAACATTTTGGATAACAAGGACTCTCTCCGTCACCTACATCAATGGTGGTGATAGCAACGGTCCCTTGGTCGCAGTAGATGATGACAGAAAAGCCAGTGGGGAACATGACAACCTTGTAATCCAATACGTTTTCAGTTAAAGCAATAAAAGTCACTTGTCATTTTACATTAACGGCAATATCATTTTGTATCAATCACAAAACCTCACATTTCTTAGTACATAGAGACAGGCAAGATGATGGGACAGGATAACAGTTATGTTATGTTACCCACTTAACAAAAAAAACTAAAAAAGCAAGGCTCAATTGGAAACTATAAAATTTTTGAGTACTCAATAAAACAAAAAGAATCTATGAACTCAATTGAAAATGCATAAAGTTATGAGTGGCTTAAAACTTAATTAAGCCATATCTTCTTATCCTACAAGGATTTATATCCCAAAACTACTATAAAATCTCTAAAGTAAAATCATCACAACAAACTAAAAATTATTCCATTTGGCCTCTCCTTTCATCCATGACACCTTCACAGCAATTTAAATAATCAGAACAGAAATAAATCATATATTGTTTTCAAATAAAATTTCAAAAATGTCAGTTCTGCACTTGCAAGAAAATATTTTGGTAACAGAAACATTGAAAGATATAATAAATGAAAATATCAATTTAGATATTTCACAACATTTTAATAGATATAGTTGTAGATACTAAAGATTTGCTAAACACATTCATTTATCTTACAAAAAAGGAGCAAGAGAGAGAGCAACGAAAATCAATACCTGTCGATCACTTTTTAGAAGAGATTTTGCTAAAGATCGACATGGTGTAACCATACTGTTAGAAGAATTCATTTTTGTAACATATAGCTCTTCAGAAATAAGAACAGCTTCTTCCAACATGTAATTACGTGGGAAAACGGTTAAGCAAAGTAAAACAGCATTCCGTATAAATTTCATAATATCAGCATTCCTTGAGAAACTGTCGGATAGGAAATCAAAACTGAAACCAGTAGGACTATTCTGTGTTTTAGTCAAAACTTCATGTATGCGTTTCAACTTCTCTAACATAGAATCTGGCAGATTCTCCAAACTACGGATACTGTATGCCATTGTTGGGCTATTGGAGCAAAACCTACAAAAGAAAGAAGATACAAAACCAATGGCATCAATTCAAATAACATGAATAAGTGTAAGCAATAAATCACCACGGAAGGATTGAGCCACTAAAAGCATTTGTAACTCTAGCAACACACATTTGTGTTAACCAACTATTTTGTGTTAACGAACTAGCATGGCACATTGGATTCCTAACCAATTAGTATACTAGAGCATATACTAATCCATCCTAGCTTTTAAAAAACTGATTCCCACCATCAACTAGGGTGCACAAAGGGTATCTATGTTAGAAAACTCACAATTGAGACATCTTCCCACCATAGAAGTCAATGAATTGGTACAACAACGATAGTCGAGCCTCTGTTGTTCTTAGGGAAAACAAGTATTCATTCACATCTTCATACAATACAACTCTCAAGAGTTGCTCATCCTCATCTGTCTTCTGCGCCTCACTAGCAGGAGAGGTTGTATCTGTTCATTGTTATGTAGCACACTTGTATAAATAGCTTGTTTGTAATAAAATTAAATTTTCTTTCAAAGCAATAAAGCAAAATTCAAGAAAAGCCATGCACACACAAAAAGTACATTTAGAGAGAAGGATAGTAGTTAATGCAACGAGAGATGATCCTACTTGATTTCCTATGAACAGGCATCCACTGATCACAATCTCTAGAAGACTCTTCTTTTGACCATTTGATCCAAGTTGAAGCGTCATTAACTTCACCACTATCCCCATCATTGATATCTATACCCAGCATCTTCAGAAAATTCTCAGTATCAACTTCTGTCTCAACTTCATTAAATTCCTCTTCATCTTGAGTATCCCCTGTAACCACATCATTGTTGTCTTCATTTTCAACTATAGTAATACCCTCATTATCTTTGGACCTAGGTTCTGACCAACCAGTCCAACCACCACCTTCATTTTCACGTGAGAGCTCCTCATTTATAACTTTTTGCCTAGTTTCCTCCTCTTTCTCCAACCATGTGGACCAACCGAGAGCCCCTTCTTCCCCAACTCTAGCACCCCCACTGTTCCAAAAATGCTCAAACAGTCTGTGTTTACCCTGCTCAGTGAGCAGCAAAGGAGGACAAAACAAGCTAAACTCTATTTCAGCCTGAAATAAAGCTGTGGCCAATTCTCTATAACCAGCCTGCCACTCAAATCTGCAAAGACTAAGAAATACATCCACAAGACCAAGTTCTAACTGAACAAATGCAGGATCTGGTGAAGAAGGGTCAGCATCTTGAAGAACCTGCTAAAAACAAATCATGCTTCCTGTTAGAACAATTTCAAGATCTCACAAAATATTCACTAGATATTAAATTAATACGTGAAAACGGTCACACAAATGATGTCAAGTTGTTTGGTTCTAACATTTTATCTCTGTGACCTATGATGTATAAAGCAACTACTTTATACACCTTCAAAATGAAAGCAAAAATGAAAGGATGTTTCAACTTTGTTTGTTCATACAGCGCATAAAATGCTTGTACATAAGTTTTATTCTAAGACCATGAATTCCCTTGCCTTCAAATTCCAACCACTTAAAGAGGGAAGTAAAAAGTTAAGGAAAAGTAGTTGCTTGGTGAACAGGATCCCTCCTTCAGTTTTCTCTCTCCCAGTGCAACTATATATGAGGATCAGGTCATTCACTAAATAGAAAATAACATCGCATGTGCAATCAAGAAGATACATTAAAAATAAATTGAAAATATTCACTCTTGCAGACAAACCAAAAAAGAGGATAAAGCATAAATGTTGAGAACCTGCCTAGAGTGCTTGCTGCATGAAGCAGATAGAGCTTCAATTGCATGTACGTACATCTTCCTGACCTCTGAAACCTTGAATCTGGAGAAATTTCTCTGAACTGTGAGCAAGAATTCTCCCCATAACTTACAACTACCATAGTGTTGCAAAAGTATCTTCTCCCATCTTGCAATTAACACATCCGAGCTGTCTCTCACCTGATAAGCTTTCAGAAGGCAAAGCAATATCTCTTCATTGTCTGGATTAAGCTCAACTGCCTTCTCCAGAATGCTAATCTTCTTCTCAAGGGTTTGCAATCGAGCACCTTTCTGCCGCTGCATCCCTGCAACTTTATCTTGGAACTCTGCAAAAGCTAACCAAACTTTTTCATCATGGGGGTGTTCCCTTGTTAGTTTGTTGAACTCCCTAGTTTTGTTTAACATTTCATCTTCCCAAGATTCTTCAAGCAGTGCTGAAGTTTTGGAGACAGAATCACTGTCAACAGCTCCATGAGATGCCCCAGCATCTGATTCAGATAAAGGTATAAACTCATCTTGCATAGTGACAGAAGACAGTTTTGGAGCAACAAGATGAATACGCTTAAAGCTCTTATGTTTCTCCAAAGCCATATACTTTCCAGACCAGTAACGACCAGCAGACTTCATTTTAGCATCTAGTGCATCAACATCACCATCTCTATCCCAGAGTGAACCCGTCCTATTCCACCAATACAAACCTCGAGTATGTAGCCCAGACAGTTTCAAGGGATTGTAAGATTTGTATCGGGCAACATCCATTCTGCATAGTATTTACAAAGAATTGTCATTCATCACTAATGAAACAAAAAATAATAACCATGAACCCATAATCAGTTTGTAAAGGAAGTGAAGCAGGGACAACCTGTGAACAAGATGTCAAAGTTCAACAGGAACTAAACTACCTTTCTGTGCCACATCACATAAATCCCTAAATTTCTGAAGTCTAAGAACAACAACGACATTAATTGCCTACCCCGTTTCTTTCTCTACTCCAATAAGTGATTTTCTTTCATTTTTAGGCCACATTAACGCAATCTCTACCTAAACTCCCTCTTTAGTCCCCGTTGAGACACAGCTAAAACTCACTATTTATAACGAAAACGTCAATTCTTCACAGATGCATATAAATGAATACATGCCAAGCAACAATTGAGAAGCCATTGGTATCCAACAACAACTAAATCATTAAATTCAATCCCATTTCAAAATATTCCATCTAAAATACCTATAGATGCATCCAAACGCCAGATTATCGCGATCTCCGTTAGAATCAAAGTAATAATCTTTGGTAACGTTGTTGTCTGAATCTGCCCAAACTCGAACACGGGACTTCCGCGAACCAAAACCGTCGAATCCGCCTCTCTCCGCAGACGAATCACGCCTCCGCTTCTTCTTCTTCTTCCTTTTCTTCCTCTCTCTGTCCCTTCCGCCTCCGTCGGATTCAGAAGATTCCAGAATCTCGTACCGAGAAGGGAGGGGATGCGCCTCAGCATGATTTTCATCGTCCTCGTCGTTTTGTGGCGGAGATAGACTGGTTTCGCGGTTGATTTGAGAGGCGAAGGCATCGTTTATGACAGAGAGGTCGGTGGTGAAGCTAGAGTTGCAGAGCCATTGAGGAGTCGAAGAAGTGGTGGTGGTTTGGAGAGAGGAGGAGGATGGGAACAGAGGGAATAAGGAAGGCTTTTGTTCGTCGGATGACGGCGCCGCCTCCGCCGCCGACGGCGGGTTTTGCTCCATTTTGAAATTTGAACGACGGAGATATGTGAAGAAATGATAGTGTCCGAAACGTGATAGAAAGTAAAACAGTGTAGCAGGAGTGTTGGACTGGAAATGGGCCAATGGGTCGGGGTCTATTTTTAAATGAATATCCGATAGTTTCTTACTGTACCTCTCTTTTTTCTTAGTGCACCTACATTACAGTGTTATTATTTAGACTAAGTGTATAATAATGCTTATTAGTATAAATTGACGAAAAGTTAATTATTTTATTATGTTATTTTTAATTAAAAATTAATTAAATTTTTGAAAAAATTAATGTCAAATATTTATTTAAAGGAGTATGTAATGATGAAAATTATATGACATTGAAAAAAATAAAATATATTGTATAAAATTAGTGACATGTTGTATTTTATGAATATTTCATCTCTTCATCATATTCCATTTTTCCTTTTTGAATTAATGACTTGTTAACTTCAATAATAAAGTCTTTCCTCATATTCAACCAAATTAATCAAATTGTTCTTCGTTTCCTTTTTATTTATATATTATTTAAACTAATCTCTCCATTTTTAAAATATTTAATTTCATTCTTATATTAAAAAAATACTTTTTGTTTGATTTTTTAACCTGTTGATGTGAGTTGATGGCAAGACAACTAAAAATTGGATTATCAAATTAAATATTTTAAAATGAACAGAATTAATAGAATAATGTAATTTAATCAAACAGTTATATTCCTAATTTTTAAGTTAATGTGCGTTGGACGATGAATGAAAGAGTACTTAATTTAAACTTACGAGATAGATTTATTTATTTTATATTCTTCTTCCATAGTTGTTTATTAATAACTTATAAGAGTTCTACTTAAAATTATTCTAATTCAATTAGGAGATAAATAAAATTTAAGTTCTCAGCAAAGATTAAGCTCAAATAATACACAAACAAAAGATGACATTGAATTTAACATGTTAAACCACTTATATATAACTTTTTTTATAACAATTTCAAAAATACAATATAGTTAATATATTCAAAAGTAAAAAATATAGCACAGTTGCTTGTGTAACAAATAAAAAGAGGTTATATCCATTGTGATGGATTATAATTTCTTTTTTTTTTCAATTTGATCCTCTTACTTTTTGTTTTTCAATTTTAATATAAGATTAAAAAATTCATAAATTTTATTCGATCTATAATTTTAAATATATTTAATTCTTTTATTTGGTTTTAAATCGAATCTTAGATTTAAGATATTCGTCTGAGGTAACATCAAGAAATAATTTAGTTAATTATAAAAATAAAAATAAAAAGCATATATAAAATTAAAAATTATACTGAGATCATGAATTTTCTAAAATGTAAAAACTAAAATCACAAAAAAAGTATTGTAAGTCAAAATTAAAAAAAAACACACACTTTACAAATCTCCACCTCTATTTTCTTTTCTCACCTCCATAATATTAAAATTGATCCAAGATATAATTACATAATCTAAAGTATGATTTTAAATTAATTCTTCCAAAACAATACTTTAAATTATATAATTCAAACAAAATTATATAATTTTGAATCACATATTTCAAAATATAGATCTAAATTATCTTTCAACTACATACACGTAAATTTTAGCCTTGAGCTTAGTCAGAAGAATATTCACAAAGTGATTTCTAATGCACACATTCTAACACTTATAAATTAAACAATGCTAAAAACTGCAAAATCACAAGGAAAACTCGTTGAATAAGTTTTAAAAATTTGTCTATTTACATTAAAAATGTGTTTCTTTCATTTTTTTATATTATATATAAACAAGAATTACTTTTGAAGAGAAAAACAAACATTGAAAGTAACATTATACAGCAAAGAGGATATTTACAAAGAAAATAACGTTAAACAAGAACACATAGGTCGGTGCAAGAATGATGGAAGATACTAAGAAGAAACAAGAGAAAGGAACAGCAACTTCAGAAGTTCTGTTGCCCAAAGGCACCAAAATGCTTAATAACCACATTCCTGAAGATGCCATTACCACACTTTGTTGAACTCATTTGCTACCACTATGAAGCTCACAACACCATCAAGATACACTTTGGTTGCTTCCAACACAAGGTAAAGGAAAATTTGCAACACAATTGCCACCAGCTTTTCTTTTAACTGGTGCTTCCAACGGTGCTATCAAACCTCATGCAAAATCTAATAAGTGCTATGTCACAAACTGCGTGTTTGGAAACTCATCTGGAACGTAGAAGCTATAGCCTATTAGCTTCTGATTAACGTTAAAAATCACATCCGCAACGTGAAACCAAACATGCTAAAAATACTACTAATGACTAAATGAATTATCCCACATCATGTACAATCAATATTTCAAGGATTCCCTTTTCAACAAGACCAACCAAAGAAAAGAAATCAACAGCATAATAACATTACATCTTACATGCTAAATTACATCATTGATGGGAAAGACGAGTATTACCCACAAAACCAAACACCTTTCAATGCATCATCAATCATGCAGGAATGTGAAAGTGCACAACTCTTTCCATATCATCTCTAAAATAGATAATGAAAAGCTGCAAGCATGTATGGTGGTGCCTTTCCCTTTCGACAACTTAACTTACCCGGCTTAGGGTAATTCGACGCATTATCACTGAGAGAGAGAAAATCTGCAAATTCTTTAAGATGATATTGGTTCATAAGGGTATGATAACCATGGGTGCTTCAGGGCCTCAGATGCAGAAGGTCGCTTCTTTGGGTTAACCTCGAGCAAATGGGCAACAAAGTCGATGAAGCCTTGGTCTCCCATTGGTAATCTATGCCTCAATGAGGTCTTTTTTGGAATCAGGTATTCTAACCTGTTGCTTTCCTGTGTATCATTAATGAATAGTACTGTCAAATTATTTGAAGAAAGTAAAATGCAAAAGGGTAATGGTGGTACTTTAATTTAGCATAGGAAGAGAATAAATAGTGTGGTAGAAGCACTATAGTGGGTGAGAACAAGAAGATGTGGATCACATGATATCATTTGGTTCAGTTAAAAGCCAAAGTTTCAGAAGTGGTAAAAATAATATAGATGATAGAAAATACTTCGTTAGAAACATAGGAACCTCTCTCTAGGTTTAAAGACAAGTAGGAAGGTACATTTCCTTAAGCATCAAGACTTCAGATTACCTAACACAAATCTGTTTCATTCAAATACTAAGAAAATTAGAAATGATGTTCTCACCTGATTCCGCTCATAAAGCATATGATTTTTTGTGAAGTATTTATATGTATCACGTCCTTTGGCAAGTAAACTTTGATCAACTGGGCCAATGATCCCGATCACCCGAGCAAGTAATGTTGCAGGAGAATCATTTTGGAAGAGGACCTGTATCACACATGGTTGAGTGAGAAAAGAGAGTATTATGCATGTATTTGTATTCAACAAAGAAAAAAATGCACTTCAATATAAGAGATAAAGCTTATATCAGGTTCCAAAGATCCATCATTAGGGAGATTTAGACGTATAGTCATTTGCTTTAAGCACAAGTTAAGGATATATTATTTTATGTACTTCCCACAGGAAATTTGGAGTAAATCTTTGAACGCTTCAAGTATGAAAAACTTCATAGCATTTTGAAATGCATAACATTGATCTTACATTGCCCGTACAAAGTTCTGCCAAGATGCATCCAAGTGACCAGATATCAATCTTCTTGTCGTATGGAAGCCCCAAAATAACCTCAGGAGCACGATAAGACCTGGACTGAACATACGAGCAAAGGTGATCTGTCTCAAAACAACTACTTCCGAGATCAATAACCTTCACTTCACATCTGCTATAGCTTTTAACCAAAATATTCTCTGGCTTCAAGTCACAATGTATTAGTCCAAGACTGTGCAAAAACTGAAGTGCCTCCAAACACTGAATGGTGATGGACTGCACACATAAGTTGAAAAGTGTTTATAATGACAGTGTTATACTAGCAGAAAGGATGAAAACTATAGATCTATTACAAACAGCACACCACAAACCTGCAACCTTGGCATCGTGAAATAAACTTCCCCCCCTGATTCTCGATTAAATTTGTGAAACTCATATAAGTTGGCTTTAAGCAGTTCACATACTATTAACAAGTGTTCCTGCATTACAAGAGATAGTAAAGTCAGATGATAACAGATATTTATCGCTATCACTTTGACTATCGATTAAAAGGTTAGGCCAGATTTAAATTTTTAAAATTTGAAGGCAGTGCTGATAGTTATACTAAATATCATAATCCTGGAAAGTATTGAAACTTGCCAGAGCTATAAACATTAAGTTCAATGGCTTTAGTTAAAAATGACAAATCAACAAATGTGTTATCGTTACATAGTGCACATAAATATAGAGAAAGTGACAAACAAAAACCATTAGCATCCAAAATAAACTATACCTATTCATGGATGTTAGACTCTTGATAGTACCCAGAAATATGCATAAATCAACTATTGATTGAAAGAAAAAAACTAATAATAATAAGTAAAACAATAGCACATCCAAAATCACTTACTCTATAATAGAAATAATCATACAATCTTAGAAGGTGGAACTTGTCTGAAGGATCATGCTTATTGACATACTTAAGAAGCTTGATCTCATCAAGGCTTTGGTCAAAGAAATCTTTGTTGTTCTTTATAATCTTAACACAGACATCCATGCCTGTGTGCAGGTCATGAGCTTGTATAGCTTTGCTAAATGCAGCAGATCCAAGATACTCGGTGACATGATAGCGCCCAGCTATTACAGAATTTAAAACAACATGGAAATTCTTGTCCTCCTCAAAGCCAGTTCTGAGCAACAAGAATTGGGTTCAGTTAGCATGCCAAACGGTCAAAAGGAACAAGAAGAATGCTGACTTTGCAACATAAGATTAGTATCTAAAATGACAATCTCATGGTGGCCTCCTAACATAGCACAAAAGTTAACACTTCTAAAGCTCTGTACACATCAGCATATAACTTTCCATGGGATGGGGGAAAGAATCTTACCATCTAAACAATAAGTTTCATAGAGAATTATCAAGACATGTATGTTATATTGTACCCATAACAGTAGCTTCGTCTCACAAAATGTAAGAATAACAGGATTAAAACAACTTCAGGTATTTGCAACAATTATCAACAAGTCTAGAGCATGCAATTAAATGATCAAGCACAGCACCAACTAAGAAGACAGCATTATTATACACAGACATTTTGATTGAGTTAATTTCATGACTACTAATGAAGGAACAAAGAGATGTACACGACAAATAAAATGACAAATAATGCATGTTTTTCACACAAATCATAAAATATACCCTGTTCCAAATTTTATAAAAGTGGTGGAGATTTCAAAAAGGGAAATAGTAGATTTGTTGTCATGGTAATGTTTATTTTCCATTGTTAACAGAACCAAATGTTCACAAAATGTTGTTTACATTTACTATTACGAATGTCCATGTGTCTAAAGTTTCATAAAGATGTCTGTGACACAAATCAATTAATATAATAGGAATTCACAAGTGATGAGAGATAGAATGAATAGTTGTCAAGTTAAAAAGAAATTGGAATGATTTACAAAGCTTATACCATATTTCAATAGTTTTAAACTTCTATATTGTATTATCATAAAAGAATCTATAGTGCTAATTTCCTCAACTACATTGTTGAGTTAACAAAAATAGTAAAAATGAAATATTTAAAACATGCCTGTTTTTCCTGTGCACGATCTTTAGATTGAAGGTTTCAAATTCTTCCTCTTGAGCCTTTATTTGCCTTACCTGCTCTTGCACAGCAGCTGCCTCCTCATCCTCTAGTGATGCACCTATATCGTCTTCCCTTACCACACTTATCTTTTCATCCTTTTCTAGCTTGACATGCTCTCCATCAGTATACCCATAATTTGAGACCGTAGTTGGAGAAGAGTTTCTGGATCTTACCACAATAGCATTATTATCATCCCTAGAACTTTTAACAGGCGAAGAATCACTACTCTTCCGCCTCCAAGAAGAAAGCATGTCATCAGAGCCCACAAAGGCATTAAGACAGTCTTCTGTTTCATCTACATTACAATTACTCGAAAATAGGGACTTACTGGAGCCAGCCGAAATCATCTGGCCATCTCTAAGAGATTGAGGGAATGAAAAGTTCCCATCAGTATGTGTTTTTATCTGCGAGCATGCATCTTTATCACTGTCTATGACATATTTATTTGATTCATTCTTGTCATTTTTCTTGTTATTTTTTCCTGATTTGTTAAAAGAACTCTTGTCCAAATCCTGATGAGTGTGTTTGGAGCCACTGCGCACAGTATCATGATCACGAAAATATTCTAAATCCCCCTCACTACTACCACCAATCAAACTTCCATGCACTTCACTACCAATATCAGCAGCATCACTGTTGATCCCCACTCCAATTGATCTAACTGAACCGTGCTGATCATCTTCCATGTCCTCAATTCGTGGCCTCGCACTATGATTCAGAACCTGCCCATCTCCCAGCATGATAAGATCATTTTGGTGAGTGACAAAGCCCTGCCTGACAGGTTCTATATGCATCAGATTCAGTTCTTCAACGTCCATCAGTTGTGTATCATATTGAGTCATTACATCGTTACCATTGGTTCTTCCATACATTTCAGTAATTGTTAGACCAATAGGATCATCTGAAATGACTGGCTCAACATTTTTTGGTAGAATATATTGCTCACCAGAGAAATAAGAATCCTCCTCAGCAAAAGATTGATCATCCTCTTCATCTTTGGCTGGACCTCTTTCCTGAGGATCTGGAACACTTCCATGCCCCGTCCCCTTTTCATTGTCACTGGGGTAATCAATTTCGTGTGCCAAAAACCAGGCCTCATCCTCAATGGGTTGTCTCATGTACCCAACATCTTCATCATCATCATATTCATCAGAGTCCCAATATTCATTTGGATAATCAAGAGATTCACTCAACCCATCCCCAATTGTTGCAAAACCTGATACAAGATCAGATGTATCCTCTGAAATCCCTTGACTTACAGACAGCCAACTGCCCCCTATAGCCTTCCTCACACCTGAAAAATATATCAAAAAGTCAATATTTGAATATGCACAAATTGTTGATGTTAATTCTGGCAAAACAGCCCAAGCAAAAGCATTAATGTCATTGTCATTTAGCAAAGAGGGAAAATCTTCCTATCTGAAACAGATAATAAAGGACAAAGAAAAAGTTTCAGAAGACAAAATACGATAATATTGAATGTTTAAATTACTTTTTCCAAATCAATACATTTTTTAACAAGAACAAATGAGATCGTTGACATTAAGGCGACTAATTCTTTTCACAAACTAAATATCATTGAAATAGGAGTTCAAATCACAAACATTCAAGAGACTTAAATTTGCAGAAAAAATCCATGGCATGAATTGGACAAATCATCAGTTGAATTGAAGTCAAGTAAACACAATGATCATGGCCACACCAAACATAAACTTTACCCTCTTTAACTGCAGGCAAAATGGTAAGTACTAGTTCAAAACTTGATGTATCAACACTTGTCAAACATACAAACTTAATACCAGAAAGAAGCCAAATAGGATCACTCTTAGAGGAACATATACAAGCCAAAAAAGAGGAAAATTACCAATTAACATGCTAAACTATCAGCATGATAAACAAACAAATGAAACAGAAAATTTGACCCAAAGAGTAAACAACTAATTAAAATGCCAAGAAAATTGATAAGTTAACAATGACTGCAAAATGTTAACCTGTAGTTTTAATGTCTTGTCCAATAGGGACATCCAAATATGACCCAATAAGTAAGGAGTTGTCGGCACCAGCGAGTTTCACAGCCAGTCCGTCAGACTCAAACTTATCTCCCCAATTAAAAGTCAAGGGCTTATCTTCTGACTTGATTTTTACAGGAGGAAGCCTAGGAAACTCTTCCTTTGGATTCTCCAGTGCAAGAGGAAAATTTAAGCTGCCAGAACTGCCTTGCAACTTTCCTAAGTAAAGAGCTCTTCCTACTTCATCCACTTGCTCTTTTATTGACGTCATGACATCACCATTTTCTGCCCTTCTCTTCTCCTCTTGTCTGTCAGAATAAGTTGAACCGTTGTAGCTTGTAGACATATCCCCCTTTGAGAAAGGGAAAACAGTCTTCACAGAACAATCTTTCCATAGATCTGTAGATGAACTCACATTCTCATCAGTCCTTGACAAGTGATTATCTATCAAGTTCTCTTTAAGAGATGAAGCATTAAATTTGAGCTGCAGATCATGTTCCTTAGGTTCTTTATTAGGCATAAAGTCATACTTCGGTTCTGTAGAGGCTTTACCACTACTTCCAAGCCACAAAGTTGTCTTTTCAGCAGGTACATTATTTGCCTCCCCAGATTTCACATTACTGTTGGTTGCATCAGGAGCTTCACCAGTTTGATACTTTGATTGTTGAGATATGGGGGCCTTCAAAGCATTACTCGGTCTACTTCCACTATCGTTTTGGTAAGGTTCCACAGGACCATTGCTGGGATTAAACTTCCACGAGTACAAATCAAGAACACTGTCCTCCGAACCCTTTGAGAAAGTAAAGTTTTTTTCACTCGTCCCAACAACTTCACTAGACTTGTTCCTTTCCCCTGTGGGAGCAACAGTTTTCCATTTGCTTTCTTCTGCAGCATTTCTACCAGTCCCACATTCTATTTCCTTCACAATCAGTTCTTTAGAAACTTCAACACCGTCACGAGAATCCAACCCATGATTTTCTACTACAGGCTTCCCCTTATCATTCTGCAACCCGCCACGCAAGTCCTTTTCTTCCAATGTAAGCTTCTGCAAGAAACCATTCACATCAGAACAGTTACTGAGCTCACTACGCAAAGCCGCCTCAGCTCGGGTGAACCTATTCCTCCTCAGAAAATCCAAAATCACTTCAACTGAATTTGTGTCTGCCATTCTCAAGCCCCTTCCAACCTAAACTCAACCCAACAAACAAAAACACAGAACAAGCTTCAGAAAAAAAAAAAAAAAAAAAAGCAAAACACAAGAGCTTTCATTCCAAAATAAAGTCTTCAAAACATATTTCCACAGCAAACATTAAAAGAAAGAGAGAAAAAATTGACCATGTTGAAGAGAAATCGAAAAGCTTACCTCGTATCAGGCATAACAAAGTGGTGGCATTATGCCACCGTTGTGTTTGTATTATACCTGAATAAAACAGAAAACCGAAACAAAACCGGAAGCATAAGTGTTTGTTTCCTCCAGAACAAAAAACCCTCGGCAATCAAAGCCGATAAATTTGTCTAACTTTTTTGTTCCTTGAAAACAACGAAACCTAGGAGAGATGTTCCCAGAAAATACCGCAAACACCAAAGCTTCTCGAGATTTTCCCAATCACCGATCCAAAGCCACTGCAGAAAACCCCAAACACCCACAACCAATCAACGAAAAGGGCAGCAGTAATTTTCACCCAACCGAAGATAAAAACAAAAAAGAAAGGTTTTTGCGAAGTGGGAATTTTTCAGAGGAAACCCCAATTGCCAATTGCCATCGAGATCTGGCATTTAAGTCCCAGAACGAATTTCCAGGCCCTGCTGGAACGAAAGGGGGAAATGGGGTCCCAATAAAACGGCAAATGAATGAGAATTTGAAAAAAAAAAATTAAAAAAAAAAAAAACATAGAAAAAAGCACCTGGGAACAGAGGGTGTGTGTTGTTTGTTGTTTTGCTTGTAAAGGGTTTAGAGGGTACGCTGCGTTCTCTTGTCCCTTCCTTCCCTGCTACCTCTGCTGATGAATTGAGGTGGTGAATGGTGATGGTGGTGGACCAATGCTATAGGTGTTTCTGCTCTGTTGCTTCTCAATATTTTATATCTTTTTTCTTTCTCTTCTTAATTCAGTTTAACTTTTATGAGGTTAATTTAAGTTTCTTAACCCAAATCTTGCATGCAAAAGGCATATTTGAATTTGTGTTTTTGCACCCTCTACACCTGTCCCACTGCTACTCATCTCTATATAACTTTTTTTACTCTCCTAATTATCTTTTTCAACATTTTCTTTTTATTAAAAAAATTACAATTTTTATTTCTTTATAGGTCAAATTAAAAAGTTTTCACAATACTTAGCATAACATAGTTATATATTTTATTTTGAGAATTGAGTTATACTCCATGAATGATGTGTCAATGTTGTTGTCAAATTGGTTATCACCATTGTTTTAATATGAATTATAGTTATTTATTGCCATTGTTGGTGCCTAAAAGTATGATGACAATAACAATAATAATAGGGTAAAATCTTTCTAAATGGTTATTCTTTTAACTTCAACTTTAAATGTTTAATTTTTTAGTGTTTTCTACTTCCAAATGAAACTAATTTATATTGTTTTAAACTAATATTTAGGGATGTGAATGGTAGAAGTTTGTTGGAACAAGTATTTTAAAATTTGGAAAAAATAAGTTCAATCTATATTATTGTTTCTTTAAGCATTTTATTGTCACTTAAGTTTTAAAATTAAATTAATTAAAAGTGTTTTATACGTAAATATTAAAATAATTATTATAAACAAATATTTGTTAGTGAAATAAATGCGCGTATTTGTGTGTGTATATATATATATATATATATATATATATATAAATAAATAAATTATGTTGACAAGGAAAAAGAATTGTTAAAAATATAATAATAATTTTTTCATTAATAATTACAGTCCAATCAAATTGTTAACAAAATAATCATGAATGATTATATGTATTTATTAGACATAAAAAAAAACTACTAGTTTTTTAAATTAAAATTCCACGCATGGATTGTTAGTGTAGATATTTCTACACTCTAAATTAATAATAGAAAAAAGGTTATTGTCATGATTTTCAAATAATTGTCATAAAACCTAATAAACTATGCATAATAATTTGATGATAGAACACTAAAGACTTTCGTACTATCCATGTATATTTATTTTTTAATTTTTATTAATGAAAAAGGTTTGCATTGGATTATTTATTATTTATTATTTATTGTGGTGATGAAAATAATATAAAATAAAAATGCTATCATCATCAATTTAAAGCCGGCCAAAATAATAATGGTCCAATAGTAGTATAGTATATAGTAAGTTGAATTAGGGTTACATAATATACGTAACAATAAGGTTTAATAATACGACAAAATCAAAATGTTTCACATCTTTGTTCTCCTATGTTAATATTTCTTACATCTGCCACACATGTGTTCAACTAGGGTTTGGTCCAATCACAGAAACACTACATTTCAGGTTTCAAACTTATATATTATTATAACCTCATATCAAGTTCAAGTTGCAAATGAATATTGATCATAAATCATACGAGTATTTTTTTTTTATTTCAGGTCAGTCTTACTGAGTTGAATAGTGATATCTAACATGAAAATTTTTTATAAAAAAAAAACTATATATGAATATTTTGTCTAAATAAATATATTTTTTTTAATATTTTCATTTTTCAATTTTGTTATCAGTTATCAATTAATGTACTTTTATCTAATGTAGAATTTATAGTTTAAATTAGTTAATGACACTAATTTAAAGAGGTCTAAGGTCGAATTTATTTTATATATTTTTCTTATTTAACATTTATTTTTGTTTTTTTAACTAAGTTATTAATAAGAAGTGTACATGGATTTTATTGATATTTAATTTGTGTCAGATAATTAAATAACGAACTTTGATACAGTATTCCTGTTTATTATTCAATTATTTCATTATTCTATTTTTGTTCTTCAATGGAATAGAAGTAGATGGCCAATAAAAAGGAGGAAATGTGTATCCAAAATTTTGGGCTAACGGTTACTCCATCAAAGACAATTACTTTCTGCACCCGCACCCCACCAGATTTTTATTTGCAAATGACAAACGTGTCCTTAAATAAAATAGGGTATAGATCAAAAGCTTGATAACATTGAAGAACTCAAAGCTTTATTTGATCCAAGTGAGGACGATATTGATTTTTACCGGTGGAAAGTTTAGGATTTATGTTCTAGGATTTAAGTTTTAAGGTTTAGAGTTTAAAGTTTGTAGGGTTTAGGGTTTGTGGATGAGCAATAACCCTAAATTCTAAACCCTAAATCATAAATTTGTATGTAAAAAAGTTCAAATAGAAAAAATATAACAATGAACAATAATTAAGACACTTTCGCCGTCGTCACTATTGATATAAAAGATAATCACAGTTCAAAATTATCGTGTTCACTAATAACTTTCATGTCATCATTTACCATGATCAAAAGACTCTTGTCACCACTATTAATGTAAATGATGACACAGTCATTTGTTATCCAATACAATTTTAAATATTAGTTACAAAATTTCTTATTTATTAAAATGTAGAGATAAGTGAGTTTTTTAAACACTTTTTAAATCAAATGTTTTTTTTAATTCAATTAAAAATATCTGAATTAATAAAAGACTTAAAATTTAATTAAACTTGGTTTTATATTGATTTTAATTATTTTTTTACGGTAAAAAACTATCTTAACTTTTATTTTATGGTTCTACCTGGTATAAAAGATATATTATATATTAGGTTTATAAAAATTATAATAAGTTGTCATTAAATTGATACTTGTGATATTTTAATTTTAAAAAACAACTACACCAATAAAAATAAGTTTTGAAGCATTGACATGATTGATTGGTTATTGAAAGGGAGATAATTTTTCTTGTCACACGTGTGGTGCTGCCCAGATTCACACGTGTGATACTGTCCCAAAAAAAAATAATGTTACAGGCTTTAAGAGATTCTTATAATGGTAGAAGAATGTGCAAAGCTAAACCAATACATAGACAAACTCTTTCTTCAACCAATATTATACTCAGTAACTTCATCACTGCCACAACTTTTTGTCTTCATCTATTAGTTTATTTGTAAATTGCCAAATCTTGAATCTCCAACTTCACCAATTTGTTAGATTCAGAATTATTATATTAAATTTTAGGATTATGTTCTTGGCATGTTAATTTATTTTTTTTAATTTAAATTTTATATTTTGTTCTCAAACGGGTTGGGGTCTAGAGAACTATTGGAGCTACTCCTTTGCTTCTTCGTCGGTCGATCGGTTTGCACTTCAGTTTCCCTCCAAACAAACTCGTTCATCTCCTCTACCCACTTCATTCATCGGCTTTCGCAGTTAAGAACTATCGGATGGTACCTACAAAAGACATTTTGACGCTCAAGCCAGATATAGCATTTGACACTCAGTATTCTGAGCACTATATATTGACATACATGGTTTTTGGATTTTGTGTCTATTTATATAATTGTGGTAGACCTTTCTTATTAAGACAGGTTTTAGAGAACTTGAGTCATGTTTAGAAGTGTCTCTTGATTACTGATTAGCCTCAATAATTCTACTTTAGCATAATTGGATGTGTGGTGCCCGTCGGTGTGATGATCGAGATCGAGACATGGTCTCAGTCGCACATACCTATTAGTACAATTTTTTTATTATTTATAGTAAAAAATTTACTAAAATAGGTCATTGTCATTTTTTTATGTGATAGACGAATTTCCAATGCTAACATGAATCTTATAATATTACAATACAATTCATGGTAGAGATTTGTTTGTTACAGATAATGACTGATTTCAATAGTTTCTTTATTACATATACTCATAAGATATAAAGTTGGGACTAGAGAAAAAAAAAATTAAAAAAAATGCATAAACTATTTTTAACACTAAATTTTAATAAATAAAAAAATACTGAAATTTAAGAACTAATATCATTATTCCAATACACTTAAAGTTATTTGTTTTTAAGGAAGTGTATTTTATTAACAATAATCTTTTAATTCAATTACAAAACTTGAATTTGAGTAATAAAGACAATTTTTTTAATTTTTTTTTATAGATTATTATAGCTGTGAAAAATAATAACAGTTACGAATGATTTAACAGAACACTACCACAAAAAAACACGACATATATTTCAAAAGCAATATAAATAATGAGTCATAAATGTGTCGTAGAGAGTTGGAGAAAGCAGAATGAAGATGAAGATTAAAATAAAAAATAAAAGCAATGAGACAAAATATACACTATTTTTTTAGAACTTTATAGCAATGAATACAGTAAAGTTGATAATTAAATATTTCTTAAAATATCTCTTTTAAGATTATCTAGGAGAAATAAAAATATTTTTTTATTGTAATAAAATAGTTATTTGTTTCATTTTACTTATTTTTCTGTCTATAACACGATATATATATGTATATATATATATAAATGGATTCTTTATTATAACTTTTTTTTACACAAATTTATTTATATATAAATATTTTATTTTATTCTTTTATTTTGATTATTTCATTATTTTATAATTACTTAAATTTACAATAAGAAATATAGTTAATATTAAATTTGAAATGAACTATTTGAGAAAGGTGTAATACATTTATTTGAAAAGAATGAGTCAAATAAAATTTTAAATAGAAACCTGAATTGATAGCAGTCAAACGGGCAACAAGGCAAACTTTTGAGAGAAGTGTGAAAAAAAAAGATTGAAGCGAGAAAAAAAGAAAAAAAAAAGAAACATAAAAAAATGAATGGAAACCACCAAAATTTAGTTTTTTTTTTCATTCTCGTCAATCTAAAGGTATTTTTTATTATTTTATTTTGATCAATTAATATAAATTGCATAAATTATGATTGCTTAATTGTTAATGTTCCTCTTTTTTTATTTTTTACTCTGTTTTTCATTTTCATACAGCAAGTGAAGGTGGAAGAGGAAAACGACAGAGAAGCAGAATATATCAAATTGTTACTTTAATACAGAGCATCTAAATTTTTGCACAGGTACGGAGTTATTTTAATGTCATTGTTGATGTGGGTGTCGACAAGGAGAATGAATGCGTTCCGGCATTGTTGCAGAAAAGAGCAAAGAGATTAGAAAATATATATTTTCTTAGAGTTTGTTCTCATCTTATTCTTTTTCTTTCTCTTTTCGTTATTATATTCCTCTTTTTTTAGTTTTATAGTAGTAATAGATCAAAATTAATGATATACAAATATTGAGAATGAAGCAAATGACGTAATTGTTTTAATATAATTATGGTTATTGTGTTATAAGTTTGAATTTGTTTAATATATTTTTTAGTGTAACTTAACTATTAAAATTGTATGTTGGGTTGGATATCCCACATCGACTAGAGATTAGAGCCTTTCATTGTATATAAGTGGGTGCAAACCTTAATCTCATGAGCCGGTTTTATGGGGTTGAGTTAGGCTTAAAGTTCACTTCGTAATATGGTATCAGAGCCTTTTCGAGCCTATCCTAGTGAGTATTTGTTGGGCTTATCAGGCCACCCACTATCGGACCGCTATCGGACCACCCATAATATATAGTCCAACGCACGAGTTGGTAGTCACTATCGGTCACCCAGGAGTATTTAGCCTTGCAAGGTGGTCCTTGCTGATTCACACGGGATTCCACGTGCCCCATGCTACTCGGGTCAGAGCGTAAGCTAGTGATGCTTTCGGCTACTGGACTTTCGCCATCTAGGGTGCAGCATTCTATGCTGCTTCGCCTAGCAGCACGACACTTGTATAGCTTTCCCACAACCCCGTTTTCACCTACTCATAATTGATGAGATAAAATGTTTTTATCTTATTTTTTCTTAGTGATATTTGATATTTAAAAGTTACAAATACACATATAATAATAATAATAAAAAGTAAAAAATGCAGTTACACAATCACAAGAGTGTTTGTGATTCCGCTAATACACATAATAGTTTTAACCGTTTTGGTAACTCAACTCATAGTATTAGAAAAATCCTTATGATATATATTGGAGTTTCTTTCTTAAAATTATTTTGCTGAAAACTCCTTTTCAATGCATATTGGGATTTATTTTTTAATATCATTTTTATCAAAAACTTATTTTTAAATTTATAAAATTATTCTTTTATTAGATTGCCTCTTATTTTAAGAACTTAGTTTTCACTAAAATCATATAGTCAAAAAGTATGAACTCGATCAACATGTATATGTTATTATATAAAAATGATATACCATTTTTAAAAAAATAATGGTGTGTTTGTATATGGTTTAAATAGTACCTGTCACTGACTTGAATAATTGTTTATCGTCTCTTAGTCGTTCTTCCTTCCTCTTTCTTCTTGCATTCGCTCTCTAGTACTCGATCGAGATTAAACCTGCAAAAGTTCTTTAACAATCAAGTAAGTAAATATTATGTATTACAATGAATGATATATTAATAAAGACGTACCTTATTACTATATAATAATGTATACTTGTAGTGCTAATAGTGGACTATTTCATTTATGGTTCGTATCTATTTCGTATATTTATTAAAACATCATTAACTGATTTATCGAATTTATAACATATTACCTATTTATCACATATCTCTTATGCTTGGATATTGAAATATTTTATAAAAGTTTATTGAAGTTTGTGAATGATGTAATGATTGTGAGAGTATTTTTATTTTTTAAAGGTGTAAAATATAAAATTACAAATTTACCATTGTATTTAAAAAATAGAATAATTGAATATTAGGTATTTTCTTGTAAATTTAGATGAATTCAAATTATTAATAATGTAACTTTATATAGTTTAATAATTAATTTTTTGAAAAAAATACGAGTTATTTAAAGAAAAAATAGTTTACATATAAAATTTTGAATATATGTAAAAATTGTCAATTGTTAGATAAAAATAAATAATTTAAATATTCATAAATTTAAAAATTATAATTAAAAAATCCTTTTGTATTAAATATATATAGTATTATTATATTTATAATAATAATAATTATATAATTTATTTATTATAAATAAATATACATTTTTTATTAAAATTTTATTTTATTGTTAATTATGATTATTTCATTTTGTTAAAAATATTTGTGTTAGTTAAATTTATTTAATAAGAGTAAATTTAGAACTAACCCTATACTAACTTGATTTTTCCCTTTATCTTCAAGGGAAAATGATATTTAGTATTACACTTTATCCTCTATTTCTCTTTTCTCACAAAAATTATGGATGAAAATAACTAATATAGTCACATATCTTTATTTGTGAAATATAAATCCGGATAAACAAGCACACTCTTAATTAATATAATAAATGACATAACTAACTTGACTCTGTACAAATAATTACATATTTTTAAATTTTTAAATAATATATATTATTTCTACCGAAAATTAATGAACGTAACAGAATATATATATTAAATTGTATTATTATTATTCGAATTAATAACTTATAAAAACAAACAAATTATACTAAAAATATAAATACACATAAACATACGTTTTCTGCTAATGGACATTAACTTACTATATCACATGATTCGATAAAGAATGTTTATTTCTAACTACAGCAATTTAGATTCAAATTGAACAAACTTCATTTCCCAAAAAACACGTTTCCTTGCAAAACCAAACCAAACATACAAAAAAAAACACAATTTTGTAATCCGACAAATCTTCTATTAAACGTTTCTCTTAATTTTCTTAAACGCATTATTAGCATAATTGCTTACTATTTTTAACAATATTTTAGAATCTAGAAAAAAAACTAAAATAAAGAGACTTTTTTTGCAATATTTTTTTTTTCTTTTAATAATTAACAACTTAATGTGTATATGCATTCCATCTCTTTTTCACTCCATCTTCTTTATTACATGTTTTATTTTTCCTGCCGCATAAGCACTTATCCAAACGCGTCTTTGGCAAAACGTGGATCCAAAATCAGATCTGGTTTGGTTCTAAATCACGTTTTGTGGTCGTGCCCCAAGAAGTTGACTACGAAATCCCACTCCCTCACTCGCTCTCCTTTTTTTAAACTCAATAATAATCACAAAATATTATTATTATTATTAATAAACTTACATAAATTATTTTTTTCTGCTTCTCTTGGTAATTAAAAATGAAAATTTTATAATTTAGGGTTATTTATTTATCAATTAAAGTGTAGGAACTAAAAGTAAAATTTGAATGATAGTTCCACCGAATTTGAGTGAGTGGGAAGCGAGTCAAAATAGAAGAAAAAAACAAAGAGTGTACCAAACTGAGAACCCAAACAATGGGTGGTTAAAGCAGCGTTTGGGCAGAGAGAAATAGAAGAAGGAATTGTGTGCGTGAGGTAAAACATCAAACGTTACAGTGTGGCGGTGAGTCTACGTCACTTGATAATACTCATTCGCGTTTTCCGTTTATTAGCACTCAAACCGCACCTCTTCTCCTTCGTCTCTTCTCTTCTCTTCTTCGTCGGTGGGGTTGGATTTCGAGATCCAAACCTCTTCCCAATGAGGAACCTCTTCTCTTCCTCCTCTTCCTTCTGCCTCCTCCTCTTCACCGCCTTCGCCGCGCTCTCCGCCGTCAGATCTGACTCCTCAGATCACCGCTACAAACAAGGCGACATCGTCCCTCTCTACGCCAACAAAGTCGGCCCCTTCCACAACCCTAGGTACCTAGATCTCTAACCGTTTCATTTCATTGCATTTCCTCTTCTATTATTGTTCATGTTGTTTATTGTTTACCTTTTTTGTTTCTCTCAGTGAAACCTACCGTTATTTCGACCTTCCTTTCTGTCCTCCAGGTTCGTTTCTCTCTCCTTTTTTTTTTATTTGTAATTTTTCCGGGAGACAGTTTTGTTGCAGTCTAGATTTGAATTCTAGACAGTTGACCAATGAGTAGGATGACTTGAATTTGAGACAATTAGTTAAAAAAAGTTATTTGAACTTTGGTTAAGCTGATTTGAATTCGAGACATCTGGTTAGGATGAAATGCCTCTAATTTGAGAGCATTGGTTCGGATGTCTCATATTGGCTTGAATATGATACATTGGTGCACTTGCTTGAGCTGATTCAAATTCACGAAATCTGGTTTGGATGACTCATTCAAATTTGAGGACATTGGAATTTGGTTGGATTGGAATAACCTGTGTTAGTTGATTCACTTGCTTGGTGGTGTAGATGTTTTTTTTTTTAATTTCATTTATTTATTAATTTTGATTTGTGATTGCTTATCAGTTGATTTGAAAGAAAAGAAGGAGGCGCTTGGGGAGGTGCTGAATGGGGACCGTTTGGTTAGCGCGCCATACGTTCTAGAATTTCAACGTGACAAGGAGTCGGTTCATGTTTGCGACGCTAAGCTATCGAAAAAGGATGTGGCGAGGTTCAGATCTGCTGTCCGTAAGGACTACTACTTCCAGATGTACTATGACGACCTTCCCATTTGGGGGTTCATTGGGAAGGTGGACAAGGAAGGGAAGGACCCTAGTGAGTATAGGTATTTCCTGTATAAGCACATTCACTTTGATGTGTTCTACAACAAGGACAGGGTCATCGAGATCAATGTACGCACTGATCCCAATGCCCTCGTGGATCTCACTGAGGATGCTGAGGTGAATGCCGAGTTTCAGTATACGGTGAAGTGGAAGGAGACCAACACGCCCTTTGAGAAGAGGATGGATAAGTACTCACAGTCGTCATCGCTGCCTCATCATTTGGAAATCCACTGGTTCTCAATTATCAACTCATGTGTCACGGTGCTTCTCTTGACTGGGTTCCTCACCACCATTTTGATGAGGGTGCTCAAGAACGATTTTGTCAAGTACGTGAAATTAGTTCTTTCTGTGTGTAGGGGTTTTAAATTGTGATCACATTTTTGTCATGATATTTGTTATTGTATGACACCCGAGCGAATTGTAGACAAATTCGACTACAATTATAGTTGCAGTTTTTTGCAATTTAGTCGCATGAAATCGCAGCTACATTTGCTGTCACAGTTTTGTCCGTCTTGATATTTGCAGGAAAGTGTGGACAAATTGTTGGTTCAGTTGCATTTTTTGATATTGTGGACAATGCAACCACAGTTGCAGTCACAGTTTTATAGTGACAATGCTTGATATTGTGCGACATTGCAGATGAATTTTGCCACAATTGCTACTGCAATTTGGTTGCTATCCTTGACATTGTGGATAATTGTGGCTACAATTGTAGCTATGGAGACCTAAAAAGCTTTTGCTTGGCTAGGATTGTGGTTGTGGACCATTTTTTAAAACCTTGTTTGTTTGGGATTAATTATGCATATTGCTTATGTTTGAATTGCGAATAGGTATGCACATGATGAGGAGACTGCAGAGGATCAGGAAGAGACTGGCTGGAAATATATCCATGGGGATGTGTTTAGGTTTCCCAAGTTCAAGTCTCTATTTGCAGCTGCGCTTGGATCTGGCACTCAGTTGTTTACCCTGTGAGTTAGCGCCGGCCTGTTTTAATTGTGTCTATCAGTGAAGGTTGTTTTGGGAAAACTAAATTCTGATAATTTATTTATTATCTAACTGAATTAGTTGCAATTATGTGTGGTTTGCAGTACTTTGTTCATATTCATATTGGCACTTGTTGGAGTGTTTTATCCATACAATCGAGGAGCGTTATTTACTGCACTTGTTGTCATATATGCACTTACTTCCGGGATTGCCGGGTATACTGCAACTTCATTCTATTGTCAGCTGGAAGGAACAAACTGGGTATTTGCTTAGGATTTTTTTTTCTCTGCTATTAGGTGTCATGTTCATTAAAAGTGCGTTTGTTTTCAGAGAATAATGGTTTTATTTTCTTGGTTTTGTCATGACAGGTTAGGAATCTGCTGTTGACAGGATGCCTTTTCTGTGGTCCTCTGTTTCTGACGTTCTGCTTTTTGAACACTGTTGCAATTGCTTACAAGGCGACTGCTGCCCTCCCATTTGGGACAATTGTGGTTATAGTTCTGATATGGACACTTGTTACATCTCCTTTGCTTGTATTGGGAGGGATAGCTGGGAAGAACAGCAAGGTTGAATTTCAAGCTCCTGTTCGCACAACTAAATATCCAAGGGAGATTCCACCTCTGCCATGGTATCGTGGACCAATTCCTCAGATGGCGATGGCAGGATTTTTGCCTTTTAGTGCTATATACATTGAACTTTACTATATATTTGCCAGTGTTTGGGGCCACAGAATTTATACCATCTACAGCATCCTGTTCATTGTCTTCATCATTCTCTTGATTGTTACTGCTTTCATTACTGTGGCATTGACATACTTCCAGCTTGCTGCTGAGGATCATGAGTGGTGGTGGAGGTATGAAATAACCGTTTATCACAATTTTCTTTCTTGTTTCTTATGGCTGGGTGTTTATATTCCCTGTCGCTGGTTAGTGAATGAGATGTTACCTGATTTGAATTAACTGCTAGATTCCTGGATGATATAACAGATGTATTGTCATCGATAATAGGTGGGCTTGTGCAAACAATTTAATTAGGTGCTTCTTAACTAAGAGCTTATCATACAAGCTTATTTTGATTAATTTCACTTTTAAGGTAAAACAGTTTATGAAATAAGCTTAATTTATAAAGCTTAACTTTCCAAGACAGATGTATTGGTAATATTGTTTTTGACAAGTTACTTCAAACATTAGGGCTTCATTTCTGAATTGGCTAATTCTCTGTTGATGGTTTTTTTAAGCGTCTGACTTATGAACAGGCACGGATAGATATTCTTACTTTCATGGTTTTGTGTGTGTTTCTTTATATATTTATATTGATGCTACTATTCTTGAGGGGAAAAAAAGGATTATGGGTATTTTAACCTCTTTATTTTTGGGATTTAAGTCACTTGACCTCTGTGTTGTTATTTTCCTTGCAGATCATTCCTTTGTGGTGGTTCAACTGGGTTATTTATCTATGCCTACTGTCTGTATTACTACTATGCACGCTCCGACATGTCTGGATTCATGCAGACCTCATTTTTTTTCGGATACATGGCCTGCATATGTTATGGTTTCTTCTTGATGCTGGGAACTGTAGGATTCCGTGCTGCATTGCTCTTTGTCCGCCACATTTATCGATCCATCAAGTGTGAGTAGGCATTTTGTCCTCTCGAGTCCACTAGAGCTATTGTCTTAATTTCATAGGGCATTCTGTAGAAAATTATAGTAATTTTGCAGTTCTTTCTCGTGTACTATAAGGGAAGCTGGGTTGGGTGGGTTTCTAGCTTCCAGAGCAACTTTTTAAATGGCAAAGGGTGCTTTTGGGATAACGTCTGTGTACTACCATATCTTTAACCAAACTCTTGCAATACTTTTTGGTCCTTTTGAACGAACGTTCTTCTTCATGTCAATTTTCTACCTTTGTCAAAACATTTAAGTTTTCCTTAGAGATTATGGTAAATCCATGTTGTAACACGTTTCTCTACGTGAAAAGATTTAGAAATCTTATCAGATATTATTTTATCTCCCAGTACCTATTTTTAGATAGAAAATGCTTCACATTCAATCATGTTCATTCCCATAAACAGGTTCAGACTAAAGATATCAAATCTTAATTTGGTGAGATAAAAAATAGCAAAACAAAAGTTTACATTTTGGGGAAAGAAATAGGCAGCAAATATGCTAAGAGCAAAGAATGCAAGCCAGTGGGACTTTACTTCAACTCAGAAAACAAAGACCTGGTTCTGACTAGCTCTTAAGCCAGTCAGCATACACGAGGTTGCACTATATGGTTCTTACATAATGCTTCATTCCAACCCTTCCAAATTTCCCATAGCATCATAGGAAAAATGAGCCCCACATTCTGCATGTTATCAGACACATTCGATGAAGGGACTGGAATTTGGAAGGAATTTCATTCTTGGCAAATATTTTTCCTCTTTCACAAAAAGACGATAATTTTCTTTATTTATGGCATTACATATATAGCAAATAGCATGAGGAATAATGTGTCTAAGTGAATGATGACAAAGCATCACGACCAATCTGAAAAAAGAGCAGCTTATATGGGTAAGAAATAGCAATTTTAATTTAGAAATTTAAAATTATAGTTTAGCATAAGGCCAACAAAATAATTGTCTGAACCTGAAAATTAACAGTAAAAGTTGACCTTTCTTGTTGGGCAAATGCTTCTACACCTAACCATTTTTAACCTACACCCAACATGTTCTTTTTTAATTTTAAATAAAAATTCAGAATTAAAAATAATATATTCTGGAAAAATAAATCCAGATTATTGAGTTTTGGAAATAAAAATCTAAAAACAAAAATTAAAATTCTATTTCGGATAAAACAATCAAGAATTAAAAATAATACATTGCAGAAAAAAATCCAAAAAAGAGTTTTAGAAATGAAAATCTGGAAAAAAAATGAAGAACCCATTATGGATAAAAAAATCCGTAATATAAAATTTCATTCCGGAAAAAAAAAATCTGGAACACATATTTTGGAATTTTTTTAAAGGACAATTTTGTCTTTTCTGCTAAAATCGGGTGCAGTTATAATATAAAATTTCACTCCGGAAAAGAAAATCTGAAACACATATTTTGGATTTTTTTTAGGACAGTTTCGTCTTTTTCGCTGAAATCGGGTGCAGTGATATGGTGCAGGAAGCAATTGTCTTCTTGTTGTTTTTAATAAGACTGTTTCTTCCTGTACCTCCATATCTTCTTCTTCCACCTCCATACACAATATGAAAATACACCTTTATATCTTCTTCTCCTACCTCCATACACAATATGAAAATACATTTTTATCCTTCTTGTGTCATCCTCATAAAGTAGTTTCTGGATTATATAATCCATAAATTTATTTGAAAAAAGACTTCCGAATTAGTTAAATAAAATTTTCAGATTATGTAATCCATAAAATAATCATGCATTTGAAAAAAAACTTCTGAATTATGTAATCTGGAAGCTAATTACAAATTTAAAAAATGACTTTCGGAATATTATAGAGGAATATTTTTGGAAATTTGAAAATATATGGAGGTGAGAGAAGAAGGTATGGAGGTGTAGGAATAAACAGTTTTTTAATAAAAGGGGTCTTTCTTTACATTGAAATGTCCATAATATTATTTTGGCAATTGCTTCCTGCACCTTATTAAATTTGAATCTGTTATCAAATTTGAATTTGCTATGTGAAATAAAAATAATGCCCTTAAATAAAAATAGATATGAGTAAAAAATACATTTCAGACTCTCTCTTTTCCAAAATGTGTTTTCGAATTTTTTCTTCTTCTGGAACATATATTTTTTTTATTTGAAATTACTTTTTTATAATGGAATTTTGATTTTTAATTCTGTTCTGGATTTTAATTTTCGAAATACAATAATCTATTATGGATTTTCTTTTTAAGAATGTATTTTTTCCAAATTTTGAATTTTAATTTCCAAAATTAAAGGTATTTTTGCAAATTAAAAAAAAAGGTTGGGTGTGGAAGAATTTGCCTATTGTTTTTTCATTGTTTGCATGCATATCTTGCATTCCAACAGAAACCATTCTTGCCATATTCAAAGTTTTGCACAAATTTTTTTAAAAATTATATTTTTTATTCATTTGGCGGTTCTAAACATGATACTCCTCATTGTTAATACATACTTATAACTAGTAAACCAAACCAGATATTAATAAATGGATTATATGAAACATATTTATTTATATTTTATGAAAACTAAATTGCAGCCTTGTAAGAGACAGAGAAGTAAATATATATATATATATATATATATATTTTTTTTTTTTTATATTTTGGAAGATAAATATAGATATACCATCACATATAAGTCTAAGGGTTGTATTCACCAATAAATAAAGACTTTCTAATTAAAATATTTTGGAATTTTAATATAACTAACGTCTAATTAAAATACAAAGAAGATATTTTTCAATGTGTTTTCTATTCATTAATTAGTGGAGAAAGAATTAACAACAAAATTAAATTGCATTTAATGAAACAAATAATAACATTGGGTTTATTGAAGACTTTCTTCCAATTGGCTGAATGAATCAAATTCAGGATAACAACAAAAAATTGATGCAGCTTAGAATCTGTTGTAATATACCAATCTAGAAATGAAACGAGGTCGTTAAAATAAAAGATTTATTTATTTATAAAAGTAATATATATATATATATATATATATATATATATATATATATAATGAAGGTTAAAATTTTTGTGGTTGATTTCTTTGTAAAATTTTTCATGTAACTCTAAGGTTTTGATCATTAAGTTTTTTAATTCTCTATAATAGTTATTTTAATATTATAATCTCCTGGAAAACTGGATTATGTGAGAGGTTGTTGTACCTCCAAGTTAAACAATAAATAACAATAACGAAGAAATAACAGTAACGATACTTACAATAACACTTAATGAGTCACATTCATAACATAGCGGCAAATATCTTCAACAAATCAGTTAAATATTGATTAACGGAAAGGTGTTACAAATATTTTTTCAGATATTCCAATATTCCTATATACCAATATACCTTCCTATTAATCAAGGACCACGATGCATATCAATCAATAACTGATATCTGACCCATCATGTCAAGGGTCCATGATGTCTCGCGCCTATGTATTCGTATTTTTTATTTTTGCTTTTAATGTATATCTTTATTTTATTTTTATTATTATGTATCCAATATTTTATTTCTATCATTATTATGTATTTTCATTTTTTTATTGTTATTATCATTATCATATGTGTATTTTTATTATTAAAATGAACTATAAATTCATATTGTAATATTTTAATTCGTTAAAACTTATGTGTATTTGTATCTTTTAAATATTAACATGTGTATTCACATTTATTTTTATTTTTATTATTATATATCGGTATTTTTTTATTTTTATCACTACCACATTTGTATTTCTCTTTATTAAAAAGAACTATAATACATAATATACAATTTATTTTTATCATTTTTTTAATTCTATTTCCATTTTTTTAATGTATTTTTTAATTGAAATGATTACTTAATAATATAAGAAAAATGAATGAAAAACAATTTTACTCTCTAAATGAAGTTATCAAATAAATCTAAATTAGTATTAGTGTGGTTTTTATATAGAATGTTACTTCAAACGGATGGAATTTTCTTTTTAAACTTTGAAATTGTTAAAAAGTATTAATCTATTAAAATATTCTTATCACATATTTTTCTCATATTTTTAATGATTTTTTAATTATATATATATATATATTACTTTTATATTGTGATATTGTAAAAAAATAAATAAATATGTTTATCTTAATTAATATTAGATAAATTACTTGAATGAATTTTGAAAAAAAACCTTCATTTTAATTTAAATATTTTATTATTTTATGTATCTTAATTAGTATTTCAAACTAAAAAAAAATGTAGGTCTTAATTAATAATTTTTTAGTGATTATAGTAATATTTAACTTTTTAAATTAAATATATAGACGATCATATATTTATATATTCATTTTGTTTTAACATAGATTATGAAAATTATGTCATAAAAATATTTTTATTAAATGCATATTGATTGAAATTTATTAAAACTCATTAAATTTAGTAAAATTATGTTTATTCTGGTTTAAACAATAATTTTAAAAGACCTCCCATTAAATTATGTTTCACAAAAAAAAAAAATCTTTATAAAGAAAATTATAAACCAAAATAAGACAATATATAAAATAAAAAATTAAAACATTTTACATACTAATTTTACTGTTCAAATTTGAATTAGAATGATGATGAAAAAACATTATTCTATGGTTACAAAGGTGGAATTGGAGTATGAGAAGTCATCACTTTTCATTTTTTTATAATTAATTTAGTATAAAGTAAAACAAAAAAGTTTAGAAGGTTTGAATTATAATGTAGAGCAATATTGAGAAAATACAGGTTTTATGTTATCAAATTACAAAGATGATCACTAAGAGAGAGAAAATCCAAGGAGAGAGGAGAAAATCCACTGAGAAGACTAAAAACAACTAAAGAATTATTATATGCAGAAAAAAATCACAACAAATATTAGTTTTAAAAACAAATAAGAAATACCAAATGATCATAGAAACGATAATTAATATGTATTTAACTTTAATGCTTTATAATTAAGATATAAAAAATTGAGGTATATATATATATATATTATATTTGTTGCACTTTTTTTATACCCATTGAAACAGGATTGTTTCGCAACCAACTTTCTCTCAAAATTGCAACAATATTCTTCTCTCCCAGAGGAACTAAATGTAGTGAACATCCACATACTTCAATATATATGCATATAATTCAAATTCATGGTAAATAATGAATTTCCCAAAGAAGAAGAAAAAGAAGAAAAACTAAAAGGGAACAACGAGAACCTTTGCAAAAGTAGGTTGTTAAGGTCATATGTCATTGATTTGGACTTCACACTAGCAGTTGAAAAAGAAAAGTGTCAAAACTGGGCTTTTGGGCTTTTTGGGCTTCTGCTGGGCCTTTTTCCCTTTCCAGTTTTTCCTTTTAGTTTCTGCTGTTTGCACCCTTGTATTTAAGTTTACTTTTAGGGTTTTCTGAAACTAGAAGTAACATTACTACTGAATAATAATTCTATTGAGTTCTCTCATCTCCCATGTTTGCTTTCTTCTCTTGCAATTCTCTTCTTCACCAAAGATTCAACATAATCTATTACTTTTGTAAATATTACAGAACCTTGCTGATTTCTCTAAGATGGTATCAGAGCTCTTCACCGTGAAGAGCTCTGTTGCGCGCTCTGAATTCGTCCCTTCACTCTATCAAGATTTGTTCCCTTTCGTTTTCTTTATTTTACGCTTTTCTGTTTTTCGTTTTTGACGATTTTTCCTTTTTCCGCAGTTTGTGATTTCGTGCTTCAATGGCTGCTGAAAACCCTAATCGGAGTGAAACTCCAATTTCTAATCAAAGCAAGAACGTTGCTCAAGGAGAAAATTCTACCCACAGTTTCCTGTATCTACATCCCAGTGAGAATCCCGCGACTCCTCTTGTGTCTCCGCTTCTTGATTCAACCAATTATCATTCTTGGAGCCACTCAGTCATCACTGCATTAAGCGCAAAGAACAAAGTGGAGTTCATCAATGGTACCACTACCCGACCTCCTGAGACCGATCCTTCTTTCTCATCCTGGACGCGTTGCAACAACATGGTGGCATCCTGGCTTGTGCATTCGGTTTCTGTTCATATGCGCCAGAGTATCCTATGGATGGATAAAGCACTAGACATTTGGAATGATCTCAAGGCTCGTTTCTCACAAGGGGATTTATCTCGTATCTCTGACCTTCAGATGAATGCCTCCTCTCTCAATCAAGGTGATCTTTCTGTTTCCGACTTTTTCACTAAACTTAGGATAATCTGGGATGAATTAGATAATTTTAGGTCTGATCCTGTATGTTCCTGCAATGTGCCTTCTATTATTGCTCAAAGAAAAAGAGAGGATCAGGCAATGCAATTTTTACGTGGCCTTAATGATCAATATAACAACATAAAAGCTCATGTCCTTCTCATGGAACCTGTCCCTGATATTACCAAAAATTTTTCTCTAGTTGTTCAACAAGAACGCCAATTTAACAGTATTGTTCTTGTTGCTAATATTAGAAATGCTTCCCCTGTCACTCACACCAATAACACTACCTGTTCGTTCTGTGGTAAACTGGGTCACACCGAAAATGTTTGCTTTAAGAAAAATGGTTTTCCTAACCAAGATAACAAAGGACCAAAATTTGGCTATGGTAAAAGATTTTGTACTTACTACAATAGAACTGGTCATACTATTGATATTTGCTACAAGAAACATGGGTATCCTCCTGGATATAAATCCCAGTATGGTAAGGCTCCTCAATTAAACAACATCACCACTGTCATACAAGAAGAAAGTTCTGAAAATCAAGATCAGGATAAACTGAATAGTGGAGGAGATTTCCGCATCACTCAACATCAATATAAGATTCTCCCAGACCTTCTGAAAACTGTCAGCAGTTCCAACAATCAAGTGCAAGTGAACCAGGTTGGTTCCATCTCTGCTAATCATCAGGATCAGATTTCAGCCATCACAGGTAATATCCATAAATTCAAAAACTCCATTTTTAATGAATACACTTGGATACTAGATTCTGGAGCCACAGACCATGTTTGCTTTTCTTTGTCTAACTTTACATCATATAATCATATTAAACCGATTACTATTAAGCTTCCTAATGGGAATTGTGTTATTGCTTCTTGTTCAGGCACTGTTTTCTTTAATGAAAAATTCATTCTTAAAAATGTTTTATATGTACCAGATTTTACTTTTAATCTTATTTCCATATCCCAATTGACTGCATCTCTTAAATGTGAACTTATTTTTTCCGCTACTGAGTGTTTAATACAGAACTCCATGACCAAAGACAAGATTGGTACAGTTGATATTGTTGATGGTCTATATGTTCTCAATAAGATTGATGGCAGCATTCTGAGTTGTACTGCAAGACAAAATAATATTTGGCACCTCAGATTGGGACATCCTTTAGAAGAAAGGTTAAAAATTCTGCAAAACTATTATCCTAACATTCGCATTGACAAGAATTATATTTGTGATGCATGTCATCAAGCAAAACAAAGAAAAATTCCTTTCTTTCCTAGTAATACTCAAACTGCTCATGCTTTTGAATTGCTGCATATTGATATTTGGGGCCCCTGTTCTGTTGTATCAATACTTGGTTTTAAATATTTTCTTACCATAGTTGATGATTTTACTAGATATACTTGGCTCTTTCCCATGCATAACAAATCTGAAGTCAGTGCTAGTATTATTAGTTTTGTTGCATATGCTGAAAATCAGTTTTCTATTAAAGTCAAAACCATTCGCACCGATAATGGTATTGAATTTTCTATGCATGATTACTTTGCCTCTAAAGGGATTGTCCACCAAACCACTTGTGTTGAGACACTTGAGCAAAATGGCATTGTTGAAAGAAAGCACCAACACATTTTAAATGTAACACGGGCTCTCCTTTTTCAGTCTAAACTTCCTGCTACTTTTTGGTGCTTTGCCGTACAACATGCTGTTTTCCTCATTAATTGTATGCCTATTCCGCTGCTTAATAATGCCACTCCCTATGAAAAACTGCATAAAAAGCTATGTGATATCTCTTTCATTTGTGTTTTTGGATGTTGGTGTTATTCTTCAACTATCCTTGCTCATAGAAAAAAACTGGACAGCCGCGCTGTTCCAGGTGTTTTCCTTGGTTTTAAGTCAAACACAAAAGGTTTTCTGTTTTTAAATCTTAATAACCATAAAATAGATGTGTCAAGAAATGTTATCTTTTATGAAAATTCTTTTCCTTATCATTCAAAGTGATGATTTAAACAATTTTTCTTTACCTATACCGCAAAACTATGCCCAGACTCATGATGATTTTTACATGCACACTGAAAATATTAATGATACTAATAGTTCCTCTAATAATACTCTTGAGATTGATAATATACCTGTAGCAGAAGGCCCCCTGCTTACCTTCAAGACTTTGATGTACCCAATCTCAACAATAATACTGTAAGTACTAAACACTCTATTCATTCCTTTTTAAATTACAATTCCTTATCCAAGCATTTCAAAAATACAATAATGTTAATTACTTCTGCTGAGGAACCTCAGAATTATGAAGAAGCTGTCCTATACCCATCTTGGATCCAAGCCATGAAGGATGAACTGGAGGCACTCCAAAATAATGACACATGGTCCTTAACCAGCCTTCCTTTTGGAAAAACAACAATTGGGTGTAAATGGGTTTATAAAGTCAAGCATCATGCAGATGGCTCTATTGAACGCTACAAAGCCCGCTTAGTAGCAAAAGGGTACAACCAAATTGAAGGACTGGACTTCTTAGATACCTTTGCTCCGGTAGCAAAGCTGACCACTCTACGACTTCTCCTAGCTCTAGCAGCAGCTCAAAATTGGACACTCAAACAACTAGATGTAAACAACGCCTTCCTACATGGAGATCTAGATGAAGAAGTTTACATGCAATTACCTCCAGGTTTTCCAACCCCTTCTCCCAATCTTGTTTGTCGCCTCAAGAAGTCTCTTTACGGGCTCAAACAAGCAGGTAGGCAATGGTATGCTAAACTCTCAAGCTTTCTACTTTCACATAATTATAAAATTTCCACTGCTGACCACTCTTTATTTCTGAAACATGATGACAAACACACCACGACACTGCTGGTCTATGTGGATGACATCATTCTCACTGGAACTAATCCTAAGGAGATTTCTACCATCACTGGTTTGTTACACAATTTTTTTCATATTAAAAATCTTGGTGATTTAACTTATTTTCTTGGTATTGAAGTGGCTCGTAATACCACTGGAATTCACATAAGCCAAAGAAAGTATATTCTGGATCTGCTTAAAGATGCTGGAATGCTGGGATGTGCGCCTGCTCCTACACCAATGCTCCACAATAATAAAATCTCATTTATAGTGACTGATAGGACGTCTCATTTATCTTACCAACCCCCGGCCATACATCTCCTTCTCAGTAAATCACCTTAGTCAATTCGTCTCACACCCAACTAATGAGCATCACCAGGCAGCAATGCGCATTCTTCGCTATCTTAAAAGAACTCCGGGCACAGGTATATTCTTACACAATAAATCTCCCATTCAATTAAAGGCATATAGTGATTCTGATTGGGCTACATGCCCTGAAACTCGCAAATCCATAACTGGTTTTTCTGTATATTTGGGGGAGTCTCTTATATCTTGGAAGTCCAAGAAGCAACAAACTATATCCAGGAGTTCATCAGAGGCAGAATATCGTGCCCTTGCTGCAACCACTTGTGAGATTCAATGGATAACATACCTGCTGCATGATTTACACATTCAACACCAGCAACCAGCCCTTCTCTATTGCGACAACCAAGCTGCTATCCAGATTGCGCACAATCAAGTCTTCCACGAACGAACCAAACACATAGAGATCGACTGCCATGTTGTCAGGGAGAAACTCAACACAGGCCTTCTCAAACTTCTCCCTATTCCTTCCTCATTGCAAGCTGCAAACTTCTTCACCAAGCCTCTACCTATTGCTCAATTCAACATTCTGTTTTCCAAGCTAGGAATGAAAGATATCTATTCCTAGCTTGAAGGGGGCTGTCAAAACTGGGCTTTTTGGGCTTCTGCTAGGCCTTTTTCCCTTTTCAGTTTTTCCTTTTAGTTTCTGCTGTTTGCACCCTTGTATTTAAGTTTACTTTTAGGGTTTTCTGAAACTAGAAGTAACATTACTACTGAATAATAATTCTGTTGAGTTCTCTCATCTCCCATGTTCGCTTTCTTCTCTTGCAATTCTCTTCTTCACCAAAGATTCAACATACTCTATTACTTTTGTAAATATTACAGAACCTTGCTGATTTCTCTAAAAAAAAGTGGGAAAATTATATTACAAATACGAAGAAAGAAATTGTAGTTGATGTTAAACTAATGATCAGAAAACGAATTCAATCTTATTATGTTGCTTAGTTCGAAAAAATCTTCTTCTGAAGAACTTACATCAATCTCTTTTTCAATCTTGAGTATAAACTAGACCTCTCATTAGATAACAAAACTTGCATAGTCATTAGAAAAAACCACAAATGAATGAAAATTGCAAAAATCAAAAGAGAGAAAAAAGAGCAACATGAACATAGAGAAAAGGAGAAAAACGTATAGAGAGAGAAGGAGAGCATGTTTCCAAATTTAACATTAAGACTCATTTTTTTTTTCTCAATTTTCAATTTAAGTAATATTTTTCAATTTTACCATTTCAAAATTGTTGTAACTGTTCAAGTAGTTACAAAATAATTAAATAAAATAATAAAATAATTAAAGAGAACCAACCAAGAAGGTGATGTGCATAAACAAAACTTACCACCAGATATTGAGTTTAAAAAAAATATAAATATTAATTTTAAAAATAAAAAAAAAACAATTGTCAAAATCAAATCTCATAAAAATTGTAGTATATTTAGTAACTGCTAAAAAAATACAAAATGACTGAAATATCAAAAATAAAATAATAAAATAAATATTAAAATGAGGGTAAAATAGAGAAGTAATTTATGTAAAAAAAAAAACAGTTAAGGGGAAATCCCTATATATATAGTTATAGAAGTAATAGACTATTCATTGTTTAAAATATTTGTCAATAAAATAAAGTAAAACTAAAAAATTATAGTTTTTAAAAATGTTTTTACCCAATAACTTCATTAAGAAAATTTTCCTAGGCAAGATAAACTATACACTACCGAGACTTTATTTGTTATTTTTTCTTTTTATTTTTAAAATAACATGTAATCAATTTCAAAGGGAAGACTTACTTGTTTTATCTGATTACTTTTTACCCAACCAATGAAGACATTACAACCATCTTTCTCAATTGATCCCAAGAATCCATGAATGCATTTCTTTTGCCTGAGTGTTGCATTGGGGTCATTTTCTAACCACAGGAGATCTATAAACTCAAAGACAACCAAACAAAAAATCTAATAAGCACATATGTCAAAACAACCCAACATGGACAACTGTTAACAGAACAAAACATGTAGTTCTCATTGTTCCTTTCAGTTTGTTTCAAACGATAAACTATGACTTTTTAAACATACCATTCCAACACATGTTTAACAAAAACTAAGTACAACTACAACAATCAAGGAAAGCAAAAATTGGCCACTTTCTCTCTGAGAAAGCTTTGGAAAGCCTCACACATTCCTTCACGCTCATTTGATATTATAAACAAAAAGAAAAAAATATTTCGTAGTTCCTGGAACGAAACTACTTCTGATATTTTGAATATGTAAATAGAAAATGCAAAAGAGGCTTGATGGGTTTGTATAGCCTTCAGTTTAGTTTTAAATTTTAAAATATTTAAAAATTTTGAAAATTTGAAGTGTTTTGAAAAGGTTTTAGGGTTTGAAAATTTGATGAAAGTCAAACACCTTTGCAACAATTATGAAACATGCCAACCATTAGATTGTCTTCTAATTCTGATAATTGACCAACTTTCTCTTATAATTCTCATAGACTAGCATCTATGCTTTGTTGAGATTTCATTGTATTTACCATTAATTGTCTCATCAGCTTCTCTAAAGATGACTCTTTAAGATTGTGAGGAATATTTTCTATTTGCAAAAATGGTTGAAAAGGTTTTTGACTTTCATCAAAATAATATTGCTGATAATATGGTTGTTGTTGAGGTTGCTCATAAGACTGCTGACAATATGGATTATAATGCTGAGGTTGTTGAAAATATGGCTCACATTGTTGTAGAAGTTGATTATAAAATTGTGAAGGTTATTGCAAATATGGTTCATAATGAATATCAAAATTGTAAATTTCTTTAGCAAATTTTCGCTCCATTTTGGAATTGAAAAACATGGGAGATATGTAATGGACACCAACACCTATTAGACGCCTCAAAGCAATTTTTTTTAATTGAAAGCAAACAAAATCAACTCCCAGGAAATAGAGGTGAGTCACATGTGGATAAACTTAAAAACCAAGTTTCCCCTGAATTGCCTTCAATTTAAAAAAATTAAAGAGTAGCAACTGAAGTGTCTATCCTAAAAAAAATTAGAAGGAAAAAAAATGCAAAAATAAATATAGAAAATAAAAACAACAACAATAAAAAACATAAATAAATAAAGAATGTCAGAAAAAAATAATAACTAAAAACGGAAAAGATATAAAATAAAGACAAAACAAAATAAGATAAAATATATAAAGAAATAAAATCAAAACAAAACAAGATAAATATAAGAGATATGAGGAGATAAAATAAAAACAAAATCAAAATAAGATAAAGATAACAAATATAAGGAGATAAACAAAAATATTTAGAATATTAGATTTTTTTTTTCATTTTTAAGGTCATATTAAATAAATAAAAACTAATAAGAAGAAAACACAAGTTAAATATGCAGAAAAAAAATTATGCAGATAAAAAAAACCTAATAACCAAAATCAAATTGAATTCTCTGACAACGATGACAAATTTGATAACTATTGTTTTGATATCAAATTAAAATGATTCCAACATTGTCTATGTCTAATGCTAGAAAAATGATAATATATAAGTGGTCAGATGACCTCAAGTCGTCCTCAAGTCGTCTCCAACGAATCCGATACTAAAATTAGTAAATCAGTTTTTAGAATTTATCTGCAAGCAATAAAAGTTAGAAAGAACAACAAAGATAAAAAGGGATTGAAATAGTTGTGTAGAAAATATAAAAGTGATTAAAATAGCAAATAAAAAGCGGTTGATCCCTAAGTTCTTCCACCATTGAATCTTACAGGTTCTCTAAAGATTCATCTTTTCTCAATCCTCGAACAGAGCTGAACCAGATTGAACTTGCACCAATCTGATTCAATTGAAACTCACCAGTAAAGCATGCGTTGACTAGTTTAATCAGTACCCACTTTGTTCCATGTGTATACTATATGAGAATGCTTATCTATTCTCTCTTGAATCATGCGTCCAAGAAATTAATTAGAACAATGTGAACTAACTAAGAAATCAAAGTTTAAGATAAGGAATGCACACAATCATGCGTTCAAGTATAACCTCTCACAAAGACCAGTTTTCCAGGAGATTAGAATATTAAATTAAAAAATGAAACTTTATAAATCAAAGCCTCAGAAGTCAATGAGAAATTACAAAAGAATCAACCAAAAAAGGTTTAGCCTTCCATGCAGAGGCAAAACAAAAGAATTATAAAGAAGAAAACAAACTAATAAACCCTATGAAGCTCCCCTTTCTCCTTGATGCTTGTGTCCTTTTATAGACTTTTTTGCTCTAAGGATTTTGGAAAAATATTGTAGTTTAGATTTTGTTAACCGTGTCTAACTTTCTAACTTTCCAGAATTCTTGTATTAGTATAAAATTTGCTTCCAATTTTGTTTATGAGATATTGTAGATTTTATTTTCTTTTTCTTCTCCTCAAAATGTGTTTTCTGTTTTGATTCAAGAAACAACTTAGACTTTTACATATTTGACCTGTTCACAAAGGTAGACACTTCCTTTAGACCATTTACTCTAAAAACACAAAATTAACAAAAATAATAGTTAAGGCCCAAATAAACCCAATTATACGAATATTAATTAAAACAATGAATTTATTTATTATTATAGTCAAATAATATATGATTGAAGCTATTGAGTGTGAATAAATATATGCTCATCAGTGAACTTACTCTTCCACATATCTTGCCAAAATCTCACTTTAAGTAGTTTTGAGATTATCTAAGTTTGGAATCATGGTGTGGGGTTGTATACGTGGGTAAACATAGTTAGTAAGATCTAGAGACATAGAAACAACTTTTTTTTAAGGGTACCTCACTTGATCTTATTGAAATTTTTATTGTGGCACAAATAAAAGCTTGGAGATGGATAACATGTAAAGTCAAAATGACCAATTTTTAAAGTCAAAATGACCAATTTTTTTTTTTTATGCTGAATGCTGCATTGATCCACTAACTTGCTTAAAATTTGTTAAAAACATCTACTTAGTGAAGTTATAAACAAGAAAACTAAAACAACCTTTTGACAAGGAATTCACACAAGTGTCTTTTTTTTTTATGTCATACATATAGAATGTGGTCCATTAGAATGTATTACAAAATATCTTGGTGATCAAGACGGGAAACTTTACTAGTCGAATTGAGTTTTCTATAATGGTGCCTTTATTTAGATGACATTGTTTAGGTTCTTAAATTTTGGTATGTGGAGAAGGTCCACATTTTTAACTACCTCGTAAAATTTTGTTAGATTTTTTTTTAAAATAGTTGAAGTAGCTATAGTACTTCCATTTATTTAATTTTTTTTATTTATAAAAAAAACTAATGAAGTAATTGAAAGAAAATATCTTATTTTTCTCTTCTAAAACTTTTCATTACTTATTTATTCTTTATTATATTTAATTTTATGCTTTAATATTTATTAAAAATAAATAACCTGCACTATGAATTAAATTAAAAATTAATTTGACGTTTTTTTAAATTTGAACTTATTATTACAGAATTTTTTTTTTGTTCATTCGAAACAATAATAAAATTTCTCTTAAACATGTTAAAATTCATGTTTCTAAGTATTTTTCCATGATCAAATTTATTTTCTCATTTCTTGGTTTATGCATAAATTTAAGAGAAATAAGAAGCTACACAAGAAAATTTTAAAGCATAAGTTGATTTTAGTTCATATTTTAGTGTCAATGTAGAAGTTTGTTCAAACAAACTTTAATACTTGATTAGAAGCAATAATAATGATATAAATAGTAGTATCTATCATTAGAAGTTTGTTGATACAAGTACATTGATAGCTCAATTCTTTCATCAAGATTTAAAGTTTGATATTAGGTTTAGATAGTTGTAACAAGGACTTTGATATTTTGATATATATTTCTTATAAGTTTAACACATCCTAATCCAAATGGATTTCATAACATAGAATCTTTGAAGATTTAGCATTTCTGATTTTCTTGAGTTTAAATGCTGCAACATTTTGATGATTTTGATGCATGGAGCTTCTTATAAGCATTTTTTTTTACATGTTATAAATGTACATGTATATATCCTTAAATACGTTACTCTTTTGTGAATAGAGAAGGAAGTTACATGAATGGATCTAAGTCGAGATATTGTTCTCGATGGTCAGGTTGAAATGATCATAGGAATATATTTGGTAATTAAGGTTGTTGTAGTTTGGCAATGAATTATGTTAGGAGGTTCCAGAAGACAAAAAATCAATGAATGGAACACCAATGTTCTTCAGTTCCACACCATCTTGACTCACTTCCTCTTCGTCTCTTCTGGCTATGTCTGTCACTTCACTTTTATTCGAATCTGTATTTACTTGAAGAAAATCATAGAACTCTACTGATTCACTCTTCTCTGCAATATTATCAAACCAACATTTTCATTATTAACTCATCATCCAATGTCAATGCATGATTTGGTGCAAGAAAAATGGTAGTTATAACTCCAAGAACACATAATAAGACAGAAAGTTATAACCACAATTAATATCTATTCATTATATGAGAACATTGTTAATCTGTATTTTTTATTGAACACTTAATTGTATGTACATAATTTGCTTTTCTTTGTCTGGTAGGTATAGGTTGAAGATTTTGATAACTTGTCTAAGTATCTCTACGAGAGTTAGAGATTTTGAAAATCTGTATGAAGATTGGAGTATCTCAAAATACTTTATTCATCTATTATTAATTTTTTATCGATAAAAAAATAAAACAGAAAATTACATTGAAAACTACATTATTATACGTGTTTTATAGTGTAATCTTCAATGGAAACTTTCTATCTAGAACCACCCTTGGATATAAATATATAAAATATTTCCATAAACACTTGTCTTTGTGAATTTGTATGGTATTAAAATGAATTTCTCAGTATAGATAGATATTGTGAACTTTGGTTATAATATATCATGATTGATATTAATGGATCATTACAGTTGGTACATTATATTATAATCACAAATTATATGTTGTTTTTGCATATCACTTAAGTAGTCTATGAGTCAATTAGAATAAAACAAATTTGTGATATACGAGTTTATTTTAGTATTTCTAAAGCTAATTTTATAAACTATTTTAAATATTTTTCTTCTGAATTTTTATTTTTTAATTTATGAACAAAACCAATTTTATTTTATTTTGTTTTTATCTCCTAGAAATTTTCAGAAATAAGTTTTTTCCGAAAAAAAAAAACTTTCAATTCAATCAATTAGTCTATAAACTATTAACTTTTACACTCTTTCACTTATATCACTTGTAAATAAACTTTATAAATCACATTCTTATAATTTATACGTATATATTAACTTCTTAATTTTATCAAACAATACTATATTAATGAAACTAAACTTAACTGTTATCTTTGAAAAATGATAGTTTCACAATCAATAAATTTGTATAATATATATATATATATAATGAGTTTAGAAATAAATATGTATAATAAAAAGATAAATTTGTAATTAAATAATATAAAAAAATAGTATTGGAAGTTGTAAAGTAGTGATATAAAAAATTGAAATTATGTATCATTACCCTTATTTTTTTTCACCAGTTATTATATATATATAACTTCAATTTAATTTATTTTCCTGAAGAAACTATGGAATGAAGTTGCAGAAAGCATGAAATGCATGTACCTGGAGGCACTGTGGAAGCAGAAGTTGGATCTTGAAAGTGAAACTTCTTGGCAAAGTGAAAAGGTGTGTTGGTGACACAAGGGTGGTGGTGGCTGAACTTTTCATAATACTTCTCAACAAAAGAAGGGATTGAAGTCTCAAAATTGGTGTCAAGGTTTGGAGGGAAAAGTGGCTGTTTTGTGTTATAAACTTTGGACCTTTCTCTCCGAATCCTTGCCATCATCACATGCCAATGGTTTTTTACAGCGTTATCAGTTCTTCCTGGGAAGTGTCTTGCTATCACAGCCCATCTATTCCCATGAATCCTGTGAGAAGCAAGAAGCCTCTCTTCTTCTTCCTCTGTAAAAGGACTTCTGTTTATTCTTGGGTCCAGTTGATTGAACCATCTCAACCTACAGCTTTTCCCTGCACAACAATTCATTAATTATCCTTGCTTAATTACCTTAATCATAATTACACTTCTCAAACTTATCCAAATTCATGAATACTAATCACTTTTACACTATTATACATGGTGCTTTGTAGTTAGTTGACACTACACAGATAAGAATTTTCTAATCCTTATATAGAAAGCAGTCAAAACCAACCTGTTGAACACCTGAGTTATAGAGATTCTTAACCAAACCAATTCTCAAAAAGGTTAATTAATCTCATAACAGATCTTTTAATCAATCCCAGAAGATTAATTAGTGAGATATTTCATTCAATCTGCATATTAATTATTCAGCTGCTGTCTGTGTAACCCTAGCTTCTCAAATAGAATAAAATATAGACCTTCAATTTCTTCATCCCAACCCCCATGTGAGTTCAATGAAACTTTCACTCTAAAAAGCCATTATCAGTACAAAGAATGAAGTTTAATTACTATGATAATTAATCACTAGCATGCTAACTTTTGATATTTTGCTAGATCGTTAGTTATATCTTAATATTTTGTAACAAACTAAGGTGTTTGATTTGAATGGATGAAAAGTTGTTGCAAGCAAGCAAGCAAGAAGATGAACAAGAAGATAATATAACATGGCATGATTATCCTTTCACACCTGATCTTCCTCGAAGCTTCTCTGCTATGGCGTTCCAGTTATGAGGTCCATAGCGTTCCACCAACTCCCGAAGCTTCTCATCCTCAGCTGGCCTCCAATGGCCTCTACTGCACATATTATCACTTCTCTCTGGAAGCTAAACCACAAAGAAAGAACAGAAAGAGAAAAACAAAAACCCTAATTGAAGAATAGGGTATGTTATTTTCCCTACCCTTTTGCTCCTCACCCCTCTTGTGTGATCTTTATATCTTCCCCTCCCAAGCTATGATGAGCAAGGAATATTGAAGATATAAGAGAGAGAGAGAGAGATAAGAAACTAAGAATAAAGACAAGAGAGTAGAAAGAGACAGAAGAAGAGAATATATGGTGGGGGAAGATGGGAAAGTGTTTTCCGTTAGAGAGTTGGAGGAATTCGACAAACCTCTTACACCTGCGATTGATGCAAACGTTTTGGCTAACAAACCCTCTTATAAGTAACACTCAAACACACAAAATAAACAAAACAACATAATTTATATATACACACACACATATATATATATATATATATATATATATATATATACAAATATATATATGATGTGAGGGAAAGAAAAGAGGTTGCTTAGAGAAGCGAGTTTGGTTCTGCTTTCAACATCTTTCTAAGTTTCTAACCTACAACGTCTACTTATAACCCACCAATCGTGCTTATTTTTCCATATTTTATGTATTTGCTAATGGAATTACATTGACATGGGAAGCACTTTTCAAATTTCCACAAAATGGGCATGTCTTATATGCGACAACAAAGAAGATAAAACGTGAATCACTTTGCAATCGAGACTAAAAAGTGCTTTTGGAAAAAAATAAAACGCATAATGGGTTTAATAAGTTTAGCCGTGCATGTACGTGGAAAATTCAACTCGAGGGATATATAGATACATGGTATTCACCTAAGAAAAGTAGTTTTGACATACACAAAAAGCTAGGCTTGTTTGGGTGACATGCAAAGCAATAACTATTAATTTGGTGGAATATTTTTACATGAGAAAAAAAATATATAATTAATTAATCTTTGGGTGAGTTTGGTATTATTGTTAGACTATATATGGAAGTTATGTGCATAGGGATAGTTATGTTTTAGGTTTGATTTGATTAACTTTTGTGGGACATAACTAACTACATTATATTTGTGTTTGGAATACACATGTGCACGTGGATCTAAGATTATTCCATCATTTAATTAAAACTTTATTTTCTTTTGAGTCAAACTTATGGTCTTCCCTCTCTTTGTCTCCCAACCCTATTCACATAAAAATACACACCAAATAATTCTCTCTCTCTATATGAATGATTCAATTATCTTCTAGATAACATATAAAAAAATTTTATCTTCCTTTCACCTACAAAAGATATTTAAAAGTTATAACTTTGTAAATATAATATTCATCTTGTACAATTTTCTTATTATATATATATAATTATATTTTGCAACTAGTAGTGCTGATAAAAAAAATTGTAACTTAATTTTTGTATTCTTTGTAAAATAAATTAGTTTTGATTTTATTTTATGTATTTGTTTGTTCTATAAAATTGAAAGTCACTGTTTTTAATTTAAATTATGCGAACATAGTTAATTGTTCTTTTTGTTAGCACAAGGTTAAAAATTATTATTTTCAATTATAGTTCATTAGAGTTTGTTCTATAATATTAATACATAAAAATTTTAAGATTCTTAACGATCATCAATTTATCCCTAAGTTGAGTGTTAGTGATTTTCAATTTTTAAAAAATTACGTACATAAATAAAAATTCATTCATTTTGCAAGAACTAAAAATGCTGTTTTTCAAATTTTAAAACGATAAAAAAAATTATAACTATCATACCTGAAATCGTTTATTCTACAAAACTTTAAAACACATATTTCTGTTTATACATAAGTTAAATATATATTATCAAAACATTAAAATATTCATGTGGATGTAGGTTAATGTAATATCAATTTGATTAAACATAAACTATTAATAAAGGAGGGAATCTTAATATTTAATAACTGTGTTATTGTTAGTAAATAATATATATTTATGTTTGTAAACAATTAGAAATCTATGTCTTTCTCTATCTAATTAAATATTATCCGTGTAATTGCATGATGATGTTATGCATATTATTTTAGAAAAGTTACATCATGTTTTATCCATTTTCTTTTAGAATGGTACAAAAGTATGGAAATAACGACAGATATTTGAAACAAAATCACATTGACGTGAGGAAAAATGCTTAATTATATGAGGGAGTAGTTATGCATTGACATTTACATATAAATATTTCTATATAGTTGATTTTTATATTAATTACAAGTTTAAAAATAATTGCACAAATTACATATGCATTTGAAGAAAACACAACAATTAATTTATCTGGTGACTTGTTTGATTGTTTAATAAACCCAAAAACCAATAAGTAAGTTAATATTTAAACCAAATTTGTTAAACACTTTATCAAATTGAATAAAAAAGTTCATTTAAAATCAAACTTAAAAGGTGACATTTCGTGATCGTAACCTCGTGATGACGTAAAACAGAAAAAAAAAAAAAAACATTTGTGCGTGTTATTTTGTTCATAATAAATGCTTTCTTTGAAGTATAAATTGAAGATGATAACCAATTTGCTTAATAATAGTGTGAGGTCTGTTTTTATTAAATACTCTTATTTATCACTGAATATTATGATTATTTTAAAAAAGTAATATTAGAAAAATTACGTTTCATGGACTTAATTATCCACTTTTGAATTGGCCATAATTGTATGTTTGAAAGAAAAAAATAAAAATAAAATTAAATGTGTTTAGTTTTATAAAAAAATAAAAGTAAACTAAAAACAGAAAAAAAAAAGAAAATATTCTATGTTGTCAAGGCTGTGTTAATTATGCGACAAAAGCTTTGACTATTATGTTATATATGTTTTTGAAAATAATAAATTATGTTAAAAAATTGATTAGGTTAAATATATTTATTTATAAAAAATCTCCTAAATTGTTGTTCATTTATAAATTATATTTTTTTGAATCTATCTAATTTTTGAATATTTATTTATAATTATACTCAATCCAATAATCAAGATATTTCTCAACTTTAATAATTTTTTCTTTTATTTTATAGAAAACACATGCTGTTACACTTGTATATTTATTTTTTAATTCTAATAAATATATTATGTGTATATACCACATCATGAGTATAATACACTGAAATATTTTTTTTTTTAAAAAGCAAATGAAACAAAAATAAGGAAGAGAGCTCTTCCATTATTTTGTTGTCTTCTTTTTATTTCTAAAAAATATATTCCATAAAGATAGGTTGTGTCTTAAGGAGTTAAGAGAAGAGTAAGAATTGTCCAAAAATGAATGTTGACAGTTTGTATATAAAAAACTGTTTAAAATAATTTTATTTTATGTGATTTATGCAAAATGACGAAATTACCATTCTTATAATTTTAAAATTTTAAAAATAAAATAATAAAATAAGATATTAATGATGGTAAATTAAAAAATGATCTGTGTAAAAAAAAAAGGTATATGAGGAGAATTCATGATGTTTTAAATACAAAATAAGTGAGAAAAATTATGGAATATAGATATATTTTTTTTTCTTTTTTATGATGGATAACTCTTAGAAAAAATTGTAAATTCTGATAACTTTTCGAGATCTCAAATAATTTTATGTTTAAAAACACTAGCCCTAGCATCTTAATTTTTTCAATGCTTTTTATTTGCACAATCTTTTAAATTGATTTTTTTTTAGTTTTCTCAAATCTATTAATAAAATATACAACTTTCATACATGAGACTTAAAATACTATAGTTACACAGAGAAATTATGTAACTATATATCCTCTTAATCGTCATGTATATGTCACATTGGTCTCACATAAAAATATTTAAAAGGAATAACATGATTAACACATTTTGTTAAGACAATGAAATCTTATTTTTCTGGTGTACAACAACTTGAAATTTTATTAATATTATCTCTCTCAAATTAATATAATTATTTATGAAATATAGTTTTATAACTTATATATTAAGCTAGCAAAATGATGTCTCATATACATAAATAAATATTTGTAAATAATTAGCATTATGCAATGCAAGCAAATAAACTTGAAATTAGAACATAAAATAATATAGGTGAAGTGTTTAAGTAGGCAATTGCAAAGTGAAAGTGATGTATATGTGATAATAATATAGTTTAACTAAATTGATTGCAAGTAGCATTTATAATATCTAATTGTCAAATATTTTTAATATTTCATTTATCTTCTCCCTTTTATAAATCATTTCATGCCACTTTTTTCAAATTTCATTGCGACTTGTATGCTTCTGCTACATGTCGTCACGTCACAGAAAATGTTTTCTAATGGTAAATAATTGACAATTTGAAGCCTGTTTAAAATTTTGTATTCAGCTGCAAATATTTATTTATTCTTTCTTTTGCTTTGCTGATAAAATAAATTATATATTATTACTAGATTAAATATATACTAAAAAAATCATTAAATAAAATTTAATTTTAGAAATCAGAATAAGTAGTTAAATAGTAACCGTCAACTCAATTTTAGAAAGCATGGACTGTTGTGGTAACGGAGATCTGGAATAATAGGAATAAAGTTATTTTCAACGGTGGAGTGGTAGATCATTTTGAAATCTTTTCTATGACCCAACTGAAAGTTTGGTCTTGGTTACTTCTAAAGTTTCCGCTGCTCATTTTTCATTTTCCGATTAGTGTTTGACCCCAATGTCTTGTCTCAATTTGATTTTAGTTGTTTGATTCTTGTTTTTTTTTGTTGGTTGTCATGCATGGGTTGAGTGATGATTGGTTGTGAGTTTGGGTTGGATGTTCTTAAGGAGGTTTTTAGTTTGTTAGTCTCTTGACTTGTTATTTCCTTTTGAGGCTTTGACTGTTTTTTTGTTGTTTTTTGTTAGGTGGTGACTTTTTTCTCTGGAGTGGTTATATTTATTTATTTATTATTACTGATAAAAAAAAATTATTTGACTAAATTATACACCATTTTATAAACTAAAAAAATTATTGGTATCTAAATTAGTTTATATTATTAATAAAAAATTATAAAATAGTTTGATATCTAACTATTAACTACAAAAGTTTTAGTTACTTACTACTTTATATTCTAAATTAGTCTCTATTAGTGTTTTAGAGACTAATTTAAAATCTAAAATATTAGTAGCTAAAAACTTAGGTAGCTAATTTAGATACTAATTTAAACATCATTTTAATTTTTTTATTAATTATAGAAATCACTTTAGATATAAATAATTTTTTAATCTCTAAATCAATATCTAATTTAGTCAATATAGTGACTTATTATTTTTTGTCTCTAAATTTGGTCACTATTTAATAATTTTTTTTAATGATAGATAAAAACATGAAAAAGTGAAATTTTCTATCCATGAAAAAAAGATGAAGAAAAAAAATGATTATTCCTACTAAAATTTTATTTTTCATTTAAATGAGGATATGTTTCTCATTATTCCTTTCACTATCTACAAATCTATATTATTTATTCATATTCCTCTCCATTGTTGCACATATATAAAAAAGTGAAATATTTGAATATTTCCTTGAAAACAAACAAAAAACTTTATTTAAGAAAACCTATAATAGAAACTTATGTTACAAAAGTTATTCATGAAATTTGTTTTACACATGTAACACACTGTACATTGATATGTGACCAATATATGGTGTAACTCACCATGGAAAATGATGTTTATATATAGTTTAGAGAAAATTAAAAAATATTATATTTGATAATTAGGTATTCGAATTCGGTTAGGAAGTGATTGATGATACGTAAGAGATGAGAATGTGTTAATTGACTAAATTAGTGTTTCATAATAACTCACTTTTCTTGATTAACAGGTTCCAACAACTCTTAATATTTTATTTAAATTGCTTTTTAATTACAATTCTTTCTCACAACAAGACTTAATTGACTCAAAGGAAAACCCTGTGCATGCATCCATACTGTTAATCAGTCATCAAAATTGAATCACAAATATACGTTTAATCCTTAAGCATTTTGTAATCAATCACAATATATATTATTTTTACTAGTAAGTTTTAAAAAATTGAAAAATTATAATCAATTTTTTGATTTCTAAATCTTTATTCGATCAGAATTATTTGAAGGTATTTATATGATGATGATGCTCATAATAATAAATGGTAATGGTAAATAAGAAAAAATAAATTATTTTATCATTAGAGAAAAATACATGGAGATGATATTTTGTGTACGTAATATAGTTTTATCTTATTGTTCTACCCAAATTATTTCTTTAAAAAAAATATAAAATCATCATATTAATTACCTTATATGTATTTTTTAAATTCTCTCATTAATTCATATGTGGATTTTTAGGTTTTTTTTTTTATAAATTTTAAATGCAATTTTTGAATTACTTTTTATTTTGAAAATCAAGAGAAATAAATTTAGTTTTTATTTTAAAAGACACTTGATACTTCAACATTTTTTTATTGTAATTATCATCATTAGCGTCACTAATATATTTAGTAATGATGTTTTTATTTCTAGTGTAAATTTCTTAAGTAAATTGTATCCAATAATAAATTTCTAACAAGTAGACAATGCAATAACTTTTACACAGAATTAACATATTTTTCATTCTCTCATAAGATAAAAATAATTTTGTGTATGCCTTTTAAAGCAACTATATAATAAAATTGAAATGAAATTTACCGTACCTAACAAAATACAATATATATGAATACTATAAAAAAATCATTAAATAGTAACTAAATCTAGAGAAAAAAATAATTAATTATTATATTAAATAAATTAGGTATTAATTTAGAGACTACAAATTATTCATATATAAAGTGATTTCTATTGTTAATAAAAATTTATAAAATAATTTCTAAATTTATATTTAAATTAGCAATTTAAGTTTTAATGACTAATATTTTAGATTTTAAATTAATTTTTAAGAAAGTAATAAAGTAGCAAGTAACTAAAACCGTGATAGTTAATGATTAGATAGAAATTTAGAAACCATTTTATAAATTTTTATTAATAATATAAACTACTTTAAATACTTAATTTATAAAATAATTTTTAATTTAATTAAATAATAACTAATTATTTTGGTATTTAAAGTTAATTTTTTTAATGAAAAAATATTATAAATACAAACGGAGTTATATAATAATAATAATAATAATAATTAATAATAATAATAATAAAATATAAGATGTGGTTTAGGGCAGAACAAAAGACTTAAAGTGAAGGTAAACATTCCGTTATATTTAATGAGAGGATTGACTGTTGGCCTAACTTTCCCTCTTCTTCCTCAATTATTGCTTCTTTAAAAAGTGACCTAAATCTTTCACCCACCATCTCTCTCATCTTTTCTAGCTAACTCAGCCGTTTTCTTCAAATCTCAACAAAACCCTCTCTCCACCAATGCACCATCTCAATAAACTCTTCCTTCCATATAACATTCTCTTCATAAAATCTGCATAATTCATCTCAATTATTAGTACCTCATATCTTTTACATTTGATCAAGTTATAGTATTGTGATTTGATATTGTTACCATGTTGGAGATTATTTTCAATTATATGCATATATATATATAGATATAGATATTTTTTTTATCAATAATATGACTTACTTTAAAATATCCAACCTTTTTATAAAACAAAAAAGACATACATTTCAAGATAATCTCGACGGTCTACTTTATCACAACTAGTCAAAAAAGACTTAAAATTTAAAGACCAGCCTTACAACTCAATCAACAACTATTATTAATTAAGTACATAAGAGTTCTAGGCACCAATGAATGATATAGATATGGATATATAGATAAGACTTGGCAGCAATATAGAGTACATGGAAGTCTCAACTTTGATGAACAAAGTAGATCATTGACTGTTCACCTGTTTTACCTACTTTATTTCCTTATAAACTGTGGCAACTTTGCTGCTACATGGAATGGAATTGGTTTTGGTAGTACCAGAACTTCAATTCTGATGTACTTGCATGCTTATTTGAGTAATACCATTATAGGAGTTTCTTCTGTCATTAGTCTCTCCTAACAAGGAACATAACTCATCAACAAACATAACAACCAAATGGATACCAAATTAACTTTCCTCCTTCTTTCATTCCAACCAATTAATTAACAAATCCTCCAAATCAGGTCAATGTAGATTGTGATGCTTAAATGGTGAAGCTTCCTCTCAAAGATCCATGCCAGTTCATCAACTCACAACCCTACACTCATTCTTTGCTTTTTAGGAGAGAATAATTTTCACCACTTCAATTGGATCAACCTTACATTCACATGACCTACCAATACACAACACAACTTCCTTGTCCCCTAAGAAATTTTCATTCAATCAATTTTCTTAACCATTGCAGACATCTTCACAATCTTCATTCAAATGACTCATGAAACTCATTCTTTTAATATTCAGTGTAACTTGTTTAAATTTGAGATTATTGTTTAAATTTTATTGCATATATTAGAAGAAAATATAACTAGTTTGAATCACAAAACACATAAAATTGCCCTTCTGTAAATATTAATGAAAACAGAAAAGATCAAGGGAAAAGAACACATTTTGTTGAACTAAAACTAAGTTTCATTTTTCCTGCTTGGTTCAGATGTTCTGATCTGATGCAGTCACCTAAATGTGGAAGAAAGAGTTTCTGTTTTAGGAAGTTATATCCCTCAACAAACGGTTTTAATAGCTGAAAACTGAAAACCAACTTTCTAAATGTTCTATGGAATTTTCCCTTTTATCATGACCCAAGAATGGTGCACCCACTCATCTTGACCTAAATATCTTGTTGGACCTCAATTTTCCTACTTTCTACATCTCTAATTCCATTTTTAACTTAGAAATATCATATGGTTGTCTCTTTCATAGTTATTTTGATTGATTTAGATTTAATTAACTAACAGTAAAGAAAAAAAGCTTGTGAGTGAAATGGAGATTGAATGCACTATATTGAGTGCAACTTACTTATAAGGTAATGGGTATTAGGTATAGGACAGAGATATCAGTGTTCTTGTAGGACAGGTTTACATTATATAGGTCTATACATTGACCTTGACGGGAATATAACACCTTTATAATTCTAATCACTAAATATATAAATATACGCATCTAATTTTGGCCTCAAATTACGTCAATGATAATGTTTGTGTTATGTAGGTCTAATATTCTTACTCTATTTATAAGTTGGGATAACACTTTAAATACATATTTTTCTTTTAATATAACAAAATATCTGTCATATCAAAAGCCGATCATCCGATATGCATTTGACTATCCGATTATTCAGTTATTGTTCAAGAAAAATAATTAGAGTCAAAAACAGATTAAAGATAATAAAACACGGTTAAAAAATTATTGGGTCTGCACTAATCCTCATAGAACACAAAGCACAATAGAAAAGTATAAATCAAGGTAGATTCCATGGCAAAAGGTAATGATTTTTTTAGTTTTGAACTCCCATAAACATATTATCACCCTCAACTGACTTAAGCGTTGAAGTGTCTTTACAGGTATCTCATATCTCGGATCTAGTGAGCGGACAACGGAAAAAGACTATAAAAAAGAAGATACTCGTTAGGAGATATTCGGTCTCGTACATTGTAATAATATCTTTTAAAGACAAAATAGTAATAGACTTGAGATTACAATATTGACATCCACCTTCTAGTAACTAGTTATAATATTCAAGAAAAAAAAAGTGACAATAATAACATTAATGATAGGGCCAATTATGCACCAAAGAGTGACATGTAGCAACAACCCAAATGTGAGAAAGAACTGTTCCCTTATTTTAAGGAACTCCCACTGTTGTGTAAGATGTGAAGTTAACAGAAAGTAGTGAAATTTATGAATAGCATATAGAACATAAAACTCCATTATGACCATATCTTTAGGCTTAAGTGTTGAGTGATGAAATAATAGGTCTAAATATATACATACAAATTCCAGTCACAGAAAGCTCAATTTCTTTGTAACAACCCCACTTGGATAATCATGATGATGTTAAGTTAACATCAGATACAGTGTTACAGTCACTGAGTTTGCTCCACGCACTTGTTCACCAAACATTATTTTCCACATGTTAGGAACTTGAAATTGAATTCTATGTCATGTTGGACAGCACAAAGGAAGAAATTATTGAACCCCAGAACGCAGATGAAGGATTTTTTGTTCTGATATCATACAGCAGTCAAAGTTCAATTATACTAAATACAAAAGTGCTCACGCAATATATTGAAAATATACTTTTTTGTGAGACTTCTCTCTAATTCCTATGATGCATACACTGAAACAAAGCATATATTCATCACATTATCTTTGACTACAAACTGATAGTGCAGTTTAATCCTAAGTGCTGTCAAACTTTAGACCTCATCTGTTGCATCCAATTCACTTTTTGCTTTAAAATCTTCAAACGATAACATGATCTGATTAGATATTATTATATAATCTCTAACTAACAACTTTTAGACCATACAAATTGGAAGAACTAAACTCAACCAGGGATAAGTTATGTAACAGAAGTGAATTAGGACAAAGAGTCATGGTTGAGACTGTTATTTATTCACAATAGATAACAAATATTCTAGCTTCATGTGTGTTGTGGCAATTTAGAGAACATAAATCCTCTAATGGTTAATGTCATTGGAATGATACATCAAATTCTCCCAGCACCATATCAATTCTAACATTCACCCAAGCTATTGAAAATAATAAAAGTACCTTTATAAAATGACGAAATAATCTTAAATAAAAGGAGAATGTAGATAAAAATTATTTCTAAAACTTTTTATCCAAAAATATTTTGGATTTGAATTTCTAAAACACATTTTTGAATTTAAAAAAAAATTGATGTGAAATATATTTTCAATTCTGGATTTTTTTTTCCAGAATGTATTTTTTTTAGTTTTAAATTATATTTATTATTCTGAATTTTTCAAATCTAGAATAATTTTGAAATTTTAAAAAAATGATAGGTGCATGTTAAAATTGATATGGTGGTGGAAGAAATTGTCAGTTGACCATGATAGCAAGCCCAAAAACTAAACATGGAGGCCCAAAAGAAGTATTGGAAAAGCTCTCTTGACTAAAGGATTATAATGAAATGAGTAACAACCGGGAATATAAGACCATTTCATCCCCACTCCACACTTTCTGGTGACATACCAATATTTAGAAGAAAATTATAGTGTTTTTGTTTTTTTATTATTTTCTATATTTTTGTTTCTCGGAAGTGTTAAGCTCATTATTTTTAGGTAAAATGCATGTGCCAAAAAAATTATAATTTTATATATAGTTAAAGAATATAAAACAAATTAAATTATATCATTTTTATATTACCAAACAAATACCATAAATCTAATCCGAAATTACTATTCATGATTAACCAATCATTTAAAAAATATTTATTTTGAATTATCTAATTTAAAATAAAATAAATTATGTTTTAAAATTTATGGTAGGAGTGTAAATTTTTTAAATAGTTAAATATCTAATAATCAACTTTATAAATTATTATATTATTCAAAACACAAATTTTCTTTTTTTTAATTATAACATTTAAAAGGTTATTCAACGACTTTCAAAAGATTTAATCTAAAAAATAATATGGAAAAAATAAATAGAAACACTATAATTATTTTATAATTATGAAGGTGTCATCAAAATTACAATGTATAGTAAGAAACACTTGGAATATCAATATAAAGGTGTAGGACACAAATTAAAAGAACATTAAATGTCTTAGTATAAAAATCCTAAAGCATGGCCGTTTAGAAATATTAATTTTAACATTAGTTTAAGTTATTTTGTATATGAGTTTGAAATATCTCTTTAATAATTCAATTTATTTATTTTATTTATTAATAATAAAAATATAGAAAAAATCCTAAAACATAATATGATTTTCAGCCTTTTATTTATCAAAATCACCATGACTATATTTTGTTTGGTATCAATGCTTTAAGATTTTTTTTCTTGATGAACATAGAGTCATTTGAAAAATGTAAAAAGTCTTAGAAATAATTTTAAGACACTACAAAGAATTTGACTCATTGATTTTGCAAACCTTCCTATTCATCTAATAAAATATACTTTCAATTATTTAAATATGTTTTAAGACAACATATGCTTATTTAAAAATATATTTAACTATTTTTCTCAATTTTAATAAATTATATTTAGTATGCTACTAAATATTTTAATATATATATATATATATATATTAAAAAATATATATTTTTGGAAATATTACTCTTACACATGTAAGATGTGACAAAGAGATTTCAAGAGTTATATTAGGAAAAAACATCGATAAGAAAGTGCAAAAAAAGAAAACTATTTCTAAATAAATGGTGTGACCATTAAGCTTGTGTAAGTCATCTTCTTGTTCCTGAATTAGGGTTTTCAACAGTTTTTTGGCTCCAATTCTCCCCCACTCGCCAAGGTCAATCATCTTTCAACAAAGCTGCGATTCCAACAATTCCGACACGGTACGAATCTCGAAGCTTCGATTTATATACGGGATACCTCTTCAATTTCATTTCTTTCTTCTTTTGTTTTTTAGGTTCTTAGAATGGTACCATTTTCTTTCTTTCTCTCTTTTTTGTTTCATTTTTATGTATTTCAATCAACTATAATTCTGGGAACTGGGAAGGGTCTAGGGTATTCGTTATACAGTGACTATAAAATATATTATTACATTTTATTGATTCGCCTATTGTGGAAGTGCTGTTATCGTGTTTATAATTGGCATGTGCATTTTTTGGTTAATTCATGGATGTATCATCATGTTTATTATGTAAATTTGTGGGTAATTTTAGTTTTTAAAGCTGTTTTAGATAACCCTCGTTAATTTCTAGGCAACGATGTTTTAATTACTGAAAGAATGAGGTAAAAGTAGAAATTAATGCTGCTGAAATTTGAAAGGTAATTTATTTAGCTTATCATGAATATTTGACGAAGTTCTAAGTTGATTGGGCACTTTATAGAGAGCCCTTTTCTTTTATTGGTGGTTGTGATGAGCTATTATGAGTTTATGACATGACATATGTTGAAAAATCGATTTTTTTTTTTATAGTATCCTGTGTTGTTTGATCTGTTTAGAATCTTGTGGATTAAGGTTTGGTTCCCTCTGTTTCAATTCATCTAATTCGTGAATCTGTTGATAATTGTGGTAATGCCCTCCAAACACATGACATTATCTTTATTTTTGCATAAACTTCTCCAAAAACACTTGTAGGAGAAGAAAAATTGAAGTAAGTTTCTTTAACAATAAAATGGGTATTGTAAATATTCTCTCATAGTAGCTTCTCCCGAAGTTGATTTTTAACATACGCATTTTTATTTTTATTTTCATGCAAGTGCTTTTGCTGAAGTTTATCCTGAAAGACCCCATCTTAATTGAAACAAACCCAGAATTTTTTGTTTGAGAATTAACTCTATTGTTTTGATCCATCCTTGTCTAATTTTTTACAGATGTCCTTCTTGAAGCATTTTCTTGGTGAAGGAATTGAATTTCCAATACTAATTTTACATTACAAAGTGCCTTTTTCAGGTCTGACTCGTTCCTCATCAGCCAAGTCTTTTTGTGGCATATCAAATTACATTTAAACTAACCAGACTGCAAACAAGCTATACTTATTGACTCTGTTTGAAAAAAAATGACAGAAATCCTTAGCTACACAGCTTCCAGACAGTTATCTCAAATGTTCTTTGCAGTTGCCTTTTTTCACATTTCTGAATATTTTCTAGCAGCTGTCATTCATGGGAGATCAAATATAACTCTAAAGTCTCTTTTGATTAGCAAGCACTACATTGTGGCGATGCTGTTTTCGTTGCTGGAATATATCATTGAGATTATTTTCGTACCTGAGATTAAGGAACATTGGGTGATCAGTGATTTGGGTCTGGCACTGGTTGTGATTGGGGAAATTGTAAGGAAGCTGGGAATTATAACAGCTGGGACAGCCTTTACACATCTTATAAAGATATACCACGACGATAATCACAAGCTGATTACCAATGGTATATATAGCTATATTCGTCATCCAGGGTACTGTGGGTTCCTTGTTTGGTCTGTTGGCACTCAAATAATGCTTTGCAATCCCATATCACTTATTGCATTTGCAGCTGTTGTCTGGCGTTTTTTTGCTAAGCGAATACCTTACGAAGAATTCTTTCTGAGACAGTTTTTTGGAACACAGTATGAGCAATATGCCCAAAGGGTGGCGTCAGGGGTGCCATTTGTGAAATGAAGACTGGTCAATTCAGTGAGCTTAGGGATATTCTGTCACCATGTATTCCAAGTAATCCAGGAAGTTTGAACCATTTTTCTCTGGAACAGTTTTGATCCATGTTTCACATTGCTGAGGTGTAAAGTGTTTGCTTTCAGCTTGTGGCTATAACATCTCCTTTCATTATATGCAGCTGTGCTTGTGTGGAGCATCTGAAAACGAAAGTCAGGATTGGGGTTAGATAGTGATCAATATTAGGTTTTTCATGGTCTGGACTAGATTGTTGCATGTTATTCATGGGACTTTTTGCAAGCCTACTGATTTTACCACTGGCAATGACTATGAGATTCTCTGGTCAGCATGTTCAAATGTGTAAAATTTAGCTTAGCCACCATTTAACAAGGATTCTGTTTTTTAGGTATCGGCTTTTGACTGTCTTGCTTCAACATTTGCAATCTTATACGTGTCACTTACGGCAACAAAAGGGCTACAAGCTAGAGAAATAAATTTATCACTATAATGAGCAGTAGTACTTACCATTAGATTGTATATCATGTATCCTCTACTCCATCTCTACCAGGAATTTCTGTCCTGCAAAATCTCTTCCTTCAGTCACAATCTCTAATTACTGTTAAACTAATCAATCAATGAAGCAGGACAGTATCTGGAGAGGATTAATTTTGTTCAGGAATACATTGATATGATTCAAATGCAAATATAAACATGGCGGAATGGTTTGTTCCAGAAAATAATACTCCATTTAAGGGATGTTTTAACACCCAAAAAATCATATCAATAAGGTGTTGTGCTAAATTATGTATGAAACATTAAGTTTATTATTTCATTTGTCTTAAATTATTAATTACTGTGATAAAAATCAGCCCTCGGAAAGAAAATAAATAATAACAGATAATTTTGTAGTATTGGTTACTCAAATAATTTTTTAAATCTTGTGAAGAAAACTTCAATGCAGGCTATTTTGAAAACCATGTTCTGGGGATTAATTTTCTTTTTCGTTTTCCAAATGGAGGATAACTTTTCGTAAAAACAATTCATCCTTGAAGTAATGTGTTCTGATCCTTATGATGCGAATCTAATAAAGAAGAGAAATAAATTTAATTTTAAGAAACAAAATACATTTAATGTTTTCTTGATTTAATGTAATAAAAATAAGATATTAAGTTATTTAACTCGTCAGAGATATGAATGAAAAAATTAGGGTAGCATAGCAAGCAAACTCGCGGAAATTATTAACGAGCATAGCTTTGAAACTACTAATCAAAACAACCCCGAAAGCTTGATAATTATCTTTTCGTAGTGACAATATTGATGGAAATTAATGAGCATGTCATGGTCGTATCCATTATTAAGCAAAAATCCATTTCACTAAGATAACCCAGACCACATGACAATGACAAATTACTTAATTCAACCATTCTGGCAAAATGGCCCTTTTAAATATATACGACAAACAAAATATACATTATGCAAGTGAACATACAATTACTTAACCATGTCCAAATTGTTAAGGATTCCAATGAATAAATCAATTTGAGAAAAGAATACTCACCTTGTAATACCCAACACATGTGAAACCACGTGGCCTTCAAAGGAAAGTACATGCAAGCTGGTAGCATCGCCATCGACGTACTAAAAAACTAGGCTAACGTAAAAATTCATCGCAAAAATAATTAATGTTCAAAACTTACAAACTACTAATCAGAACATATCATGCAGGCTAGAAAGCTTGAAAATCCTTATTTCATACTTATGACGATAATGGGAAGTGATGAGTCTGTTATCAAGCTATGCCCGTGAATAAATCATGAAATAATTGGTTGATAATTCAACAATTACATATTGTAGCTAAGTCTCTAAATAAAACACATCTTTTGTAGTATGCACTAAGTAATATCTATCTACATTAAAAATACACAGGTTCAACTAGATCTAGATTAAGCAGATACCTACTTGTACAGCAATTTTGCCTGGTTAACAAAGTAATTTATATGATACAATCGAATTACAGCTTACGGCTGTGATTTCAATCTTCCCAAGAGGAAAAGGAAGCAATTCCAGATTTCCAGCTTCGTTAATGGTTGTATATCTCACGAAAGAAATAGCAAAGCCAGCATGTCTGAGATGCTAATGATTAGAGGATGAGAACAACACTAATTATGCCAAGTTTACTACAAGGCTGACAATTCAACTTCCTGAGAGCAGGGGCGATATGCCACAAACGTGCTGTCAATCGAGAAGGAACCAGTATTAAAACAAGTGATTCCTGTGTATTTGAATGCTTTCTGCGCACTTCTGTCACCCAAAACTATCTGCATCAAGATATCACGACAAAACATAATCAGCATAAGAACATTCTTTTATGGCTTTGAGACAAAATATAATCAAGTAAACCAGTCGTTTGAAAATGTCAGATTACAGTCACCATTTCTTGCGTTTATTACAAATTATTTCAAGGTCTTCAGATGTGTGATGTGAAATGCCAAATAGAATAAAAGTGAATATGTAAGAAATTGTTAATACTTCCAGTTTTGGGGGGTAAATTTTGGCTTTCCTCTCTCAAAACATTAATAGAGTTTAACTGTTCAAATATACTATTCCCTCCAGTTAAAAAATGTAGTGACTCAGAGATACACATACAGAATATACCCGCTGTATTCTAACAAATATCCCATGACAATGAAAAAAAAATGCAATATGAGTTATAGAGATTCAGTTACTGCATGCAAATTTAATCTGCGACCCTTCAATTCCGACACTACCTAAAGATTGAAATATGCAGTCAGTTTGCAAAGTAGCCTTCTATATTCTTAACATGATTTAAATATCTTTTGCCACAACAAAAATTCAAATACGAGCAGTACCGTGTGTGGAGTTGGATAAAGATAAAGAGAATGGTCATAATTCCAAATGATAGGTTGAACAGTTAGAGGTAGTGGACAGAGATGACTTTGATGGGTTATGGTAGCAACAAGCTGCAATTTAAACCAAAAATCCGTGAGTTTTAAGATTTTAGAAACTAATACTGTAAAAAAAATTCAAGAACTAAAAACCATAAGAAAATAAAGTAGATAACATCCAAGGGACAAAATACATGTTGAAAATGATCATCGGTTTCTTCTATAGAAGGTGACATCAAACATGAGCGACGCATTCTATGCAGCATATCCTGGCGGAAAAATACAATTTCTTGGGTATAAAATTTGACCCTGTAGCCAAACAGATGCACGTTGTAAAAACAATCCGCTTCCCAAGCAACTATAGAGCCCAAAATGCACAATTAATGAACATGTCTCATGCAATAATATTTTAATGTAACGTTAACCTGCAAGGGTTGCTTGAAAATATGGCATTGGGAATGTGCTTTTGGAGCTCTTCAGTTAAATATTTTGGTAAAGCGCACCTAGGAAGAACTGTAGAAGGACCTGGAAGAAATTGCTGAAAGTTATGTATAACACATGAAGAAGAAAATAGCGAGCGAGAGTAATAACTATCAACAATGTCAATACCTGCATCATCAGGACCTGGAATAAAAAGAAATCGACTCTGCTCTTTCAGCCGTGTATGGGCAGCAATCATTTCCCCCAGCTTACCAAATTGCATTCTGCATATTAAGTTTTCTAATTATTTATATCCTTACATAACAATAAAATATCCTTTTTTAGGTAGTAACAACAATGTTGTTTATTAAAACTCATTATAATGACGCATGACACATCAAACAATGTGATCTGATCATAGCTATACATCCTAATTCCAGACTTTTAGTTATCACTGTTAATGAATGAAATGCAAACATAGTAACTGGAATTCACCTGAGGCTCGAATAAGAATGAAATGAAAGGTTACATGGCCTAGAACAGAAGTTTCCCATGAAAACAAATAAGGAAGGAACCACTTCCACACTCTCAAAACCATCCAGAATAGTCTCTACCTTTGTCAAAGCCTTCTCTAGGAAAAACAGCATCAAGATTACATCAAGCTTCATATTAATAACAAGATGCTAGAGGAAATGAAGAAAAGAAGAGAAACAAATTCACGTTGCAAATTACCTCTTCTTTGTCTAGCCAAACATCAGAAAGTATGACAAACATGTCATTTACTGCTCTTTTCTCCATCTCTTCCAGTCTAATCTATTAAAAAGGCATAGGAAAGATACAATTCCATTGGAGTATGATACCATAAGAACTTTCAGGTTTCATAAAAATAATAAACTTGATCAAGTGAATACAAGAAGGGTATCATAAGGATACAGTTTCCTCTTTTGTAAGAGTACCACCACCAAAAAAGTCATGCCCTGAAAGTACTTTCAGTGACTTATTTCTATCCTCCAATGGAGGAAATCCACATGTTAAGACCTGCAGAAAAAAAAAGATGCACTAATTATGCAGAAAACAGAGTGGAAATATCAGAAGTCAGAACAAATGGGTCTACTACATTGTCGTCATTAAATAAACTCCTAACAAGCCCGAGAAGTTAAGCAATTTTTATCAAGATTTAAGTCAAATAGGCAACAATTTCCTAAACCTCTGTACATAGGTTTAGGAATGCAAGAAAGCATTCGAAAATGGAACTTAAAAGTAATTAATTCCTTAGCTATTAGTATCCTTCAGAGTACAAAAACTATAAACTTTTCCTGTTCGATGTTTACCTAATATTTATATGCGAATTTCTGTTTTCCTAAATATGATGAGTTTAAATTCTCCAGACAACAGATATAAATCATTGCTTTCTTATCTAAAAAATAATTGATATATTAGTTTTACAAAATAGAGATCACATGAAGTTGAAAAGGGCATGCTAACAAGAACCTGAAAAATACCCTCCAGAAGCATCTCCCCTTCGACCACAACTATAGTGTTCTCTGAAAAGAGTCCTGTAGTTATCTTGTATTGCCAGTTAAAGAAACAGACGATTATAGATCCATGCTTACATAAAATTTGAGCTGTTACGAGTTATAGCATACAAAATCAGTAAAAAAATTCATGAAAATATGAAAAATATACTTTTAGCACTTTGCACAAAAGTCCTTCAAGTACTTGGATTTAAGCATCTCTCAAGGAAGAAAAATGCAATTTAGTTTAAACACTTAGTGAAATTAAGTAGCTCTTACAAAATATATACAAGAAATTATCAAAACGCTAAAGGATATTGCATTGGACAAGTTAATTTTAACTGCAGCTGTAAGGTCTTCCAAATAGTAATGACCATCTTCCAGCTGAGATATTACGCCCATCACCCATCTTCTACCAGTTTGCCCAACCAGAGATTGAATAGGAGATATCTGATGCAGCATAACATAAAATCATATATTAATTCTCCTCAAAAAGAAAAACTGGATGTAAGCATTTGAAAGCACAATTCTCAACCAAGGATAACATCTGACAGACGAATTGATTTCATAGCCAATTGAAACATCTACAGTACCTCACAACTCCCGAAATGGGAGAATTCAGATTCAAAAGCAGGTTTGGAAAAATGCTGGTCACGAGAGAGCCTCTGGGACAATAATAGAAACCTATCTCTGTACAAAGCTGCTTTACCAGATGCTTCTCCGTGAATAGACAAGCTGCCTGTATGCCTGGAGCAAACACAAGAAACACAGAAGCATGGGCCTAATCAAGTTCAAGTGCAAGACAACAACCAACACAAAAATTCTTATAAATTGATTGACTGGAGTAGCTCCTCTAAAATATACAATCAACTACAACTTGTTCTGCATTAGGATGCAGATGATGAGCCGTGTAATACACAACAAAACTCATCAACATCCGTCATTTCCCCAGCTTATGATTAAATATCCAACTTTCATTTTTCACGAAGTTTCACTTTCATCGAATAAAAGTTCAATAAAACCAACAACAACCACTAAAACAAGGTACACTACAATTGAATCGCAAGGTAAATTAAAAAGAAAAGTCAGAAAAAAAATATGAACACAGACGAATTTTCAGTAGTCCTTTTTGCTGCGATTTTCTGTTATACTTTTCAGTTTCCAATAAAACTATTAAACATTCTTATTTCACTTATTGCTCTACCTCTAAGTAACAAGTAAAGCACTGCTTCGCTTCTATGAAATCTGCACATGCATTTTCGAATTTAAAAAAATTCACGTTAAATGAACATCCCGCCAATCTTCAATTCAAAAGCGTAAAACAAACCAGAAAAAAACTAGAACCAAAAACCTTACTCGTAGAACTGCTTTCTGATAGTGTCGTATTTAAACTTCGGGACGTGAAACGCATCGATCACGCGAAAGGCGGAAGAGGTTCCGGTGCCCTCGCCGGGATCGGAGTCATCCCCCACAACTTCCAGCAGCAGGCTCACCGCGCGGTTCACCGTGTCCTTGTCGATTATGGTGGATTTCACTGCAATTTGTTCAGCGTTTTAGAAATCGAATCAAAATCGAAGAAACAAGTTAGAGAGAGAGAGAGAGATTACGTGAATTTTCGAGCTCGTCGAGCTTGTCGAGGAGGAGATCGATGGCTTCTTCTTCGTTGCCTTCGAATCGAGAGGCGAAGGAGAGGATCTCGTCGAGAGCATCGACTTTGAGATTGTAGCCTCTTATCTTACAATTCCTTTGAACCTTTTTCCTCATTGAAGCATTCATTTCTCTCTCTCACACTCACACCCACTCGTTCTCTCTCTGGAATCCGGTGTTGAACAGAAGAGGGTTAGGTTTGGCGCTGCAAAATCCTTAGTTTGGAAGAAATGGCGGGAAAATGGAAAAACGAATCCTCAGCAAGCCCATTTAAAGCCACGTGCGAGCCCATTTCACTCAACCTGACAAAAATATTCCGAAAATGGGAGAAAAATGTTTCAGTTTTTTACTAAAAAGAATGTTCCCTTATTAGATTCTAGGTTAATGAGTAATGCGAAGTTCATATAATTTCTTTGCATTAAAATATTCAGGTTATTTATAAGTTTATTAATTAAAATAAATAATAAGTAATCAATTTAATTCTTGAATATGTAAAACATTGTCAATTTAATCCTTAATGTGTAAATACTTAAACAACATAACCTAATAACAAATGGTTTTAGGGAAAAATTAATGTTAAAATTACATTTTAGTGATAAAATTGTTTCATAAAACTTAATAATAAGTAATTGTCGGATATTTTACACCTCAAAATAAATATATTTGTTGTTTTTAGATATAAATCATATTTAATATATATTATTAAATAAAAAATTTACATAAATACTTCATCAGTCCCTAGTTTTTCTAACACGACACCCCTAAAAAATCTAATTAGTTTCGCCAATGCACTCTTAGATTTCATGAATAATTTGTTTATTAAATTATAATTATTTTTAACATTTATTATTTAATTGTGCTACTCATTTGTGATTTTTTTTACTAATACAAAATGTGTTTTTTCAAAATATAAAAAAATTGGTGCAGTTCAAACGCTCAAAACTGACGCAGCTCAAAAGTGTGTTAAAATTAAATTAAATTTATAATTTTTTTTATTTTAAAAAACTAACAGGTGGGAAAGAAATTTGTTCTCACTGTGATAATTTGGACAACTTTATTCATAAAGAACTTTTAAAAAACATAAAATAATTTTGCCTTAAATCATTTTTTTAAGAAACTTTTTAAAATATTAATGTTGAAAAAGTGATTTCAACAAACGTTCTCATTCAATAGAGAGAGCATATCACCGTTCCCATAGGTTAAAACATATCTATGCCTCTTTCATTATCCTTGTAACATCTTGAAATTTACATTGGATTACTATGAAAACTAAATTAAGAATGGCTGCAACATTTTAGCTTCAACTAAGTTCACAACATGATATAGAGATTCACAATACATTCTAATATATAACCATATCTTGATGTTATGGTTTATAAAATAGAGAAAACATTCATAGAGAATGATCTTAATCTTAATTAATCATGTATCAAATCACTGGCCAGACATGTTTTAAGAAACTCCACCCTTTACCACCACTGGATCTTCAGCAAAAACAAACAAGCCTCCTCTAACTGAAAGAAACATCAAAACAAAAGGGGATAAGTGTTATGTAAGGAGAAAAATAAAATGTTTCAAATAATTTAGAAGACAATATGTATATATCCTCATTATTGAAGTGAACATGCATTCCTTGCAATTGTACTTTAAAAAATCAAAAAGTAAACTATGGCTTCCCAAAATGCAATATAAAATCTCATAAATGGTATTCTTTTTATTGTGAAGTAATTAACAGATTCTTCAACAGATAACAGAGTTTACCATAGAGCAGAAGTGCAACCTTTGTCCTCAAATGTAACCATATAATACATACATGGATCTTCCACCTTTAGGCTGCATCAACTAACCAACATTGTTCAATCAAAATGTGTTGTGACAGCTTCCATTGTCTCTCTAGATGAATTAAAATGAGAGTAGAAAAGGTCAAGAGAGTTACAGTTTTTGTGCAAAAATTATTGGTAGCAAACAGCATGACCAATAGAATATGTCAAAAGCTGCAACTAGCAATCACCATGAAGGGGTCCAATATGTAATGCAAGGAAAGCTTGAAGGTGGTATCTGAAATAGTGAATGCTATTATAACTTGCCATGCTTCCAGAGAATCTTTGTCTGACCCATCATGAGAAGAACCCTCCTAATTTTGCCCCTTCAGTTCCTGACAGGTAGCACAAACTCAAGAAAGAAATTTCTAACTATTATCTCCCTCTTAAACTCATGCTCTTACGCTTCTGGCTCAGGGCATAACGTCTAGCCATGCCATGATTATAGAATTTCCTCATATGTTCTGAGAGCCTATGAATAGCCTGAAGATCACCAAGCACTGACAATTGCATCAAAAAGGAGTCAAACTTTTGATATGGCAACTTTATTCCCTTGTTTATCACTTCTTCCAAAAGAAAACAAGCATCTTCTATTTTATTGCAGCTAAATAGCCCCTCGATCATCGCACAGTATGTGTCATTGTCTGGTCTGCAACCCCTGTTGTCCATTTCCTGCCAAGTCTCAAATGCCCCATCCGGATCATCCATCTTAAAAAACATCGAAATCAGCATACTGTAAGTCTGAACACTAGGAATGCAACTCAATTCAATCATTCTTCCATATAGTTTAAGGGCTTCCTCAGACTTCTTATTGTCACAAAGGACCTTGAGAAAACAATTATAAGAAACAATATCCGGTCTATAACCTTTGTTTCCCATCTCTTCCAAGAACTTGTAAGCTTCATCTACCTTCCCACACACACACATTCCCTCAATCATTTCTTTATATGTTGTGACATCAGGAAGACAACCACTGGAAATCATATGCCCTATAAGTTTGAAACACTCCTCCATCCTATCATTTTGGGCAAGAGCCACAATTATAATGGCATAAGTTTTGGCAGTGGGGGAAGATAAAGTTGAACCTTTTGTTCTCATGAACTCAAAAAGATCAACAGCCTCTGTTATCATACCTGCTTTGCAGTATGTATCAATGGCAGTGTTGTATGTGAAATTGTCAGGTCTATGACCCAATTGAATCATTTCCTCCAGTAGTTCCATCCCTCTAGTTGGGTTTCTAACCCTACACCACCCAAAAACCAATATATTATACGTTTCTGCATTAGGCTTCACCGTTTTCCTCATTTTCTTATACAGAGCTTCAGCATCCGCAACCAAACAACACTTGCACAGAGCATCCAGTAGCAAGTTAAATGCATTTATTTCCGGTTGTGTCTTCACCCTTATCCTCCTCTTCTTCGCAAACTTCTGCACATGAGTAAGATACTTCTCAGTATACTTTCTCAAAATCATCATCAGAACTTCAGCCGGAACCGCAATCTTGTTATTCCTCTTCATATATTCCAACATATCACAAACTATCCGAAACTGTTTCACCTTGTACTTAGTACTAGATAGGATGTCCATCATATCATTATAAGCACAAGGCTCGTGTGAATAATTCTCCTGATGACCAGCCCATGTGAAGAACCTTAATGCAATTTTTTCATCATATCTAAGCCTATGCAGCACCCCAATAACCAAAGGAGTGGACAATGGGATCCCCAATTGGTTAAGAGCCTCCTCCAAATTGTTAAATCCAATTAAATTATCCATTATAGTGATATACACCTTATCAACATGACTTTCTAAACCACTACCCTCCACCATTGTGCTACACACCTTATCAACATCACTCTCACAACAACTAAGATCTTCACTCATGGAAACAGTTTCTGAACAATAATGACGGTTAGGGATATAAGAAGCAATATAATAGTTCAAGGGCAAGGAATACTGAATGAAGGGCACACAAGAAGTATTATTATCAGATAACGATGGCCATTGGCAATGCGCAGAGTAATGAGAGGGTGAAAACCTTGTTGAGTGAAGTGTGGTTTGAACTTGTGCGAGAACTTTGTTTCTGAAGATGTGACGATAATGGTGGGTGCACAGTGAAAATGAAGGGTTTTTCAGAGAATTTATGTACCGACGAAACATACCCATCATTGTAATTTTGGTGTAGGAGTTGAAGGCAAGGAAAGGAGAGTGAGAAGGGGTTCAGAAACAAGTAGTAGATGAAAAAGATGGAGTTTTGATATCTGGGTATGTGAGGAATTGCTGTTCACTGATTAGGAACAGAGGGAAATCGAGATAGGACCTTACGGCGGAGGATGCCGATGCTTCAAAACGGCAGCGTCGTTTTGACGACACAAAGGGGGCGAAGTATAATTGAATTATGTCACCTTAATATAATTTATTATTTTGATAATTTTTTAAAGTTTTATTTATTTTAATAATTAAGATGTAGAATTATCACCATATTCGCAAAAGATACAATAAAATCGTTCTATTATTTTCAATTTTGAAGATGGAGAAGGGTGGTGATCTGTCCCCTACTTGGTACGAAAAAGCGGGTTGGATTATATTTATTAAAAAAAATTAAATAAAAAATTTGATTTCTTTTTATTTAGATGCTAAATTGTCTCATAATATTATTTTCATGAAATATCCGTAGTAAAATGTTATTAAAAATTTCGAAATATAAAATATAAGGCTATATGAAAAAATATGGGGTGTAAAAAAAAAGTATACATTTTAAAGTTATGTGGGCCAACTCGTCCCACCCCGCACTTGACCCACGCGAAATGCGGGTTATGCGGGACGGGTCTAAGCGGGCCAGCGAGTTGAAATAAGCAACCCGCCCCGCATTTTTTTCAAGGTGGCCCGACCCGGTCCACTTTGCCACCCCTGGAGACCATGCATAATTTATGTATTTGCCTATTTATGAATTTGATTTCATATTTTTTATACAATTTTAATTTTTTATTTGAATTATACACATAGTCATTTAACTTTTTAAGATTTTTTTTTTCCATATGTTATATAATGATTAACAAAAATAGTTACAAGGTTAGTGGTGGAGATATCAATAACTTTAACTCGTGTGACTACAAACACACATATTAAACATTTTCTATTAATAATTATATGACAGACTAATAATATAGTTAAACTACTTCTTTTTTAAGAATTTGGAACTATATTTTAATTAAATTTTATAAGGATTAAAAGTGCACATTCGCGATGACAAAAAAGTAAATTTAAATGTTTAATTCACTGTGAATTTAATTGTCTTCCTCGGATTATACTTATTATTGTACACAAGAAAAAATGAATTACTCAACCCACCTTGAATCAACTCAATACAAGCTGTGGATTATAGTTGAGTAAAAGGAAAATTAATTCAATTTAAATTTCCAAAATAAAATTAAAGTCTTATAAAGATTACATATTTTTTGAACTTTTGCATATCATATAAAATCAGACTAAAAACACTCACATTTAATTCATTCTTAAAGTTTAAAACTCAAGTCTAATAATTTATTGACTTGGACTAGTTCAACATGTGTTATCACCTCTATGTTTGAGTGTTTCCTTTGGATTAATATTTTTCATACAAATTCTCTCTTTTTTTCATTGTTCACAGTTCATTTTTTTAATCAATAATAATATCAGACTTTAAAAAAAAAAAGATTAAATTAGTTCCTTATCTATTTTACAATCTGTAATTATGTTTTTGGAATGTATACAATCTACACATTTGAGAGAGTAAATATTATTTATTGAATATTAAAACTGATATATAAACCCTATGTTAAATATTCATATACCAATATTATCTCATTTTTTCAATTATTCTTCATATATTTTTTTTTCATTTTTCTTGTCCCATCTTAATTAAACAGCACAATATTCTTCTTCTCTGTTTTTTTTTCTCTCCAGAGGCATGTTTTTTTCTCCACTTCTCTTTTCCTTCATCTCAATCAAAAACTAACTCATGCATTATATGATAACAATGGCTTCTCATGATTAGAAAAGAGAAAACTTTCTCTCTTGGGGAAGAACAACAACAATGACTTACAATCTTTCATGCATTGACACACACAGATAACAACATGCATTACACAACATAGGCATTACACACTCAAACACAACACACACATAGATAACAAATCACCACCTTAACTGACACCACATCAAGGTTGCCAAAAGGCTAGCATGCTCCAAGTCTCTTCCCCTCCAAAAGTCGCTTCCAGTAGACAGAAATCTCTCTCTGAGTCTCTATTGCACTCTTCTTGACCTTATCATTAGGCTCACTGGTGATGGCTGTGACATGAGCAGCTTTGATTGTGAGGGGGCTAGGAAGTGTGTCTAAAACCTTCACAACCTTGTCTATGTCTGCAGCAAGTCTCTCAGCCAAGCCATGGTTGAAATCCTCCCTCACCACCACCCGGAGGACCGCAATGTGCTGTGCATCTGGTGGCATTGTGTAGGCTGGAACTATCCAGCCAAATCTTCTCAGCTGGTCTGATATCTCAAACACTGTGTGTTGGCTACTGTCTTTCAAGGAGAAGGCCACAAGTGGCACCCCTATGTCCTTGGAGATGATATCAAACCTCCCTGTTCTCTCAATTCCTTTCCTCAGAGTTCTTGCATTGTCCCAGCAATTTTCCATGATATTTTTGTAACCCTTTTTGTCAACAAGAGCAAGAAGAATAACAAAAAGTATAAGAGAAAATTGGTTTTGCACAAGATGGCACAATAGTCCTATTTAACATGAAGTGTTTGATAACCATCACTGTTATATTTACCTTGGACATTGCTAATAGAATGCATCATGCAGTTGGTATTTCTAAATTATGGTTTAGCAGTTAAGTTGTGGAAACTGTTTGATGAAATTTGAAATTCATCAAGTACCCTCTTCTAGGATATCTTCATTAGGACATGAGAAAATGGAAAAAGAACCAAGAATACTGATACATTTTATATATTAATACAGAGGAATGGTAGCAACATTCTCTCAAGAGTGTATTGAATTTGAATTGTTTATTACTAACATTCCTCATTGATTGAATAACATTGATGTTGGTTTATCCCAAATTCTGGCCATCTAAGCTAATGCTTTCACTCATGTTAATAGCAGTTATTCTGGTGAAAGTTAATCTTTTCATAAATTTCATGTAATTGATTTGTAAACAAGTCATTCTCCATGTATCATACAACAGAATTGAAAGATTTAACTCTGTGAATTCCATATGACAAAAAAAAAATGTGAAATGGAAAAGGGAAAATAATCTCTATTTTTTTCACGGGGAATTAATGTTTTCTATTTTAGTAACCTATAATAAAGATTCAGCACCAAGACGACACCATGATTACCTCAAAGCCAAGCCGAATAAATTGGTAATATTGAGCAATGATTTGACTGGATCCTGTTAAAGGAAACACAGTGAAATGAGAAGGACAACAGAAAAGAATATCACACTAAAACATTCAGATGATTGCAATAGAAACCTTATGACAATAATTGATTTCCCGTGCTTATTACTACAAGTATCTAATCAACATTTTTTAGAAACAAATGTGTTTGAATCTATAGAAAACGTGCAGAATTCTCAAATCTAAATTTTCAGGTAGCACTTTAGCAGATTCAAAATTATCATGAGCAAACTTCATCTTCAATTCTTGAGAAACATTTTTCTTTTTCCGACAAAAAGACACTATTTTGAATCATACTTAGCAAACACTCCAGGATGAAATGAGAGAGTTGATGCTCACTTAAAAAGGGTTTTGATGGATTCTGTGTGGACAAAGGCAGAGAGAGAAACAGATTCTTGAAAACAACTTTTAATTTTAGAACTGAATACTTTGGCAGTGAGACATGTAATGTAACAACACCTAAACATCATAGATATAAAGACACTGATTGCATAAAAAATCAAATAAGTGTATCAACTCGGACTATACCTTTGGAGAAATTCAATGTGAATGTTGGCTGATCAGATCCAAGGTAATTGATGTGAAAAACAAGTTCATCTGGCAAGTCATCTGAACTCCTCCAGACAACCCAACCAACACCAGGGTATACAAGACCGTACTTGTGACCACTAACATTGATGCTTTTCACCAATGGCAAACGAAAATCCCACTCTAGATCAGGATACAGAAATGGGGCAATAAAACCCCCACTTGCAGCATCTACATGAATTGGGGTATCCCAACCTGTCTCCTTGTTCTTTTCAGTGAGAAGTTCACTGAGAAGCTTCACATCCTCAAACTCTCCAGTCATAGTTGATCCCAAAATGGCTGCAACACAGATGGTGTTCTCATCCACCATTTCAACTGCTTTCACAGGATCCATCACATAGTATCCCTCACTGAGTTTCACTTCCTTAAGCTCTACCTCAAAGTACCTTGCGAATTTTTCCCAACAAACCTGTGAAGAAAATTTCAAAGAACATCAAACATTGACTAGTAAAGCCCTTTGATGATTCTACTTAATTTCAAATATCATACAGGATTACTTGATATGATCATGCTGATAACACAATTTAAAATTTGTTTGAAAATTCATAGCATCAAGCACAATTTGAGACCCACCTGCACATTAGCCCCAGTAACTATGTTAGGCTTGTCATATGGTTTGCCTTCTGCTTTTCTCTTGGTCTGCCATTTCCTTTTAAAAGCCAAACCAGCTAACATTATTGCCTCAGATGAACCCACAGTTCCCACACCTACTGCAGTCTCTTCTTCACTTAGAGGAGCATGAAATAGATTTGCTATTATATTGACACACCGATTCTGCAGAATTCAACAAAATGAAAGTGCTCAACCTTTAAGTTCCAAAATTTCAGCAGAAAACTATAATATATCAGTATTTTCAAATTTACAAGTGAACTCGGACAAAAAACAATATAAAATCCAACGTAGTTAAGAGTCTATTTTGAAGCTGGAAGAGATTTTTGGAGCTTCTCTACCAAAACAAGTTCTTCATTTATAGTAAAGATGCTTTCAGAAACACACATAATCAAACCCCTTCAAACAATTCTATTTATTTGTTTTAACCAAGGATTTAAATTCCGATCATGGTCTTGTCAGGATTCTTGAAATTGTGGAAAATTACATATATATATATATATATATGTGTTCACACAGCCGCAACTGTGGTTGCAAAGACTCCAAAAGCATTGATGTTGCAGTTGATTCAAGATTGTGGTTGCAGAACATATTTTAAAGAAGACGAATCAAGTTACTCCAAAAGTAACTCTACCTTATCCTTATCCTATATTTTCTCTTAATCTAAAGGTTAAAGATGAGTTGCTTGTTAATTCATGTAAAGACACCAAATTCCTCGGCAAAGTGACAGACCTGAAGCTCAGTGGTGACAGGGTACTCATCCATGTCAACATAGTTCTTGTTAAGTGAGGCCATTATGAGCTTTTCACACTCAGGCTCCATCCAAGTGGTAACAAATGAGGCCAAGTTGAGCCTTGGTGCGCCATCCAACATCAACTCATCGTTTATTAACTGATAAGCAGCATCCTTTGGTATGGAACTATCTGGCATCTTGAACCTGCACTCAACATTTCCACCCCAACCCCATCACAACAAAGAAACCTCATTTCAATAGACATCAAACTTCCTCTCTTTTTTTCTGCTCTCTGTTTCTTTCACAGAATGAACCAACAAACAACAACTAAAGGTGTGAGAAAAAGATACATACTTGGGAATAGGTTGACGCACATATCTGGAAGCAAAAGTCGATGATAGATGCTCATCTTTTTCATCTGGGTGTGTGGCAGTGGATGTGATAACCATTTTGAGTATGGTTTCTTCTCAACCAATGAACCTCTACTGTTACACTCTGAACTCAGAAAGAGATAGAATCTCCACTTATATTTGGAGCTGTGAATTTTCTCTTCTCTTTAGTTACTAACTGCTATTTCCACAAGGGTAAGTTCCCTGCACTGCAATCATGGTAAGAGATTTTTATTGCTTTAAGTGTACCTGTTCAACTTTTGTAAGGTCCATGCACATCCACACATGTTTGCCACCTCAATACACTGCTGAAATTGAATTTTCATCTAGCTTTAACTTATCCTTTTTTCTGTCTTTCTTACTACGTTATCTCATTGATTACATTTTTTACTTTTTTGTTGTTGTTTCCCTATTTCTTAGCATGCGTACACTGTCATACCAACCATGTTTCATTTCTTAATGCCATAACAAAGTCAATAAGCATTGAATGATATGACTCTAACATATTTTTTTTTCCACAATGATCACAGTTATATTTGAATCTGTGACTTCAAGAATATAATCTCAATTTTCAGCACTAAGCTCACCCTAATAGATTATTCTTTAGTATAATATTTTGAATTTATTAATTATCTTTAACATTTCATCTTCAAAACACATCATGCATGAGATACTTTCGATTTCAGAAATGTAGAGTGACTATAGTGATCACAGTGAAGTAGTCTCTGACTGATAATTTCCTCCATGATTATGACCCTGGTTCAAGTGTGAATCATGGTTCATCATCTATTATGATAACACCAATGCATATGCATACAAATTACATGTGCTTATTGATTCTTGTTTTTTTGTTTCAATCACAGATATTTTTCAGTTTTGTGGTGGAGATTGGTTCTATTGGCATCTCATCCTCTAAAAAGGGTCCTGCTATTACAATAAAGTTTTATACTTTCACCAATAATGCTGCTGATACTTTTGACACTCCAAAAATATTTCACTCACTTCATAATTCAATAAATTAATATTTTAATTTATATTTATTTTATTTTTAATTTAAAATGTTATTATATTATTATAACAAGTTGTCAAATAGGGTAAGTGTTGGTGCAATAATACTATTGACTTTTGTAACTTACTTTTTTATTAGTTTGAAATCAGTCTTTTGTATGTATAGTTGTGCATAGGGCTAGAAGTATGTTATTTAGTTTTTCTTTTAACATTTATAAATTATAATTAAATAGTCTTATGATTGATATTTTTTATGATAAAAAATATCTTATATTTAAATTAAATTTTATTTTATTTGATAAGTATTAAATCATTTATAAATTTAATACATCATTTATCTAATAAAACTCTTTTGCAAAATATATGCATTGATAGTGCCATTTTTTTACACTCTCATTTTAATCACAACTAAAGATGTGTTTGGGAAAAAGGTTGGATTCATCATAAAAGGTTATTCCTTAGAGTAAACATGATGTATCATTTAAATAATAAAAAATAAAAAAACTTAATTTCTTAAACCAATTTTTATTTTATTTTTTAATTAAAAAAAGGAGCTAGCAGTCTATTTCACTTTTGATCCATCATATTAAAACTTCAAATTATTATTTAATGTAACAAAATGCACTTGTTTTTGTAAAAAAAATAAAATAGACATTTATTCTTGAATCTTTTTAAAAATGCACTTGTTTTGTAAAAATACACTTGCTTGGTAATAATTAGTTATGAAACAGGTTATAGGAATGTTTTGTGAAAGATAATGGTGTGCAATCAGATTACTATCCCTCCAAAATTTCAATTAAAAAAATATATATGATGAAGAATCCCAAATTTATATGTTTATTAATTTAGAGAAGTACTTGAAAATTCTCAATAATTTAGAAAATAATTTAAAAACCAAGTAAATAATTAAACCTTAATTAAAGTCTTTCAACCAGAACAAAAAATTGAAGAAATGAAAAGTGGCATAATAAAGGATATGCAAATATTGGTGTGAAAACCCATGATAACTATGTGTACCCTATATTTCTTTCTCAATAAAGTTATTTTTCAGTATCCACTGCAGTGTGTACAAGTGGCAAGTCCAATTATTATCACTCAAAACCTACTTCACCAAGCAAAATACTTTTGAAATTTATGGAAGAACTATATCTATATGAATATGTAGATTTTGTCGGCACACAATTTCAATATAAAAAAGATTTATTTAAAATTTAGTAAAATCATGTAATTTATGCACGATTTTTTCTTGAATATTTAATTGAAATATTGATTATATTATTGAAAAGTAGTTTTATTTACTTTTAACGAAGATTACTTAATTATTTATGTATTTAATAATTTGTAAAAGTGTAGATTTTAGAAAAATGTGAATAGTTGGGCTCTTATATAAAAAAAAAACAAAGAAAGTTTCTTTTTGCACTCCTACTTTTTTCGTTTTTCTTCCTGCACCTGCAAAATTTTTAAAATTTTAAAATTAAATATTTTATTTAAAAAGGGCATGTACACTGTTCTTCTTCTTTGTTCACCAGTGTCAGAGACTCATTTTAACTACAGAGACTCATTTTAACTACATAGAGTAAGGTGGACTAGTGAGTTGCATTGTCGAAGTGTTGATATTGTACTATTGATGGGTTAATATGAAAGTAAAAATATGATCTACGAATCGACCATTCTGTAAGTAAAACTTTATGTTTTTCAGATGAGAGGGTCTTCAGAAGCAATTTGTTGACTTACGGATTGTTATATTCATAAGTAATTTTTCAGTCATGGATTGGTGGATCTGAAATACATTTTTTTTTCTTACGGATTGGTGGATTCATGGAGGTGAATCTGAAATGCATTTTTTTGACTTTTGAATTTGATGGATACGAAGAAACACTACCTCAAGGTGCGATGAAGTCGTCGTGCACAAAGAAATGTAATGTAAGTTTGTAGTGTGTAAAAGAAAAAATAAGAAAGAGTGTAAATAATGTATTTTAGGATTTTTAGAAAATAATAAGAATATTTTTTTTCTATGCATAATAATATTGTGGTGGTGAAGGAAGAAACTCCCAAAAACAAAACGCTAATTTGTTCTACAATTTTAAATTTTTACAACCATTTAAACTTATCTATAAATGTCACCATTTAGGAAAATGTAAATCATTGGTAGGTTAGTTATTTTTAAATTAATAGTTAAATTAATTTAATATACTTATTTTATATGTGTCAAAAAAAATTTGGTGTATTATTATGGTACAAATCTATTTAAATTGGCTAAAAGCACAAATATCATTCATAAAAGTGTATCTAAGTTTTGGTAAGAACAGATACAGAAAATTACCACCTCAAACCAGATAGAGAAAATTTTCTCAGGCAAGAACTGCAATGACTGTAAGAATCTGTCATGCATTGCCATTTCTTATTGCTACATGGCCATCACAAACACACATATACAACACATAAATATGAAAGCACCACCATCACTCTCAACAAGGTTGTCAAAAACCAAGATTTGGTAAGCTTAGCATGCTCCAAGTTTCTTGCCATCCACAAGTCGCTTCCAGTACAAAATAATCTCTCTTTGAGTCTCCATTGCACTCTTCTTTACCTTCTCACTAATCTCATTGGTGATGGCTGTGACATGAGCAGTTTTGGTAGAGAAGATGCTTGGAAGTGTGTCCAAGAGAGTCATAACTTTTTCAATGTCAGAAACAAGTCTCTGAGCCAAGCCACAGCTGAAATCCTCCCTAACCACCACCCTGAGGACTGCAATATGTTGTGCATTTGGTGGCATTGTATAGGCTGGAACTATCCAGCCAAATTTCCTCAGCTGATCTGATATCTCAAACACCGAGTGTTGGCTACTGTCTTTCAAAGAGAAGGCCAAAAGTGGCACCCCTATATCCTTGGAGATGATGTTAAATAGCCCTGTTCTCTCAATTCCCTCTTTAAGAACTCTTGTATTCTCCAAGCAATTTTCCATGATGTTTTTATAACCCTTATGTTCACAAGGAAACCAAATGTTATGAGAGAAAACAGATAATCCTAGAAGTTCCACTGAAGTACCAATTTAACATGAAGTGTATGATCATCATTTGTACTATTCATGTAATGAAGCAAATGTAGGACATTGTTAATATCATTTATCATGCATCTGTTATTTCTAAAATTTTGTTTAGCAGTTTGATTGTGGAAACTTCTTCATGATTTTTGAAACTAATCAAGTACCCTCTTCTAGGACATCTTCATTAGGACATGAGAAAATGGAGAAACAACCAAGAGAATTGATACATCCCTACATTGATATAAGAACATTGATGTTGATGGCTGTAGCTCTGGTGAAGTGAAAGTCATTCTTGTCATGAAGTTCATGTTAATGATTTGTTGACAAGTTAATTGAGTTATTCTCCAAACTACTTGCCCAGGAAATAAATATACACAACTCTATGGTTCTGCAGGGAAGACACTATCAGAAAGAGAGAGCCAAATCCCATATGTCATACAGCTATAACTGAAATATTTAATTCCATTATTAAGTGAATTCCTTATGATAAGGAAAGTAAATGGAAAAGGGAAACATATATAAATATCCTCTTTCTTTTATGGGAAATTGAGTCTTTCTATCTTGGAACTTAAAATAAAGATGCCGGGCCAAGATGATAACATGTTCACCTCAAAGCCGAGCCGAATAAGTTGGTAATACTGTGCAATAATTTGACTGGATCCTGTCAAAAGAAAATTATGCTAAAATATTCAGATGATTGGAATAAAACCAAATAACATTAATTGAGTTCCCAATGTTTATTATTACAAGCATCTGATAATCAGAATACTTAAGAATTGGATCAATGTACACAATCTACATTAGCACTTAAACAAATTCAAAATTATCACATGCAACTCCATCAACAATTCTCTATATAGCATCCATTTTTTCAGACAGCAAGGCATTATATTGAATCAGACATAACATAATCTGAGCTGAATAAGATAGTTGTTGTTCACTTAAAAGGACGGTTTTGATGGATTGTATGTGTGGAGATTGTAATTCTTTGTAAATGGTCAAGATCAAGATAAGAGCAAAATGTATTTAAAAACCATATTCAAGCAATGATTCTAGTCACTTTCAATTACAGCCTAAGAAAGTTTTGTTATACCCTCCAAGTGTGGATAGAAATGCAGTCATCAATAGTCAAGGTGTCATACATCTAGTTGATCATCATATTTACCACAAGACAACAAAGCACGTAGAATCAAAGTGCATTTTGTGAGAAACGTTATTGAGTCTGGGGAGGTTAGGATTAAGAAGATAGCCTCAAAAGAAAATCTAGCAGATGTGTTTATGAAATCCTTGCCAAAATCGAGGATCAGACAGTGTTTAGAGCTAGTTAATTTTTCGTTTAAGGAGAAAGAAAGTTGAAGCTTGAAACTCTTCCATGATTTTGAGTCAAGGTAGAGAATTGTAAAGATTGGTTCTGGATCATATACAACAAACCATCTACTATAAAGAGCTTAGTTAGATGGTCTAGTTAGAGCATATGATGTGAAGGAGAAGAAGACCGTGACCATCTACTAGGGACAATCTGGTAGTGTTAAGACAAGTTAGACCGTCTAATATTGTAAATATCTAAACGTGTTTTATTTTGAAAGGGTTTTTGTTACTCCTTAGTATAGGGTCTATATATAGATAGATTGTGGGCTTAAACCAAACAAACTGTATTGTGAGTAGACCCTGTGCATAGACTGTTTGGTATTGATAAAAGTGTTTTCTTCAATGTTATTCTTTTGCTTTTTGTTTTGATATTGTTGACGAACTCGATAGTATGTAGATAGAGGCTAAGAGAAGTAAATTCTTGAAAATTACTTTCAAATGCATTTTGAGCAGAATAATTTTGCACTGAGACATATTTGAACATAGCCTAAACAGAATATAGATATAAATCTACTAATTGCATAATAAAAGTATCAAAATACATGTATCAACTCATATATTTATTACCTTTAGAGAAATTCAATGTGAAAGTGGGCTGATCAGATCCAAGATAATTGATGTGAAAAACAAGTTCATCTGGCAAGTCATCCTTACTCCTCCAGACAACCCAACCAACACCAGGGTATACAAGACCGTACTTGTGACCACTAACATTGATGCTTTTCACCAATGGCAAACGAAAATCCCACTCTAGATCAGGATACAGAAATGGAGCAATAAACCCCCCACTGGCAGCATCTACATGAATTGGGGTATCCCAACCTGTTTCCTTGTTCTTTTCAGTGAGAAGTTCATTGAGAAGTTTCACATCCTCAAACTCTCCAGTCATAGTTGATCCCAAAATGGCTGCAACACAGATGGTGTTCTCATCCACCATTTCAACTGCTTTCACAGGGTCCATCACATAGTATCCCTCACTGAGTTTCACTTCCTTAAGCTCTACCTCAAAGTACCTTGCAAATTTTTCCCAACAAACCTGTGAAGAAAATTTCAAAGAACATCAAACATTGACTAGTAAAGCCCTTTGATGATTCTACTTAATTTCAAAATATCATACAGGATTACTTGATATGATCATGCTGCTAACACAATTTAAAATTTGTTTGAAAGTTCATAGCATCAAGCACAATTTGAGTCCCACCTGCACATTAGCCCCAGTAACTATGTTAGGCTTGTCATATGGTTTGCCTTCTGCTTTTCTCTTGGTCTTCCATTTCCTTTTAAAAGCCAAACCTGCTAACATTATTGCCTCTGATGAACCCACAGTTCCCACACCTACTGCAGTCTCATCTTCATTTATAGGAGCGTGGAATAGATTTGCTATTATATTAACACACCGGTTCTGCAGAATTTAACAAAATGAAATCAATCACTCTTTAGCTCTCAAACTTCATCTCACAATAATCATAAAAGATACATATGCAATATCAGTATCTTCAGATACAGAACATAGGTATTCAAGGATTTTTTTTTCTTTTGGGAAAAGTAATGTGCTCCGGATCTTCATCTGACCATGAAGCTCATAAGATCTAACTAGTCACCATCAGATACACAAACTTTTCAGAAGAAAGGGTTATAAAAATCAGTAGAATCTTATATGGGGTACTTCTTTTTTTCTTAATACCCCTACACTTTCTTTGATGATCGTGAAGATCCCAAAAACCTCAATGTCACAAATTTCTTTATAACCTTGATTTTGAGGGACTCACCTATGACATGGACTTAAATGTTATAGTCATATAATAAAGACACCAAACTACTCAGAGATGGCACACACAAACCTGGAGCTCAGTGGTGACAGGGTACTCATCCATGTCAACATAGTTCTTGTTAAGTGAAGCCATTATGAGCTTGTCACACTCAGGCTCCATCCAAGTGGTCACAAATGAAGCCAAGTTGAGCCTTGGTGTGCCATCCAGCATCAACTCATCGTTTATTATCTGATAAGCAGCATCCTTTGGTATTGATTTCTCTGGTATCTTGAACCTGTTGAATTCATTTCCACCCCGAACCCATCAAAACAAAGAAAAAAAACCTCATTTCACCAGAAACCAAACCAAAACTTCCTATTTTCTTGTCTCTGTGTTCTCTTCCAACAAAGCTAAGAGTGAAGTTCTAAGAAAAAGGAAGGAATATATACCTGGGAATAGGTTCACGCACATATCTGGAAGCAAAAGTAGAAAATATGCTCTGTGCTTGTTCATCTGGGTGTGTAGCAGTGGATGTGATCACCATTTTAGATGCTTTCTTCTGAGCAAATGATCCGAAAGTCTGAAATCAGAACTATAATTGTGCAAAGTTTTAATGGAGGTAACTATAACTTCCTGGTTGGTAACAAAAATTGATTATATTATCTAGAAAAGATATCACACACTACAATGCATGATGTATTCACGTTCAGAAACTGCACCTCGTAGTTGAGGGAAGGACCCAGATGGTGACAGGTAAGCACCTAGATGTCACTTTATGCATGATTTTGACCTTCAGTTCAAGTGTGAATCGTGGTTCATCTATAATTCTAACACATGTATGAGTTCCAAATTATATATATATATATATATAACAAATTTTTGTTAGGTCGAATAGATTTCTTTCCTACAGAAGCAATAATTAATAGTTGATTTTGTTCATACTGTAAATACATGTAGTGTGGAACTACTGTGAGTTCATGTAGTCTTCAATCAATGATGTTGTGTTTGTTTCTAAATAATGTTCAAGCAGAAGGTTTAAAAACGAAAACATGGAAAATAAATTTAAAAAATACAAAAAGGAGACAAATTTTAGATGATAAACTTTCTCTTATAAGATTAATAGAATTGAAAAAAAGGGGTTAATAATCAATTATATACATAAATAATAATAATAATATTACATATTTATAACATAATTAATTATATCTAAATGAATTGTAGAGCAATGCATGTATGTATGTGCAAGGGAAGTAAGCCATGGGTATTAATTTTTTTGGACTGCTACAATTATTTTTAATACTATGGATTAGTATTAACCAATAATTAAAATGTTATTTAATTATTATTAATTGACAATTATATATTAGTAATAAACTAATAAACCTTATAGAAATTAATTGAGTATACAAGTTTTATGATTAATAATAATTAACTTTGTGATGGGTTGAGTCAATAGTAATAATTGTTCATAGATGATTTGATTAGGAAATAATAAATAGTTGTCTCTCTAAACCAAGTTGCATGAATGTGAAAATTTAACGAATCCAGTTAAAAGATTAAAAGATTAAAAATTAAATAAAAAATGTAAGTTTAAGTCTAGTCTAAACCAAACACGTTGTGTATTATATTTTTTTATTAATTATTTTCAAATTTATTTTTAAAATACAAGAAAATTTAATTTATTATGATTAAATTTGAACATGTTTTAATTTATATAAGATGTAGATATTTTCATTTATCAGGGATTATTCTTAATATTGCTTCTACTAAAAATGTAATATTATGTTGTTGTAGTTGATTTTTAAGTTTGTAGACATTTTAACTAATGTGGTATGAAATTAATTACTTTTTAAAAATATTTAAACTTATTAATATAGTATATAATCAATTAACTTTTTGTGTGATTATTGTGATTTAGGAAATTGATTTGGCACATGATTATTTTATCTATTCGTAGGTGTTAAATTATCTATTCGTAGGTGTTAAATGTTACAGTCAAGAGAGATGTTTATTTATTAAAACATAATTAAGTCAAGAACAGTGATTTCTAGTTCCAAGATGTCGTGTCTCTTATATCAGTCTCCACTACTTTTTATCTTGACCTTATTCCTTCCCATTTTCTAGTCACATTTCATCAATAATATCTTTAATTCCACGTATATGTCAATTACTATAATCTTCATCTAAATAAATATGAAATTTTTCTTAAATACCAAGATTGAGAATAATTCACTCAAGAAAACAAAGTTGATGTTGAGAGAATATAAAAATATCTCTTAATTTTCTTTTCCTATACAAAAGGTTAGTAGATTGCACAAATCTTTATACCATCTAGCAACTTGTTATCTAAGCTTCATTGTGCCTTAAAATGATTACAACTACTTATGTGTATGTTATAGTTCACTATTGTTCTTCTTATAGTTCTAATGAGGAAGAATAATTTGAGTTATTTAAATAAATAAATGAAAAATGTGTTATTTAGGTAAACATAATTTTTTTTTATGTTATTAAAATAGAGTGATGAAGGTAGAATAAACCCAAACCCTGTCCCCCTTGATGCAATAAGCATGTCACCCCTTTCTGGTTGAATCGGCAACAACACTTGATGACAGAACAACCTTAACAGAGTGACAGACAGAAAGCGGAGTGAGGGTGCAATGTTCCACCTCCTCTCCCAATCTCTGTCCTCTCCCACGGCCACCCTGTTGCAGGCGCGCCAAGCTCACGCCTTGATCCTCAAACTCAACCTCTTCTCCGATACCCACCTCACCACCACCCTCCTCACTCTCTACGCCAACACCCTCTCTCTTTCTACCCCCCAACTCTCCCTCACTCTCTCCTCCCACCTCCCCCACCCCACCCTCTTCTCCTTCTCCTCCCTCATCCAAGCTTTCGCTCGCTCTTCCCACTTCCCCCACGTCCTCACCACATTCTCCCACCTCGCTCCCCGCGGCCTCGCCTCCGATGCCTTCCTCCTTCCCACCACCATCAAGTCCTGCGCCGTCCTCCGCGCCCTAAACCAGGGCCAACAGGTCCACGCCTTCGCCGTGGCATCTGGGTTTGTCTCAGATTCCATCGTGGCCTCCTCGTTGATCCAAATGTACCTCAAATGTGATCGCATTGTGGGTGCCAGGAAACTGTTCGACAGAATGCCTGAGAGAGATGTGGTTGTCTGGAGTGCCATGATTGCTGGCTACTCGCGGCTTGGACTTGTGGATGAGGCCAGAGGGCTTTTTGGGGAGATGAGGAGTTGCGGGGTGGAGCCCAATTTGGTGACGTGGAATGGCATGCTTGCTGGGTTTGGTAATAATGGGTTGTATGATGAGGCGGTGGGGATGTTTCGGGTAATGTTGTTGGAAGGGTTTTGGCCTGACGGGAGTACTGTTTCGTGTGTGCTTCCTTCTGTGGGGTGCTTGGAGGATGTCGTGATGGGGGCTCAGGTTCATGGTTATGTGACTAAGCAGGGGCTGATATGTGACAAGTTTGTGGTCAGCGCCCTGCTTGATATGTATGGGAAATGTGGCTTTGTGAAGGAGATGAGTAGGGTGTTTGATGAAGTGGAGGAAATGGAAATCGGGTCTTTGAATGCTTTTCTTACTGGCTTGTCGCGGAATGGTATGGTTGACGCCGCGTTGGAGGTGTTTAACAGGTTAAAGGACCAAAGAGTGGAGTTGAATGTTGTGACATGGACGTCAGTAATTGCCAGCTGTTCCCAGAATGGCAAGGATTTCGAGGCCTTGGAGCTTTTTAGAGATATGCAGGCTTATGGGGTGGAGCCTAATGCTGTGACAATCCCAAGCTTGATTCCTGCTTGTGGGAATATTTCAGCATTGACACACGGAAAGGAAATTCATTGCTTTTCTCTCCGAAAGGGGATTTTTGATGATGTATATGTAGGTAGTGCATTGATAGATATGTATGCCAAATGTGGCAGAATTCAGTTGTCCCGGCGTTGTTTTGACAATATGTTGGCCCCTAATTTGGTTTCGTGGAATGCTGTTATTAGTGGCTATGCAATGCATGGGAAGGCTAAGGAAACAATGGAGATGTTTCATATGATGCAGCAGAGTGGCCAGAAGCCGGATTCGATTACATTTACGTGTATCTTATCAGCATGTGCGCAAAACGGCTTGACTGAAGAAGGATGGCATTATTATAACAGTATGTCCAAAGAACATGGCATTGAGCCTAAAATGGAGCATTATGCTTGCATGGTGACACTGCTCAGTCGTGTTGGAAAACTAGAAGAGGCTTACTCTATCATTAAGGAAATGCCATTTGAACCTGATGCTTGTGTATGGGGAGCCTTGCTAAGTTCTTGCCGAGTTCACAATAATTTGAGTTTAGGTGAGATTGCTGCAGAGAAGCTTTTTCCGTTAGAACCAGCCAACCCTGGGAACTACGTTCTTTTGTCCAATATCTATGCTTCAAAGGGCTTGTGGGATGAAGAAAATAGAATACGTGAAATGATGAAAAGTAAGGGATTGAGGAAAAACCCTGGCTATAGTTGGATTGAAGTTGGACACAAAGTGCACATGCTTCTTGCTGGTGACCAATCACATCCACAAATGAAAGATATCTTGGAGAAGTTGGATAAATTGAATATGGAGATGAAGAAGTCCGGTTACCTCCCGAAGACTAACTTTGTGCTGCAAGATGTGGAGGAACAGGATAAGGAGCAGATATTGTGCGGGCATAGTGAGAAGTTAGCTGTAGTATTAGGGCTACTCAACACAAGTCCAGGACAACCTCTTCAAGTAATTAAGAACCTGAGAATATGTGATGACTGCCATGCTGTGATAAAAGCAATAAGCAGGTTGGAAGGAAGAGAAATTTATATAAGGGACACAAATCGTTTTCACCATATCAAAGATGGTGTTTGTTCTTGTGGAGATTTTTGGTAAATAGCCCGTGGTTTTATCGGGACTTATATAAAGAGGGGTCAATTCTCTGCCGTGGGTTCATCCTGTGGATGAGAGAAAGTATTATAATCAAGATTATTTGCAGTCAAGAATTTGATGCCATCCATGTAGTTTAAGCATCTCGAGAATGAAGATATGTGTGCTTCATTCATCTTTTGGTGACTGGAAGCTGAGTAATTCTCAGTTGTTTTCAAATTGGTAAAGTTTTCTCACTTCCCTCCCTTTGTTATTGTAATCAAGATTTATGGTAGCCTGATGGAGGGAAGACAACTTTTTGGACTCAATATGCAACTATGCGATCAGAAAATTGGAGGAACTCTAACATTATTACCTGCCTAATTATATTTTTCTCTATTATTTGAAGTCTTAGTGGTTGAGACTTGAGCATCTGTAAAGCTATTGACATGTTAATGCAGATGGGTCTCTTCCTTTAACATGGCCCCTCCTTTTCAAGGCATGATATGCTTTTATCAGCTAGATCGAGGAAACGGGTGATGAGGAAGAATTCCAAGAAAACTGTATATTGATTGTCAAACCACCTACTTTTCCAACAACCATTTTGTGGTCAACAGATCATCTAGGATGTTTTTCTGAGAACTCGTGGTCTGATTCCATAGATTTTCCTTTACCTTTACAAGGGTCTCTATGTCCATGTTAATGGTAGATAACTGATTTCACATCAATTAGTAGATTCACACATGTTAATTTGTGATACTTCTCCTCAGAGTCTCCACAGGCTCAGTGCTTTCCAGAATGTTTTTTTCTCTGGAGCAGAGCATGTGTTTCTTCTGTTCACGTTGGGTTCTTGTCACATGGGACTAGAATATTTATCATAATAAATGTTGGTTCTTTAACTGTCAATGACTTTGTGTGGGTATGAAGGCACTGTTTACTGATCTTCTGTTGAATGTTGCAGACGAGATTCCTTAACTTCTGCTGCATGACAATGTAAATTTAGGGATTCTCCAATTGGACAAGCATCCATTAGCAATTCCTAGAGATATTATTCATATTTGCTGAATCTTTTCGCTTGCTTGGCTGCTGTTGATTTTTGGGCTTTGATTATTCATTATGTGGTTCATTAGTAACACTAATTTCAACTTGTATAAGATTCTGCATTCAAGAAACGCACTTGTTTTTTTAAGAACTAAGGCGAATGAGCCTTTTAGTTTTTATTTCTGTGTTCTTATTAAAAATTCAGAAGTATCTCTTCATCCACTCAATTCAGAATTGGTCATGGTATCTAAGAGTGTATTGTTTCTTCCTGCACTTCCATGCACCTCCATAAATTTTTGATATTCTAAAAATGTACCTCTGAATTACGAAATCCAAAAATCTTTTTCAAAATTTGTAATTAGTTTTCAAATTATGTAATTTAGAAGTTTTTTTTAGATGTATGATTAGTTTTCAGATTACATAATTTGGAATTTTAAACTAGCTTCTAGATTATGTAATCTGGAAACTTTTTTTAAAAACGTGTCCGGATTACATAATTTAGAAACTATTCTTAAATCCAAACTTCTGAATTATATAATCTTTTAAAAATATATTTCGGATTAGATAATCTGTAAGCTATTTTCAAATCTGAGATCAACATGAGAATGGCACAAGAAGGATAAAATAGTATTTTCATGTTTTGTATGTTTGTATGGGGTGGCAGAAGAACGGAGGTGCAGAAAGAAACAGTCCTAAGAGTGATAAGGCCAAAATGTCTCTAAGCCTACTTAATAAATATTGCCCAAGATTCTTGGTAATTTCTTCCTGCACCTCCTCCGTACATTTCCTCTCTACTCCATAAACACAAAATTCCCATTTTGCAATATAATTCGAAAGTGAAAGTGCTTTTCAAAATCTAAAAAAAAAAAATTTCAGATTGTAAAATTTGAAAATAATTTTTTATTTTTAGATTGCATAATTTAAAAATAATTTTTTATTTTTGAATTGCATAATTTAAAAATAATTTTTTATTTTTGAATTGCATAATTTGAAAGCATTTGCTTTTGGATTACACATTCTATTTTTTTTTCAAAAAACAACAACTTTGAATTGTGTATTTTTTATCAAAAATAATTTCTGTATTGTGTAATTTAAAATATATTTTTTATTTTTAAATTGTATAATCCATAAAGGATAAGTAAAAGATGATAATTTTTGTATTTATAACCTGTAAAAGATGATACTTTTTATATTTATAACCTGTAAAATATGATAATTTTTATATTTATGACCTGTAAAAATGATTATTTTTATATGTATGGAGTGCATAAGATATGTATGGAGGTGGAGTAAAAAATGTTCAATATTCTTGAAATGTGGAACTAGACCAAGATGATCCCTTGCTATAACAGTTTAAAATATAAAAAAATTATTTAAAATGTCTTGAAGTTGAAAGTTTGATTAAATTTGAAATTTTTTCTAAGATGTAAAACTCGAACTTTTTATTTGGATTTCAATTGATAATATATATAATTATATTGAAGTTCATTCATCAAAAATTTTACCCATAAAATTATGAATTGTTGCTAGGGTTTTCATCATTATAGGTATTTGTTGACTCTTTTCATTTTGTACCCATGTAGTAGTAGTATATATATTTTGTTAAGGGCTTAAATTTCCCACCAATCTTTTAGGATTAGAATTCCCATAAATATAACAATAATTAATTTAATAGTTTGTTCTCCTATGTTTCACTCTATATGTTTCGAAATCCAATCATTTACCAATTTGCAACTAAAATCTAATTATTTACCAGAAATTTCTTCCTGCACCCAATCAATTGTGATTGACATCCGACAAACATTCTAAAACCCAATTGTACCCTTGTCATGTTTATTTTGAAAAAGCTTGTAGGGTGCGCTGATGCCCTCAAACCTTCGCGCTCATAGCTTCGTTTTTGTTCAAGGGGTCCTTCCACTCAACGCTACACAGTCGGAGAAATGCCAACCAAGGTGCGAGAGATGGTGTTGGGTGCGAGAATGGCAGAAACGAACTTGGGTGTGTGATTGGGTGCAGAAATCACTAAACCCTAATTTCATTTTTATTAAGGGTAATTTGATACTTTCACAGATACAATTGAGTGCAGGTCCAATTTGATTGGATGTAGAAAGAAACAACCTTATTTACCTAATAACCCAAACCCAATTATTTAACATATTAGGCTCACTTTCTTTATTAATTCATACTTCATACCACATAAATAACATACCAAATAAACATAAAAAAAAAACTTGACAATTCATAAGTAACCTACTTAAAAATCTACCAATATGAACAATCCTCGTAATAAAAAGTTTACACCATCATCATGCATTAAAAAAAAAGCTTAATTTTGCATTTCAAAGAAAAAAAAAAGTAACAACAAAAAAACTTAACTCTTAAAATGCAATGAGAACATCATTACAAGAAATTTTTGTTTGACAACAATATCAAACTAATGATTCTCTTCATTTAAAATTCATATAAAACTACCACATAACCACTATAAACTTTTTATGACAAACCATCTCTGAATAGAACATTAATTTTATTGAAGATTAATGTAGCAAAAAATTTCGTTGATATTCCAATAGAAAAGTTCAAATTTATTAAGGAATAAAATCTTATTTAAACCTAAAAAATAAATCATGTAAATTTTTTAATTTATGAATCACCGTTCTTTTTCTCTCTAAATCGTACAAAATACGGAACAAATTTATTCTAACGTTCACTTTATTTAGAAAATTAAAGATTAAATTATTATAATTTTGACATATTTTAATATTTAATTCTCGATTTTTTTTCTATTATAGTCTTTATATTTCAAATAATCCATTGTTTTGTTTTACTTTTCAAATTTGTAATGCTAGTTTAAATAAATATGTCACATCTAAAATTTAATGAGAGCAAATTCAAAGAGATAAAGACATTGAGTATTTAACTAAAGTTATTTTCTTAAACAAGAGGACTAAAGTTGCCAAAAAAAATTAGATCAAAATGTATTTTAACAAAGTAATAATAATAATAATAATTTAATATCTGATAACTTTTACAGATACTTTAAAGAATATAACTTTTTTCGTAAGTTAAGTATTGTTTTATTTTATAAAATGTTAATTAATATGTTATTTTTGGCTTAAACTTGATTAACCCAAACTCACAGTTAAGTATTATAATTACTTGCCATTTGAATTAAAGAAGAAATTATAATAAGGAAAAGTTGACTTCAAAAGTCATAAGGAAATTAAATGTTTGAACAATATGCTTCATGATTCACGAATTAACGTACGTATTCTGCAAAATGTAAACACACCAAAGTCAAAGATTTCGTATCTTTTCTCTCAAACTTAATAAATTTGTACCTCTTCTATAATGTAAACAAAATAAATAATTTTTTATACAGTTATTAATAAACAAATTTTAATTCCCTGAATTTAAAAAAAATAATTAATTTTTAAGAATTATTTAACATACAAAATGATTTATTTTAATATTTCTACATTACAAATATTTAGATAATTTAAAACTTGGATTAGAAAGTAAAGAACGAAAAAAATATTTAATTTTATAAATAATAATTTCAATGTGTCACTGAATATATTTTAAAAGTAATTACTATTATTAATCATTCTGTAAAACCTAAGTGACAAAATTACCCAGATGCAGAAAATATATGCTCTCAAATTAGCAAATTTTAATTAATTAATTCAATGATATTATTTGAAAAGTCTTCTATTTAATTGAAATGTTATTTATCAGAGTTTTCACAAAAATATCATGAAATAGAAACAATTTTTTAGAGACTAAAATAATTAGTTGCAATAATAATTAAATTAGAGACCATTTTAGAAACTAAAAAAAAATTGGTTTCTAAATTAGTTCTATTATTATTAAATAATTTTCTAAATTGGTATCTAATTAGCAACTAAGGTTTTTGCTACCAACTTTAGAAACTAAATAATTGATACTTAAAACTTGATTGCAAATTAGATACCAATTTAGAAACTATTTAACAATGATAGAAACTAGTTTAGAAATTAATTTTTGTTTTAGTTTCTATAATGGTCTCTAATTTAGTTATTATTGTAACTAATTATTTTGGTCTCTAAAAATTGGTTTTTATTTCATGATTTTTTTGTATTGTTTTTTATATAAATTTTAATGAAAGATAATTTTGAAATAAAAGATAAATTAGATTTTAGTAATTAAATGGTACTAACAAAATATCTCAATTAGAGTGAATTGATCTTTTTTATATATTTGAGATAGAAGAAAATAATTACATAGTTTAGTGATGCTAAGTAAATAATAATATCATAAAGTAAAATAGTTTTGCATTCCATCAAATTACAAAAAATTATAACTATGTGAGATAGATATATTGACTTTTACCATAAATATATTAACTTATATATATTAAACTCAAAAAAATTACATTATTAAGCAATAAAAAACCATCAATATATTTTTTAAAATAATTCCTATGAATATAATTTAGTAGGAATTTTAAATTAGTTTTACATTTTTTTAATGGAGAAAACATCTTTCTTAGTTAGTGTAAATTTTTTTTTCTAATATTTGAAATGAATGAGAGTAATTATCAAACTAATTTATAGTTTTGTTCTCTTTTTAACTTTTATCCACTGTCCCTCTTATTTTAACATTATTCTCAACTTCACAATATTTGATAAATAATAATAATAAAAGTAATAAAACACTGTAATTTATAATAAATATGCATGCCAGCTTTTATAATAGAAAAATAAATACTACCGCGTTAGACTCGTGTAGACAAAGATTTTAGAATAAGCCACGTGTCTTCTTCACACTCATTTGACTATTTCAAGAAACAGGACCCACACGAAAAATTATTACATAAATACATATTTAAATATATTTGTCAGTTCTTAAAAAAATTTTAAAATGATATGGTTTGCTTTTCAAAATTGAACAATTTTTTTTATCTATTATTCAATAACTATGAAAAAGGTATTAATATATATAGATAACAAACATTTAAAGTTTAAAAATTGTTAAATTTTAGTACTACCATTTAAAATTTACGTAAATAAATAATTAATACTAGTATTATTGAAAAATACACATATTTTTATTAATAGTTATATTAATAGTAGACTAAAATTATTTAATTATGATAATAATGTCCAAGTCACCGTAACTAGTTTATATGTAAAAATAAATAATTCTAATTTTTACAATTCTATTTAACAACTTTCCTAATTAGTAAAACTAAAATATTTAAAAAAATATATATTTTTACTTAGGAATATTAAGAGTTAAGAAAACCTTATAATAAATAATTTGGAAACCGCTGTATTTAATTCTTATAATACTTATTCTATATATAATACTTAAAATAATATTAATTAATAATGTAAAGTATTTACCTAAATGCTAGATGATACTTGTATAAGAGAGATAAGTAATAATTCAATAAGAATAAAATACATAATAATAATAATAATTGCTTTATGAACATAGGTTCTTAGTGTAGATTTATTTAGACTATGAACATAGGTTGTTATGTAGATTTTGTATGATATTTGATTGGGCAAAGATATTAAATTGTTTTGGAACTAGGTAGTTAGGAAAATAGGTTATTATTAAAAGTCATTATCTAAGTTTTGTGAAAGTAGCAAAAGTTGAAAACTTGTTAAACGGATTAAACTGGAAAGTGTGTGGGAAAAACAGACCAGACACAGCACAATGCAATGCTTGTGCTTTTTCTGCTTTCAGGTACATTAGTTCACACTGTTCTTTCCTCAAAGTTTCCCTCAATGACTCAGACTCAGTCACCTTTTCTCTCTCTTTCTCACTCATGATCCTCACCTTATCTATCTATCTATATATATAACCCAAAGACTCTGACTTCTTAGTATTTTGATACCTTAAAACAGTTCACCCTTTGTTTCCTTGTTTTTCTATACTTGGTAATGGAATCAATCTCTTATTCCTTTACTTCTTCATACCCTTTTGCTTGCTTTGGTCACTCGTTACTATAACCTGTATGGATTCTTTCTGGGATAGTGCCAATAAACATGTTCTCTTTGTGTTTGATGATTTTACCATTTTTAATGATGAGAAAACAGTGTTGTTCCTTGTAAAATAACCCACTTTAAGATATTTAGACTCTGTTCAAAATGCTTGGTTGGTGGGGAGGGGGACAAGCTTGTGCTTAATTATAGCAGTGCATGCTTTACTTTTCATTTTCATTTCTCAGGAAGTAATGGTATAGAGGAACCCTTGAGCCTGTATCATTTGGAAACTTACTGGTGCTGTCACAAAAGCTCTTGGATTTGTTTTGTTTTTCATTTTTTTTTTCTTCATGAGGGGATGTGATTTTGCCAAGAGTTGAAAAAGAGATAGAAGAGTGGGGATGGGAGACCTTCCAACATTAATGTGAAGAAGAAAACCTCAACTAAAGAAAATTAACTTACCATTAAAATTTTGATTGTTGTTTCTGGTCGTTTTTTCCCAGCATCATGTCATCTCATGTACCTTAAAGTTTCATTGTTCCTTTTCACTTATTCATTGTTTTGTGCATAGGTTGGATTAGTTTTGACTTTGATATCACTGTTTTGACATAGAAATTGAGATGTTGATTTTTGTTTTTAATTTGCAGAAAACATGGCTATTTTTGACAAAGCTGAGTTGCCATTTCTATCAGATAGTCATCCCCAAGTATCAATTGAACTCAATGATTCTAGATTCCCAAGGCATGTATCTAGGACCCGAAGTGTATCAATTTCTATTCCCACTACACTCACAGAGCCATATGAAAGAGATACAAATCGTTTGGGATACACTGGTCCCCTACGGATTCAGAGAATAACTCCATTTAATGAGATGAGTGGTCCATTGCATGCTACTAATAGACCCGAAAACCTTTCTCGGCAGAATAAAGTGGCACCCGAGTCACAAGCAGAAGAAAGTAAGACAGAAAATTTTTCTTCATGCTGTGGCCCCATGGGTGAAAATGATTTGCAGACCAACTATGCTTGCAAGAATGAACATTTAGTTAGGTCCGGTCCACTGGGAATGTGTAGTGATCCATATTGTACAACGTGCCCAACCTACTTCAAGGCTACTCAGCAAAGTAATTCAAATGCTTCGGGTATATTTAATCATGAGGTATCAAATAAATTATCCTTTCTTTTCTCTTAAGAAGCTAATGACTACTACATGTTGAAGTTTCCTTAGATTACATTTTGTGTGTCAAGGTTCTTAAGTTTTTTGCATGTATCATGGTCAAAAATTTTATGCAACATATGTATGCCTCTGCTACAGAGTTTAATATCATGATTTTCTAATGATGCATTGGTAATTATTTGAAACTACAACTTCTGAAGCAGCCAAAGATTTCTATGTTTATACATACTATTATGGTGTACTTTATTCTTATTGTGGACTACTTTGTTGTTTCCGTATATTATTTTTTCACAAGGTAATGAGATTATGAATTGTTACTGCTTTTGGACCTAAAATGGATTTACATGCCATTTTGTGATGCATATATGTGTATAAAAAGTAAATGTTGCAGCTCTAATTATGGTCTATTTTTTGGTTATGTAGGCAATACTCTTTCAAATTTTTGAAATCTATTTTTCCATTTGCGGACATTTGATCTTATGAATCACTTTGACAATTTTAGCTCCATTTACTCAATGAATTTCAACTTTTAACATTTTCAGTTTCGCAATACTTTTTATGGGGATGCCAAGGATTGGACGAGAAGATTTTTTACTTTCTTGATTCCCAATGTTCCTAGAGTTATGAATCCTCACAATAAACTTGTACAACAATGGAATCAATATTTTGCAATTTGTTGCTGGGTGGCAATTTTTGTGGATCCGTTATTTTTCTTCTTGCTCTCTGTGCAGAAGGTATGGTTTACCCCCTTTATTATGATTCAAAATATTGCATGCTGTATCTTGTTGATTACTAATCTTTGTTTTTACCAATGTAAGTTCTGATCACTTCATGACAAATAATTATATCAATGACATGGTGATCCTTTTAACTTGAGATAGTCAAGAAACACTCCAGCTTATCAAGACACCTTAGAATTTGGTGTTTTCATCTCATTTTATTTCCCAAATCTATATCTCTTGAAACATTATATCAGCAATTGTATTTAAGATTATGAGGTTTTGTTTTGCATGCTAAAAAATGCCCAATAACCTGCTTCAGTTAGTATTTATAAAGTTGCTATTTACATTTCACCCATGACATGATAAGAAACATTCATCAATTGCCTGTTGAGATCAAACTTGGCCTTTAAACTTGTTATATAGGTTGGATTATGTTGGATATATGCCTCAAACAAAAATATAGTATCAAAGGAAGCTACCTTCTAGAAGTTTTTCCTTCTAAAAGCCTTGTTCCACATCCTTTGATATATATATATATATATATTCAGTGGTGATTTACTATAAAGTAGGCTGGATTGATACAAATATCCAGGAAATCAAGTTCTCTTTGGAAAGGAGATATATTAATAACAGAGTTGATATGTTTTCCAATACTACCAAACAAAATTATTGGCTCTTTTATTACCTTATTGACCTAAGTTGTCTTTGCACAAGAAGGAAGTTAGTTTGTCGGTGTTGACCTCACTAATTTATTGGCATCACAAATTCATAATTCAAGTAATAGTCACTATGTGATTCTTGTTGTCTCTGATTATTAACGTGCCTTCAATTATCTGTGAAGTGTCTAACGTGCTCTAAGTTTTCTGAAATTTTTATGCAGGAAAAGAAATGTATTGTTATAAACTGGGCTCTTACAAAAGTTCTTGTTGCAGTTAGAAGCATCTATGATTTCATACACTTCCTAAACATTGTTCTTCAGGTAACTTTTAAGAATTTTCTAGCGGTTGTTTATTTCTTTGTAACTGTTTAACTATTTTTCTTATACTAAGTCGGAGTACTATATTGTTACTTTGAGACATGTATTTACAAGTTTTCATTTTTTTTTTGTTTTCTCTCTGTAAGAGACTAAGAGGATATAACATAATTTGCTGAATGTTCCTTAAAGCAACCTATGAATAATTTTTGTTTGTTTTCTTTTTCATCAAGTGTAAAAATCTATATAAAAATCATCAGATCACAGACTTGCATAGTATGCTAAATTTTTTTGTTGAATTTAAAATTTGGCTTCTATACCATTTTGTGCCAATTCCTTTCCTGCGAGCTTCATTTCGTGTAACAATCTCAACTATGATTAGTGAGTAAGTGTGGAGGTTGAGACTGTTGTGTGCCTGTTATGTTGGTACCAAACAGAGAAGAGTGATGGTCTTGAATCTTTAATTTAGTTTTATTTGTTCACAAATCTAAGTTGGTACTCTATTCTGATGCAACAGAGCTCAATTAATTATTTCTTGTTGATTCTCTGCAGTTTAGGTTGGCTTATGTGGCTCCTGAGTCTATGGTGGTTGGTGCTGGGGAGTTAGTCGACCATCCTAAGAAAATAGCTCTTCATTACATCAAGACATCTTTTTTTATTGACTTATTTGTTGTACTTCCTCTTCCTCAGGTAAATCTCTCTCCACTTCCCTTTCTGCTTATTTTCACAGCAGTATCATTGCATCTAATGTGATTTTTTTATGCTCAAGTATACAATCTACCCTGCAAAGTAATGGAATTGTCTGTTTTCATTCCTTGTCACTAACTTTGGGTGTATACCATTTTACGAGGATGGAAGCAAATTTGTGTGAATAATTGTATATTTGTCAAACTCCTGGTCATGGTATAATTGTTTGAGATATTTGCAGATATTCATATTGTTTGTCCTACCAAAGCACTTAAGGACAGGGTCATCAGGAGCAAACTATGCAAATAACGTTTTGCGTATTGTGATCCTTGTTCAGTATATCCCCAGATTGTGTAGGTTTCTTCCTATGATATTTTCTCCAGATGGATTCGTATTTGAGTCACCTTGGGCAAATTTCTTTATAAATCTTTTTACCTTTATACTATCTGGCCACATTGTTGGGTCCTGGTGGTACTTCTTCAGTTTGCAGGTTGGTTAAGGCCTTTCCTTTATATAATTGTATTTCTTTTTCAGTGGAACCTTTTTCCTGCCCTTTTTTTTTCTGTACTTTCTAATTTTAAATTGACATAGCTTTGGAATTCAGTTTAAATTGTAAAGGAAATGAGTCCCTATGATTTTATGAGCTACATTAAGTTTTAAAGCATTATTTTCTCAAGCTGTGCTCATGTGAACAGGAAAAAGAAAATGGTTGTGTACTTCTGATATTTTTTATATAGTGCATTATTGTTAAAGTGGAATGTAAATATGTTCAAGAAAAGTGTATTACTACCAACTAATAATGAAATGATGATAAGAGATTCAATTAAAAGTTGGGGAATTTCATTTAGGTGGCTACATCAAATAAAGGTTCATATATTCAGTTATTAATTTCTGCATTCTCTCTATTCCTTCTCCTAGAGGGTTAATCAGTGTCTACGAGATGCCTGTGATACCACACATATTACTGGATGCACAAAATTCATTGATTGTGGGCATGGAAAAACTGGAGAATATCAACAAGATAAAAGTTGGTTTAATTGGACGAACAATGCTGTTGCAAGTGCTTGTTTTACTGAAGATGGTTTTCGTGATGGTTATGGTATCTTTCTTAAAGCTGTCAACCTTACCGCACATCCTAATATGTCAACCAGATATTTCTATTCATCATTTTGGGGATTTCAGGTAACCGTGTTTATTATCTTGAAGATTATCACGTTACCAGTATATTTGTGAGGTGTGTTTTTATTAGAACTTAGGAACATAAAGCTTGTCTAGTGTTGAAAATTGATGAAAGATAGCATGCACATTACTGTCTTTTAGAGCAAGAAATTTCAAAATGAATATCCATGAATCAGGAAAAGCCACATTGAAATTATCTTGGGAACAAGATGCTTTGTTATTGTATATAAATGGCATGCCTTTTAGTTGACTATTTTACTTTTGAAATAGAAATCCTACTAAAGCTCTATGCCTGTGTTTTCTGCAGCAAATTAGTACACTGACTGGGAATTTAACCCCTAGCTATTATGTTCCTGAAGTCCTTTTTACTAAGGCCATTCTTGGGTCAGGACTGTTGCTGTTTGCTCTTCTCATTGGAAACATACAGAACATTCTTCAGGCTCTTGGACGCAGGTAGAATGCCATGCTTCTTATATGGAAAACCTCATGAATTTATACCTAGAACACAGTATAATGACTAACAAGCGTTGTTTGAGGACAACATTGTATTCTCTCCACCTCTCTTAAATAAGTGGTGTTTTAGAGTTCCTTTAAGAAATAGTTTACAAAGTTATCTAATGATCTAGCTAGAATACTGAAGATTTGTGTGAGCTTCATAAAGGGAAAAATGTATGATACTCTTACTTTCTCTTAAAAGGAAGCTGGAGATGTCACTTAGACGACGTGATGTTGAGCAATGGATGAAGCATAGGCGCTTCGCAGACAATCTAAGAAGGTATCATTCTTTCCCATTATGGTCAGGCTTGTATTGCACTTGGTTAAATTGGTTAAAATTTTCTTGTTATATATCTACTCCTTTCCAAACAGCATTGTTGGCAATGTATATATATAACTTCAAGTAGAAAATATTACTACTTTACAGGTCAAAATAGATCCACTGAAGTCAACAACTATTAGAGAATCATTTTATTGAGAGACCAATGATAGTTTGTTTGTTTTTTTTACCTGGATAATTTAAAATTTCTTGAATCTCTATCTATGTGTGTCTGACTATGCTTCACTTGAATGCATGTTTTTTTTGCTAAAATGCATTATGCAGAGGCAATATCTAGGAAAAGAGTCTCAATGGAAAAGGGTTATCTACAACTCAAAAAGAGACTTCTTACCAACCTTAGTACTAGTGTACAGTATAGAACTGCAATATACTTTTACATGATTATTTATCCAAAAACTTAATTCCTTCCTCTGATTTAATATCTTGGCTCCACCAATGTGGAATGTGATCAAAGAAAACTATGAAAAGCTACTAATTATTGCCACACTACAGGAGACTATTGCATGTTTGTTTGAGCAAATGCTTAAAAACAGTTTTACAATCTGTCACTTTAATTCTGGCATTGAAATCATATAAAGTGAGAGAGATTCCATTCCACTTATATGATTGGTCTGTGTCATGTAGGAGAGTGCGACAGGCTGAACGTTTTAACTGGGCTGCAACAAGGGGGGTGAATGAAGAAATGCTCCTGGAGAATTTGCCAGAAGATCTCCAAAGGGAAATTAGACGTCATCTCTTCACATTTATTAAGAAAGTTAGTACAGTAGTTTCCTTGTCATCAATTCACTGGTTATGTAGATTTTGCATGTTTATTTTTTTATGGCAGGCTATAGCTTTGTAGTTAGTTATAGCTTGATGTTAAAGCTTGTTCATGAATCTTGACAGAGTGTTATAACCTCTTTGTTCATCTGCTAAGACTTTGATTCTTAGTTTCCCATTATGCTAAATCAGTTGAGTTTTATTGGGTGATTTTGTGCATTGCCCAATCTTCAAGCTAAAATGGTTCTTACATTGTTTTTTATATGTTGCAGGTTCGAATTTTTGCGTTGTTGGATGATCATATCTTGGATGCCATATGTGAGAGGCTAAGACAAAAAACATATATCAAAGGAAGCAAAATTTTGTATGATGGTGGTTTGGTAGAGAAGATGGTTTTTATTGTGCGTGGAAAATTGGAGAGCGTTGGCGAAGATGGAATCAGTGCTCCCCTTTATGAAGGGAGTGTCTGTGGTGAAGAACTTCTGACATGGTGTCTTGAGCATCCCTTAGCAAGCAAAGGTACACTTCATTTCTAGAAGGCAAATATTAGAAAAGTAACAAACAACTGATCCAAGGTACTGTTTGATATAAAAGTAGAAAATGTTATGATAAAATGGAAGCATTTATCGTATGAAATATATAATAATCATTTAATGCTTGCATTTTCAATTAATTTGATTTATTTAGACTTATTTGAACTTCTGATCTCTTTTCCAATCATCATTTTGCAAATTTAGTCCCTCACTTAACATTCAGTATTTGATAACACTGTCTTTACAGGGTTTTTCTTTTTGGCATATTCAGCTGTGTTTATAAGACAACACAAATACTTTATATATATATATATAGAAAATTGAATCAATACAATAAATAGAGGATATTATAATACATGATCTAGATGTTCTTGATTACATACTATCTATTTTTTCTTTCTTCTGATTTCCATGATTATAACAAGATGAATCAAAACTGTATAACTATAAAAAGAGACCAATTATCAGAAACAAAAATGAGGGAGATCAAGTCTCTGAAATGAATATAGTTGAAGAATCAAATGTATAATTAAGTAAAGCATTTAATAAGTCATTATGTTTAAGGCTTCTTCACCAAACTCTTAGAGGTGCTCACTAGCAATATCCTTTATAGAATTATTTTTAATAGTTACATGTTTCATTGTTCGAGATCTCACGTCACTAGTGATAAAAACATTTTATAATATAAGTAGATGCAAATCTCATCTTATAAGCCGATTTTATTAAGTGCCAATTTTATAAAGTTAAGTTAAACTTAAAATTCACTTCTTAATATACATTATTAGAGTACTGATATGTTGAACTTTGCAAAAGTCAACAACATCAACTGATTTGAAGATTGTCTTGCAGGTTACAGAAAAGCAAGAATGCCAAGGCAAAAGTTGGTGAGTAATAGAAGAGTATGTTGCTTAACAAATGTGGAGGCATTTTCCCTCAGAGCAGCAGATCTTGAAGAAGTTACAGGCCTATTTGCAAGATTCTTTAGGAGTCCCCGTGTTCGAGGAGCCATAAGGTTATCCTCTTGTCCTATTTTATGTTTGGCTCTGTGATTCTTCCTAATTTTCTTTATCTTCTCAGAAACCTTTTCTTACACTGTCATATATGGCTTTTGTGTCAAGTGTTTGTCTTTTTATAAAGGTAGAAAACATGCATTTTTGTCATTCAACTCAAGAAAATGAGCAACAGGATAATTTGTGAAAATCAATTTAAATTCAAGATAATATATGCACACATATTTTTAGAAAATTTAATGTGTTTTTTAAGCTTTTTATCCTTATATTTTTTCAAACAGTCCATGTAAAGTTCATTTTTTTACTGAAAAAAAAATTATTTTTTATAATATTGTTGTAGACCCTATATATGTTTATAAAATGTGGTTCTTTTTGAATTAGTCTTTCTGTGGAAAAATAAATTGATTGAGAATAAAAGTAAATTATCCAATGTACTGCAGCATGTTCGAATTTTGATTTCACAAAGTCCAACATATGAAAACTTGGTCCCCTTTTCCATGAACTTTGTCAAAAGTCAATGAAGAACTAAAGACTGGTTCTTCCTCCACCACCATATCTTCTTCTGCACTCCCATACACAACATGAAAATTTCTTTTTTACCTTCTTGTATCACCCCTATAAAATAGCTTCCGGATTATGTAATCCGAAAGCTAAAAAAGACTTTTGGATTACATAATTCGGAAACTAATCATGCATCTGAAAAAAGACTTCTGGATTATGTAATCCGGAAGTTAATTATGAATTTAAAAAAAAACTTCCAGATTACGTAATCCGAAATATTATAGAGGGGTATTTTTAGAAATATGAAAATGTATGGAGGTGGGAGAAGAATATATGGAGGTGCAGGAAGAAACAGCCAGAACTAAATGCTTCAACACAAATAAAAGACTACATAGTAAAGTGTAAGAAGGACCTAGGATTGAGTCCAATTGAAAGGATTGGTCTCTCAAGAAGGTTTAAATTATTACTAAAATAAATGTTTATATTTAGTGTCTCTTCATACATTCTCCATGGTTTTTAAATTTGATAGTGAGCAAAATAAAAAAAATGAGGACATAAATTATCATTACAAGAAAAATATTAAATAAAAATTAATTTTATAGATCAAAATATTTAGTTATTATTTGATTAAATTAAAGATCATTTTATAAACTAAAATAATTATTGGTATCTAAATTAATTTTTGTTATTAATAAAAATTTATAAAATAGTTTTTAAATTGGCATCTAACCCCTTAGCTACTTAGGTTTTAGTTACTAATATTTTAGATTCTAAAAAACTGATAGAGATTAATTTAGAATATAAAGTAGTAAGTAGCTAAAACCTTGGTAGCTAAAGAGTTAGATACCAATTTAAAATCTAAAATATTAGTAACTAAAACCTAATTAGTTAATTTAGATACCAATTTAGAAATTATTTTATAAATTTTTATTAATAATAGAAACCACTTTAGATACCAAAATTTTTTTAGTCTATAAATTAGTATCTAATTTAGTTAATATAGTGACTAATTATTTTTAATCTCTAAATTTGATTACTATTTAATAATTTTCTTGTAGTGTATAAAATTTTTTTACATAGCTTTATGACCAAATAAAATAGTCAAATATTTGATCATGTTAGTCCTTAACTAATGGGAATTAGGTATATTTCCTTAAACATGCATTTAACTATGAGATTAATTATCCCTTATTGTCCTTGATGTTATGATAGGTATGAATCACCTTATTGGAGATGCTTTGCAGCAACAAGCATTCAGGTTGCATGGAGATACAGAAGGAAATGTCTTAGTCGTGCTAAAACTACACAATCAAATCAAACATAAACATTTATATTTCACTGTAATATAGCTGCATTATACAACACTTATTCGTCCCTACAAAATATTGTAAAGTCATGTTTATATATATATATATATATATATATATATATATATATATATATATATATAGCTTCCTTTTGAGAAGTCATCTTTATAAAAAAAAAAAAGCAAAAGGAAAAACTAGGGCTAAGAGTGCTTTTTATATTTGTTTTTTTTTCTTGCTGTTAGATATAATACTGTTAGTACAGTTATATAGTCAATATTTTCTATTATAATTGCTTTTTTACATAGTTATTTTTATTTTATAAATACATAATAAAGAATAATATTTCTTTTTACCCTTTCTTATTCTTCTTGATACTTTTACACTTGCTTTTTAGTTTTTAAAATCTGTTGTAAATTAAAAATGAATTAAATCACTCCACTACTCTTATCCCACTCCACCAAAATCTCACCTAATACGAAACATATTAAAATATAATAATAATATTACTACTACTAATAATAATAATAATAATAACAAATGACAAAAACTAATTAAACTTGCTTAAGAATAATATAAATTTCGAAAACAATAAATGTTCTTCATAAAAACTGAAAAAAAATTAAATGGTAAACATAAGTCACATGTGCCATTGTGACAACATTAATATATATAATGTTTACATTTGTATTTAGTTTCTCCATAGAAAAATTACACATGAAGAAAGTGTAAAGAGAATATCATAATGTTAAGGGTAATGATGATGGGAGACACCAGTGAAATAAAATCGTTAGTAATATATACTTTTAAAATTAAAACGCAAATTACATTTTTTTTCTTATTTTGAAAATGAAGTTATATTTCAAAACACAATTTATTTCTTTAAAGTACTGTTTAGAAACACAAATTTATTTATTTTTAATTTTTTTTACACTTTTCGACCTCAAATCAAATGTAAAAGTCTTTCTAAATCATAACATAAATATAAACTTTGTTTTCTTCCTTCTTAACTCATGAATTATCGTAAACATTTTTAAGTAAATCAACAAGACTATTGTCTTAATAAGAATACAATATAACATCATGCATACCACATACATAAGCATACAAGTCTTAAATATTTATTCTGAATTACGACATCAAAACATATAAACTACTCTTATTTTATAATAATAAGATACAACATCTAAGGGACTTAATTGATGGAGATTCCACATCGACTAGAAATAAGGACCTTTCATTGTATATAAGTGGGTGCAAACCTCAATCCTTTGAGTCGGTTTTATGGGGTTGAGTTAGGCTTAAAGTCCACTTCTTAACATTAATCATTATAATGTTTATTATAGAAAGACCCACTTAATCATTTATTATGTTTATTGTTAAGGTCTTAGAGGGCATTTAAAACAACTTACTTCTTCTCCTCCTCTTGGTTTTTCGATCTTTTGTTGATGACTTGGGTTTCCGATTACTGGATCAATTGACTTATACTCTCCTATTTGGGCTTGGACTTCCTCATAGCTACTAGATTTGGGTTATCTTTCGGTTGTTGGATATGGATCAACACTCGACTACTGGGCCTAGGCTCACTCTCGGTTGAGTGTGTGTATCTGCAAGGTGCTTCGATGATAAAACCAGAATCAGTTTGCTTAATTATCACCTATTTATAGTGCTTGTTGTTGGACTTTAACTTGACTGGGCTTTTACATTTCACACCTTGCAATTACTAAATATATTTTTAGTGTTTTGGGCCTATTTATTGTGCCTTGATACCGTACTATATCCTTAAAACTTTTCCATGAGAAATGCACGCACTACGTATGAGGTACCTCTCATTTAACTACTTGTTAAAATTAATTTAAATTCAAGATATTATTAGAAAATAATTGAATAAAAATCAATTTTAGAGACAAAAAATAATTAGTTGTTATATTGACTAAATTAAATATTATTTTAGAAACTAAAAAAATTATTGGTATCTAAATTAGTTTATATTGTTGATAAATAATTTCTAAATTGATATCTAATTAGTTACCAATGTTTTAGTTATCAATTATTCTAAAGTTGGTAGCTGAAACATTTTTAGTATGACTGTTCCTACCAGAGAAAGAATGAACAATAGAGGATTGCAAAACATTTTTATTGGCAATAGAATTTACATTTTTGACATTTGCAATCAAACGTTGCTACTTACTTGACGTTCTTGTCGATAAAAAAAAACTTAGTTGACGTTCTTGCTGAGCAACCATGGATTTTTTTTTTGTTATGGTAGGAATAGGATCCATAAGGTGATCATGAGCCTTAATATTGTTATACTGATCATTAATACCTCTTAAAAATTGCATAACCTGATCTTCATTTTTTCTTTGAGAAATGATAGAGGAATCACTATAAGAACATCAACAGATGCAAACCCTAAATCCTAAACCCATATTATTCTTAACTTGGTAAAATACTCATAATGGAAAGGTCACATTGGTTTAAAGAGGACGCTTCCATTTGAAGGTTAGATATACGTGAAAAATCTCCTTGTGTGTATCTGGTTCTGAGATCATTCCAAATATTGGTCCCTTTGTCCATCTAATAATGCTTTGTCGGATCGGAACTGAGACAAAATGTACAAGCCACAAAACTACCATGTTATTGCACCGATTTTATGCTGAAAAATTTGAATATGTTTTTGCTGGTTGAGGAACTACCATGTTATTGCATCGATTCTATGCTGAAAAATTTGAATCTATTTTTGCTGGTTGAGGAGTCGTGCACCTTTTTCTTTGCACTAAGTGTCGTAAGCATTGCTCCATGAGTGATAGTTGCTCGAATCGAGGACCGACGAGACAAGAGGAGTCACTGGGTTTTCATTCAGATGAAGTCGTCTTCTTTCCATGCTGAAAAATAAATCAAGAAATCAACAAAGAAAAACAGGTAAAACATCATAAGAACACAAAAGAAAACAAAAAGAAGATTTAAAAGAAAACCAAGATGAGATAACACAATAGAGTTCTTTAAATGAGGAAATCTGATACCATAACAAGATAATCACATAATCCGCACACGATTATGAAAGTGAAATCACAAAAGGCGAATTTCACAATGAACAAAGAAAATAAATAATAAAACAAAAAAAAAGAGTGAGTAGAAGAAGAGAGCAGAGAAAATAACAACTTTCATTAAAAAAAAAACAAGATTATATACAACAAAAACAAAACTGAAAGAGAAAAAAAATAGTAAATGGGCTTTGAGCCCAATAACATGTAACAAGCTTGATAAAGTATTTTATTAATAGGAGTCTTAAAGCTTGAATCTTAGATTTTCAGTGGACTGTTTCTTCCTGCACCTCCATATCTTCTTCTGGCACTTCCATACACAACATGAAAATACATTTTTATCCTTCTTGTGCCACCCCATAGAATAACTTCTGGATTATGTAATCCGAAAACGCATTTGGAAAAAGACTTCCGAATTACATAATCCGGAAGTTAAAAAGACTTCCGGATTATGTAATCCATAAAGTAATCATGCATCTAAAAATAAGACTTCCGGATTATATAATCCGGAAGCTAATTACAAATTTGAAAAATGACTTCCAGATTATGTAATCCAGAATATTATAGAGGGGTAGTTTTGGAAATATGAAAATCTATGGAGGTGAGAGAAGAAGGTATGGAGGTGCAGGAAGAAGCAGCCTTTTCAGTGCGCGAGATGAGTACCTATAAAGTAGGGGTGGTAATGCGGGCTGGCCCGCCCCGCACTTGGTCCACAAAAGGCGGGCTGGGTTGGCCCGTCCCGCATAAAATTTGCGGGCTGATTTTTCTAACCCGCCCCGCATAAGGGTTGGCCCGCGGGCCTGCGGGCCAACCCGCATAAGAAATATTTATTAAAAAAATAATTTTTTAAATACAAATTTTGAATTTTTTTTTATTTAGATGCATTAGGTAAATGATTTCATAATATTATTTTCATGAAACATGCGTAATAACATGTTATTAAAAATTTTGGAATGTAAAATATGAGACTAGATGAAGAAAATATAGGGATGTAGAAAAAAAAATTATACATTTTAAAGTTATGCGGGTTATGCGGGCCAATCCGCCCCGCCCCACACTTAGCCGCGCAGGCTACGGGTTATGCGGGGCGGGCCTAAGCGGGTTAGCGGGTTGAAATAAGCAATCCGCTCCGCGTTTTTTGCACTAGGCCGCGGGCTGGCCCGCACGGCCCGCCCCACTTTGCCACCCGTACTATAAAGGGTGATGCAACATTCAAGTATTATTTAGTATCTAAGTGGTTAGAGTGATAAATGTTATTAAATATATATAGAATAATAAATATTATTATATATATATATATTTGTTTTATTTTAATTATATATTTATAAAAAATCAAATGAATGGACTCGAATTAACATAAATAATTAAATTAATTTTTATATTAAATTGGTATTTCATAGACCTTAATTCTATTTATAAAGTGCCTTAAAGAGTGATTTTAGCAATATGTTTTAAGATGTACTCAGTTAATTTGTTTGATAGATATTGATCACTAATTTGAAAGTATTGTGATGTATAAAACTATAAAGCTATTAAATTAATGAACGACAACGTTCAATTATCAGCATTTTTTTACCTAAAGGAAGTCTTTTTGACAATTGTCACCACTTTTTGCTCTTTTTCTTTATTCTGTCGGGAAAAAGAATTAGATGACAATCACTTTTAAAAATATCCAGAAAATTTGGTACAATTGATAGATACTTAAGCTCAATATTATAATTAAAATTTGGAAAAATGTATCCATTCTTTCTATTTTGTAAATAGTTAGAATCTAGATAATTTTAAGCATTAACAAAAGAAGAAAATAAGAAGTTTATATAAACTAAATTTAGTTTTCAAATAACTAAATTTAAATTTTGAATTGTATACAAACTAATTGTAAACTATTTTTTTATGATGATTTAGTATTCACACAGCTGTACAAAAAATAGAAACAAAATCAAGAATAAAAAACGAGAAAAAATTAATTAATTTTTTGTTATTCAGAAATATTTTATTATTATTTATGTTTAGATATATTAGATTATAAAATATTTGTATTATTAATATTTTATTAATATATTATAATGTAGAATATCATCTTTTTCCTAGAAGTACAATAAACTAAATAATTAATATCCTATTTTTTGAAATATAACTTTTTCGTTATGACAATTTGGTGATATTTTTTTTATTTTAATTCTAATTTATATTTTTAAAAATTAGCTTTTTATAGTAAACTATTTTAAAAAAATTATTATATCGTCAAATTATTTATATTTTGTTTTATTTCTTTATGAAATTTTTGCTTATAACATAAATAATCCAATTTTTCATTCTATTTCTTCATTTATTCTCCTTTCATTATTCTTTTGTTGCCAAACAAGTCTTAATGAAAAAGGTATTCTTATATAACTTTTTTCTTTTCGTATGAATTTTTTTAACTGTATATCAAAATCGTTAACCTTAATTATTATATATTAAATAAATATTTGTTTCATATTAAACTTTAATACGATGAAGTTATTATTCTAATTTTAAAGTATGGAGTTAATATATTAAAAAGAGAGGTATGCTTTTTATAATGATATTATGTAATTTAAATAAGGTTGTTTCTATAGTAAAATATTGTCTATAATATAAAAAGTCTTATTTTTATTTTAATAATTTACCTACTCCTCCTCGATAGGCAAGTTCTAGAAAAGAACCAAAAAAAATACCAAAGATAAAGCAAGAAAATAGAAAGTTTGGTGTGGGATTTTGATAGAATGTGGTATAATAAGGTAATAGTTTTTTCTTTAGTTGTCATTGTTGTAAAAAGGAAGTCTCAATTTATATTATTTTTTAACATAAATATGAAAAATATTCAACTTTATTCTTGGTAGAATCTTACTTAAACTTATTTTATTTTCTCTATTTTCTAAATTATGTTTAATCATATCTATAGGAAACTTTGTTGATATTTAAATATACAAATATTTTTTGACAATGATGATATTGAATAAGATTGAGGGAATACATTTTTTATTTATAATAACATTTAAAATTTACGTGAATAAATAATTAATATTAGTATTATTGAAAAATACACATCTTTCTATTAGTAGTTATACAATAAATAAATTAATAGTTGACTAAAATTATTTAATTATGATCCAAGTCACCATAACCAGTTTGTAAAAATAAATAATTATAACTTTTACAATTCTATTTAACATTTTTCCTAATTAGTGAAATTAAAATATTTAAAATTATTATTTTTACTTAAAACTATTAAGAATTAAGAAAACATTATAATAAATAAATTAGAAACTTCTTTATTTAGTTATTGTAATAATTATTCTATATACTAGTGAAAACACATAAGGCTTTTGTTTTTTTGTCTGTGTATCCATATTTTTTAATTTTAATCATAAAATAAATTTTAAAAAATTATTTTCTTGTTTATTGTCTCCTTATTCCAAAAACAAAATTTCTCCCATAAAGATTGTGGCTTAAGTCCGTAAAATAAGAAGTTAAAGGAAGAGTGAGAAATTAGTTTACATATAAAAGTTTTCCGTTAATTAAAAATTAAAAATAATTTTATTTTTAAGTGATTCACATGAAATGACGAAATGCTTTTTCTCATAATAATAAAATTAAATATATTAATAAAGATAAAATCAAAAAAATTTGTGTACACCAAAAAATGTTATGAACAAAAATCCTCATTATATATAGTTATAGATAATACTTAAAATATTAATTAATACTATAAAGTATTTACTTGAAAAATAAGTCCATTTAAGAATTATATCTTTCCTCCTTGTTAATGAAAATTATGGAGATAAAAATGTAACACCCTGAAATTTTATAGTAATAACTATAAAAGAAAATGTTGTACTATTTTTTTTTAAAGTCTCTCTTGGCCATGTATATATGCTCATGTACATATTACAATTATCGCACTTCATACACAACCAACCCATACAAAGGTAAGCTATCAAAATTAAATTCCAACATAGAAAAATATAAGTAAAATAAATCAATTAGATTAATCATTCAAATTATTTAGTTCCATTTTATTTTGCATAAATCATTATCATATAATATTAAATATCAATCATCACAATCCAAATTCCTTTCAGTACCATCAAGACAATAATTTTCATTTCAATACTGACTCCTCATAGATCCATTTGTCTCACAATACATTGATCTCCTTTCAATCCCTAGTACTTTTGATTTCATTTCAATCATAGTCATTGCATATGAATCTATCGTCTCCCAAAAAACTCATTAAGTATGTCTTTACTAGCTAGTAACATCTAATCCACTCCAATAAGATCAGAGTAAGTCTAAACATCCAATATTGTATGTCTTTGCAGGTTAATGTGTAGGGACCCCCCAACTTCTCACTACCTGCCTGATACCTTAGTCTACGTGACTTAGATCATCAGTGAAGCTAGAAGATTGATAAGTGTCATTATTTAGTTAAATTTCATGCAAAAAGTTAGATATTTATTGATTTTAATTTTTGATTAAGGTATGACTCAACCCTAATTTGAAAAATCAGGATTAATAGTATATTTTAGAGTTGTGAGATTAATAGAATTATTTATTCCCAATTTTGTGTTATTTTCAGGAATTTAAGGAGAGACAAAAGCAAAAGAATATATCATGAATAGAGATGTCACTTAATTCAAACTCAATCAGGTGAAATAAGGGCAAAAGACTTAGAGGAGGAGAAGAAAACCCTAGGAAGCAACCGTCAAGGGGAAACACTCTAGATTTTTTTCTTTTGCTTTCAATAATCTTTTGGTGCATGTAATGGTTACCATGAGTGACTAATTCCTTTTCTTTGGGATTGAATGCAATAATTTCAAATTCTTATATAGTGAGGTGATATTTATCTATAGCATTATACTCTTATTTGATATTGTTATTTTTATTTTATGCTTAAAGCTTGAATTTTTATTTTTGGTTTAGATCTTTGGAATTGACTGGGAAGTAATTTTGATGATTTTACTTTAATGAAAATACTTTATGTGTTCTAATCCTAAGAATAAATTATTATATATCAAATGCTTTATAACATCTTTTCTTAATGATAAGAAATTTTGCTAAATAGTTGAGGAATCAATGTTTAGGAGATTATCTTAATAATCTCATATGTGAGGAATCAATATGAATGACATCAATATCAATTGAGTAAGAACGTTGTATGCTTTTATTTATCAAAATACAAACGAGTGAGAAAGATCATATACCTTGAATCAATTTACTGCACACATTTCAATATCTAGTGAATGCTACACATTAAAATTTTAATAAAACTGTTCATTAGGAGTTTGATATCCATTTTTTGAGAGAAATTATTACTTCTAACTTGATACACTTGCCAAATTAGGTCAACAAAAATCTATGTTAACACATAGGTTTTTCATACTTAATATACCATTACATAACATCTCATACATTATCCCAAATGTATGACATCAATTTCATACAAGCTTTCATCATTCACATACAAAGCATATCAATCATTCATATATTATTTAAGATTTCTCAAATCAATTATTTAAGATTTCTCAAATCAATTGCACCTATATCTTAATTTCATACATCTTCCATCATTCACGTCAATCTATATCATTTAGGATTTGTACAGTTTAATTGACCATACAATATCATTCATATATATATATAAACATACATTATATAACATTTAAAAAGTTCACTAATTAATTAAATATACAAACAAATGTCTACTTTACACATAAAAAAATGAATTCATGCAAAATTCAAATCACTAAAAATACATTAAGAAAAGAAAGAAAGAAAAACATTTGGAAGAAGTTTTTTTTTAGTCTAGCTCAACTGAGAATGAACTTTTAACTTGAGCGAGATTTTTTAGCTTAATAGAGAAGGAACTTGCTTTAATGAAAATTTTCTCACTTAAGCGAAAATAAACCTGAGACCATATTTCTTCAATCAATTCCATATATACAAAATCATTCAAATTCATTTTAACTACTATACACTTAAACATGTATAATGCAACGTCCAGATTAATTTATTATCTAAACCAACTACCCTAAGGTTATATTCAAACACAACTAGTTTCCCTTATCTGAAATTCATTATTATAGTAAAAATTAACTATAGTAGAAAAAACACTCCAAAATCTAGCAATCTAAAACATATTAACCAAACATTACCAAAATTCAATATGTGGTAGAACAAGTTGAGAGAAACAATTTTCTCAACTGTTACCATGAAGATTTATGATCAAATCATAACGAAAAACAAGAAATAAAGAATCTTTAGATAATTTACTTTATTTAAAAACGAGATAAAATAAATTATAATAAAAATGATTTTTTTTATGAACATACGTGTTTAGTGTAGATTTCTTTACACTATTAATTATGAATTAAAAATAGTGATTCTTAAGGTAATATGGAAACGATAAACAAATTTGAGTATTAAAATGGAAACTCTAAATATTTTTTTTATTTTATTCAAGTAACTACATTTTCTAATTAGAATCAACAGACTTTGTATGATATTTAATTAGACAAAGATACTAATTTGTTTTAGAATTAAGTATGTTGGGAAAATAGGTTATTATTAAAAATCATTATTTAAGTTTTGAGAAAGTAGCCAAAGTTGCGAACTTGTTAGTAGGAGCAAAGAGGGAAGTGTGTGGGAAAAGCACACACCGAAAAGCGCAATGCTGTTATTGTAGTGTAGATTTATTTAGACTATGAACATAGGTTGTTATGTAGATTTTGTATGATATTTGATTGGGCAAAGATATTAAATTGTTTTGGAACTACGTAGTTGGGAAAATAGGTTATTATTAAAAGTCATTATCTAAGTTTTGTGAAAGTAGCAAAAAACTTGTTAAACGGATCAAACTGGAAAGAGTGTGGGAAAAACAGACCAGACACAGCACAATGCAATGCTTGTGCTTTTTCTGCTTTCAGGTACATTAGTTCACACTGTTCTTTCCTCAAAGTTTCCCTCAATGACTCAGACTCAGTCACCTTTTCTCTCTCTTTCTCACTCATGATCCTTACCTTATCTATCTATCTATATATATATAACCCAAAGACTCTGACTTCTTATTATTTTGATACCTTAAAACAGGTCTCACCCTTTGTTTCCTTGTTTTTCTATACTTGGTAATGGAATCAATCTCTTATATCTTTACTTCTTCATACCCTTTTGCTTGCTTTGGTCACTCTTTACTATAACCTGTATGGATTCTTTCTGGGATAGTGCCAATAAACATGTCCCCTTTGTGTTTGATGATTTCACCATTTCTAATGATGAGAGAACAGTGTTGTTCCTTGTAAAATAACCCACTTTAAGATATTTAGACTCTGTTCAAAATGCTTGGTTGGTGGGGAGGGGGATAAGCTTGTGCTTAATTATAGCAGTACATGCTTTACTTTTCATTTTCATTTCTCAGGAAGTAATGGTATAGAGGAACCCTTGAGCCTGTATAATTTGGAAACCTACTGGTGCTGTCACAAAAACTCTTGGCTTTGTTTTGTTTTTCATTTTTTTTTCTTCATGAAAGGATGTGATTTTGTCAAGAGTAGAAAAAGAGATAGTAGAGTGGGGATGGGAGACTTTCCAAAATTAATTTGAAAAAGAAAATGAACTTTTATTGTTTTTTCTGGTTGTTTTTTCCCACCATCATGTCATCTCTTGTACCTTAAAGTTTCATTGTTCTAACGTCAGTTTCAATCATTTGAGTCTTAATTGCATGGACTGTAAGTTTATGTGAAAGGGATTCCTTGTATCCTTATAGTACATTATGTTTCATTTTCACATATATATGATGGTCATTGAATGCTCTTCTTTCTTGTCACTCTGTATGTTTTTGTTTTTTTCACTTATTCTGTTTTGTGCATAGGTGGATTAATTTGACTTTGATATCACTGTTTTGACATAGAAATTGAGATTTTGATTCTCTTTTTTTTTTTTATAATTTGCAGAACACATGGCTAATTTTGAGAAAGATGAGGTACCATTTCTATCAGATAGTCATCCCCAAGTATCAACTGAAGTCGTTGATTCTATACTCCCAAGGCATATATCTAGGACTCAAAGTGTATCAATTTCTATTCCTACGACTCTCACAGAGCCATATGAAAGAGATACTAATAGTGTGGGATACACTGGTCCCCTAAGGATTCAGAGAATAACTCCATTTAATCAGATGAGTGGTCCATTGCATGATACTAATAGACCCGAAAACCTTTCTCGGCAGAATAAAGTAGCACCCAAGCCACAACCAGAAGAAAGTAAGACTGAAATTTTTTCTTCATGCTGTGGCATCATGGGTGAAAATGATTTGCAGACCTACTATGCTAGCAAGAATGAACATTTAGTTAGGTCCGGTCCACAGGGAATGTGTAGTGATCCATATTGTACAACGTGCCCAACCTACTTCAAAGCTACTCAGCAAATTAATCATAAGGTATAAAATAAATTATCCTTTCTTTTCTCTTAAGAAGCTAATGACTACTATATGTTGAAGTTTCCTTAGATTACACTTTGTGTGTCAAGGTTCTTAAGTTTTTGCATGTATAATGGTCAAGAATTTTATACAACATATGTATGCTTCTGCTATAGAGTTTAATTGTAAGAATTGCTTATGCTTTAATATGATGATTTTCTAATGATGCCTATGGAATTATTTGAAACTACAACTTCTGAAGCAGCCAGAGATTTCTATGTTTTACATAGTATTATGGTGTATTTTATTCTTATTGTGACTACTTTGTTGTTTCCATAAAATATTTTTTCACAAGGTAATGAGATTTGGAATTGCTACTGCTGTTGGACCTAAAATGGAATTACATACCATTTTGTGATGCATGTATATAAATGTTGCAGCTCTATGTTTGGTTATGTAGGCAATAATCTTTCAAATTTTGAAATCTATTTTTCCATTTGTGGATATTTGATCTTATGAATCACTTTGACAGTATTAACTCCATTTACTCAATGAATTTCAACTTTTAACATTTTCAGTTTCGCAGTACTCTTTACGGGGAGGCCAAGGATTGGGCGAGAAAGCTTTTTACTTTCTTGATTCCCCATGTTCCTAGAATTATGAATCCTCACAATAAACTTGTACAACAATGGAGTAATTTTTTTACAATTTGTTGCTGGGTGACATTTTTTGTGGATCCGTTATTTCTCTTCTTGCTCTCTGTGCAGAAGGTATGGTTTAACTCCTTTATTATGATTCAAAATATTGCATGCTGTATCTTGTTGCTTACTAATCTTTGTTTCTACCAATATGAGCTCTGATCACTTCACAACAAATAATTATATCAATGACATGGTGATCCTTATAACTTAAGATAGTCAAGAAACACTCTAGCTTATCAAGACACCTTAGAATTTGGTGTTTTCATCTCATTTTGTTTCCCAAATCTATATGTCTTGAAACATTATATATCAGCAATTGTATTTCAGATTATGAGGTTTTATTTTGCATGCTAAAAATGTCCAATAACCTGCTTCAGTTAGTATTTCTAAAGTTACTATTTACATTTCACTATTGGAAATGGGGATTATTTAACCATGACATGATAGGAAACATTCATGAATTGCCTGTTGTGATCAAACTTGGATGGAACTTGGCCTTTAAACTTGTTATATAGGTTGGAGTGTGTTGGATATATGCCTCAAAGAAAAATATAGTCAGTGGCCATTTACTATAACATAAGCAGGATTGATACAAATATCCAGGAAATCAAGTTCTCTTTGGAAAGGATATATATTAATAACAGAGTTTATATTTTTTCCAATATTACCAAACAACATTATTGGCTCTTTTATTACCTTATTGACCTAAGTCGTCTTTGTACAAGAAGGAAGTTAATTTGTAGGTGTTCACCTCACTAATTTATTGGCATCGTAATTCATAATTCAAGTAATAGTCACTACGTGATTCTTGTTGTCTCTGATTAAGCGATTAACATGTCTTCAATTCTCTGTGAAGTGTCTAACGTGCTCTAAGTTTTCTGACTTTTTTATGCAGGAAAATAAATGTATTGGTATAAACTGGGCTTTTACAAAAGTTCTTCTTGCACTTAGAAGCATCACTGATTTCATAAACTTTCTACGCATTGCTCTTCAGGTAACTTTTAAGAATTTTCTTGGGTTGTTTACTTCTCTGTAACTGTTTAACTATTTTTCTTATATTAAGTCAGAGTACTATATTGTTACTTTGAGACATGTATTTACAAGTTTTCAAATATTGTTACTAAGAGAATATATGATAATCTGCTGAATGTTCCTTAAAGCAACCTATGAATCATTTTTGTTTGTTTTCTTTTTCATCAATTATAAAAATCTATATGAAAATTATCGGATCACAGACTTGCAGAGTATGCCAAATTTTTCTATTGAATTTAAAATTTGGCTTCGATACCATTTTGTGCCAATTTCTTTCCTGTGAGCTTCGTTTTGTGTAACAATCACAACTATCATTAGTGAAAAAGTGTGGAGGTTGAGACTGTAGTGTTCCTGTAATGTTGTTACCAAACAGAGACATGTGATGATCTTGAATCTAGTTTTATTTGTTCACAAATCTATGTTGGTACTCTATTCTGATGCAACAGAGCTCAATTAATTCTTTCGTGTTGATTCTCTGCAGTTTAGGTTGGCTTATGTGGCTCCTGAGTCTAGGGTGGTTGGTGCTGGGGAGTTAGTCGACCATCCTAAGAAAATAGCTCTTCATTACATTAAGACATATTTTTTTATTGACTTATTTGTTGTACTTCCTCTTCCTCAGGTAAATCTCTCTCCATCCCTTTCTGGTTATTTTCAAAGCCATATCATTGCATCTAATATGATTTTTTTATGTTCAAGTATACAATATACACTACAAAGTAATGGGAATTGTCTGTTTTCATTCCTTGTCACTAACTTTGGGTGTATACCATTTTATCAAGATGGAAGCAAATTTGTGTGAATAATTGTATATTTGTCAAACTCCCGGTCATGGTATAATAGTGTGTAATATTTGCAGATATTCATATTGCTTGTCCTACAAAAGAACTTGGCGACAGATACTTCAGGAGCAAACTATGAAAATGAACTTTTCGTTGTTCTGATGATGCTTCAGTATTTTCCCAGATTGTTAAGGTTTTTTCCTATGGTGTGTTCTCCAGATGGATTAGTATTTGAGTCCCCATTGTTAAATATCTTTATAAATCTTTTGACCTTTATACTATCTGGACACGTTGTTGGGTCCTGGTGGTACCACTTCAGTTTGCGGGTAGGTTAAGACCTTTCCTTTATATAATTGTATTTCTTTTTCAGTGGAACCTATTTCCTGCCCTTTTTTTTCTATACTTTCTAATTTTAAATTGACATAGCATTGGAATTCAGTTTAAATTGTAAAGGAAATGAGTCCCTATGGTTTTATGAGCTACATTAAGTTTTAAAGCATTATTTTCTAAAGTTGTGCTCAAGTGAGAAAAAGAACATGGTTGTGTACTTCTGATATTTTTTATATAGTGCATTATTGTTCAAGTGGAATGTAAATTATGCTCAAGCAAAGTGTACTATTATTGAAATGAAGAAAATTCATCTCGCATTCACTCTCTCACACACACACATTTTATTACTACCAACTAATAATGAAATGATGATAAGAGATTCAATTAAAAGTTGGGGAATTTCATTTAGGTGGCTACATCAAATAAAGGTTCATATTCAGTTATTAGTCTCAGCATTCTCTCTATTTCTTCTCCCAGAGGGTTAATCAGTGTCTAAAAGATGCCTGTGATACCACACATATTACTGGATGCACAAAATTCATTTATTGTGGGCATGGAAATACTGGAGAATATCAACATAATGCAAGTTGGCTTAATTGGACGAACAATGCTGTTGCAAGTGCTTGTTTCACTGAAGATGGTTTTCGTGATGGTTATGGTATCTTTCTTAAAGCTGTCAACCTTACCGCACATCCTAATATGCCAACCAGATATTTCTATTCATCATTTTGGGGATTCCAGGTAACCGTGTTTATTATCTTCAAGTTTATCATGTTACCAGAATATTTGTGAGGTGTGTTTCTATTAGAACTTAGGAACATAAAGCTTGCCTAGTGTTGAAAATTGAGGAAAGATAGCAAGCATATTACTGTGTCTTAGAGCACGAAATTCCAAAATGAATATCCATGAATCAGGAAAAGCCACATTGAAATTATCTTGGGAACAAGATACTTTGTTGTTGCATATAAATGGCATGCCTTTTAGTTCACTATTTTATTTTTCAAATAGATGAAATCCTACTAATGCTCTATGCCTGTGTTTTCTGCAGCAACTTAGTACACTGACTGGGAATTTAACCCCTAGCTATTATCTTCCCGAAGTCCTTTTTACTAAGGCCATTCTTGGGTCAGGACTGTTGCTGTTTGCTCTTCTCATTGGAAACATACAGAAAATTCTTCAGGATTTTGGACGCAGGTAGAATGCCTAGCTTCATATATGGAAAACTACATGAATTTATACATAGAACACAGTATAATGACTAACAAGCGTTGTTTTAGGACAGCATTGTATTCTCTCCACCTCTCTTAAACAAGTAATGTTTTAGAGTTCCTTTAAGGAATAGTTTACAAAGTTATCTAATGATCTACCTTGAATACCGAAGATTTGTTAGCTTCATAAAGGGAAAAGAGTTGCACTGCTTTCTCTCCCCTGTATCTCTGGTTGGGTTAATACTGCATTTTCTAAAGTTGTTACCTTTACTTTGATGTAAATGTAAACTGAATAGAAGTTCATTACAGGTTTCATGATTTTGGAATTGGGACTTTTTGAATTGATGCTTTTAAACTAGAAGAGCCCTTATGAATATTATATCCTGGTAGTTTTCCTATAGTGGTTATGGCTAATAACTTTGCCACTTGTTATGTGTTAAATAGTTAATAACATGTTATACATACATATACATACATATATATATATATATGATCTTCTTACTTTCTCTTAAAAGGAAGCAGGAGATGTCAAATAGACAACGTGATGTTGAGCAATGGATGAGCCATTGGTGCTTAGCAGACCATCTACGAAGGTATCATCCTTTCCCATTTCGGTCAGGCTTGTTTTGCGTTCATATTTGTTGTTAAATTGGTTAAAATTTTGTCTTGTTATATCTCTACTCCTTTCCAAAACACCAATTTTTTTGGCAATATATGTATTAACTTCAATAAGAAAATACTACTACTTTACAGGTCAAAATTGATCCACTCAAGTCAACAACTATTAGAGAATCTTTTATTGAGAGACCAAAGATAGTTTGTTTTTCTTTTTTACCTGGATAATTTAAAATTTCTTGAATCTCTAGTTTATGTGTGTCTGAATGTGCTTCCACTTGAATGCATGTTTTGTTTTGCTAAAATGCATTATGCACAGGCAATCTCTAGGAAAAGAGTGTTGATGGAAAAGGGTTATCTACAACTTAAAAAGAGACTATTTACCAACCTTACTTCGTCCAAAAACTTAATTCCTTCCTCTGAATCAATATCCTAGCTACTAATTATTGCCACCCTACTGGAGGCTATTTCATGTTTCCTTGAGCAAATGCTTAAAAGCAGTTTTACAATTTGCCACTTTAATTCAAGCATTGAAATCATAAGATTTGTCTAGGTGATATAAAGTGAGAGATATTCCATTCCACTTATATGATTTGATTGGTCTGTCATGTAGGAGAGTGCGACAAGCTGAACGTTTTAACTGGGCTGCAACAAAGGGGGTGAATGAAGAAATGCTCCTGGAGAATTTGCCAGAAGATCTCCAAAGGGATATTAGACGTCATCTCTTCACATTTATTAAGAAAGTTAGTACAGTAGTTTCCTTGTCATCAATTCACTGGTTACATAGATTTTGCATGTTTCTTTTTTTGAGGCAGGCTATAGCTTTGTAGTCAGTTATAGCTTGATGTTAAAACTTGTTCATGACAGAGTGTTATAACGTCTACGTTCATATGCTCAAGAATTTGATCCTTAGTGTTCCCATTATGCTAAGTCAGTCGAGTTTTATTGGGTGATTTTGTGCATTGCCCATACTTCAAGCTTAAATGGATCTTACATTGTTTTTTATATGCTGCAGGTTCGAATTTTTGCGTTGTTGGATGAGCATATCTTGGATGCCATATGTGAGAGGCTAAGACAAAAAACATATATCAAAGGAAGCAAAATTTTGTATGATGGTGGTTTGGTAGAGAAGATGGTTTTTGTTGTGCGTGGAAAGTTGGAGAGCGTTGGCGAAGATGGAATCAGTGCTCCCCTTTATGAAGGGAGTGTCTGTGGTGAAGAACTTCTGACATGGTGTCTTGAGCATCCCTTAGCAAGCAAAGGTACACTTCATTTCTAGAAGGCAAATATTAGAAAAGTAACAACTCCTCCAAGGTACTGTTTGACATAAAAGTATAGAAAATGTTATGAAAAAATGGAAGCATTTATCATATGGAATATATAATAATCATTTAATGCTTGCATTTTCAATTAATTTGATTTATTTAGACTTATTTGAACTTCTGATCTCTTTTCCAATCATCATTTTGCAAATTTAGTCCCTCACTTAACCTTAACAGTGTCTTTACTGGGTTTTTCTTTTTGGCATATTCAGCTGTGTTTATAAGACAACACAAATTTATATATAGAAAATTGAATCAATACAATAAATAGAGGATATTCTAATACATGATCTAGATGTTCTTGATTATATACTATCTATTTTTTCTTTCTTCTTGTTTCCATGATTATAACAAGATGAATCAAAACTGTATAACTATAAAAAGAGACCAATTATCAGAAACAAAAATGAGGGAGATCAAGTCTCTGAAATGAATATAGTTGAAGAATCAAATGTATAATTAAGTAAAGCATTTAATAAGTCATTATGTTTAAGGCTTCTTCACCAAACTCTTAAAAGGTGCTCATTAGTAATATCCTTTATAGAATTACTTTTAATAGGCACATGTTTCAGAGATTAATAATAAGAACATTTCATAGTATAAGTAGATGTAAATCTCATCTTATATAAGTCAATTTTATAAAATTAAGTTAAACTTAAAGTTCACATTGCTAAAGTCAACAACATTAACTTATTTGAAGTTTGTCTTGCAGGTTGCAGAAAAGAAAGTATTCCGAGGCCAAAGTTGGTGAGTAACAGAACAGTATGTTGCTTAACACATGTGAAGGCATTTTCCCTCAGAACAGCAGACCTTGAAGAAGTTATAGGCCTATTTGCAAGATTCTTTAGGAATTCCCGTGTTCGAGGAGCCATAAGGTTATCTTCTTGTCCCATTTTATGTTTGGCTATGTGATTCTTCCTAATTTTCTTTATCTTCTCATAAACCTTTTCTTACCACTAAAAAAAATCATGAAATAGAAACCAATTTTAAGATACCAAAATAATTAGTTACAATAGTAACTAAATTAAAGACCATTTGAGAAACTAAAAAAAAATTGGTTTCTAAATTAGTTTCTATTATTGTTAAATAGTTTCTAAATTGGTATCTAATTAGCAACCAAGGTTTTAGAGATCAAATTTAAAAACTAAATAATTGGTAGTTAAAACTTTGGTTGCTAATTAGATACCAATTTAGAAATTATTTAATAATAATAATAAAAACTAATTTAGAAACCAATTTTTGTTTTAGTTTCTAAAATGGTATCTAATTTAGTTACTATTGCAACTAATTATTATGGTCTCTAAAAGTTGGTTTCTATTTCATGATTTTCTTGTAGTGTACACGGTCATATATATGACTTTGATTGTATCAAGTGTTTGTCTTTTTATAGAGGTAAAAAACATGTATTTTTCTCATTCAATTCAAGAAAATGAGCAACAGGATAATTTGTGAAAATCAATTTAAATTCAAGATAATATACACACATATTTTTAGAAAATTTCATGTGTTTTTTAAGCTTTTCATCCTTATATTTTTTCAAACAGTCCATGTAAAGTTATTTTTTACTGAAAAAAAAATCATTTTTTATAATATTGTTGTAGACCCTACATATGTTTATAAAATGTGGTTCTTTTTGAATTAGTCTTTCTGTGGAAAAATAAATTGATTGAGAATAAAAGCAAATTATCCAATGTACTGCAGCATGTTTGAATTTTGATTTCACAAAGTCCAACATATGAATACTTGGTCCCCTTTTCCATGAACTTTGTCAAAAGTCAGTGAAGAACTAAATGCTTCAACACAAATAAAAGACTACATAGTCAAGTGTAAGAAGGACCTAGGACTGAGTCCAGTTGAAAGGATTGGTCTCTCAAGAAGGTTTAAATTATTACTAAAATAAATGTTTATATTTAGTGTCTCTTCGTACCTTCTCCATGATTTTTAAATTTGATAGTGAGCAAAATAAAAAAAAAGTGAAGACATAGATTATCATTACAAGAAAAATATTAAATAAAAATTAATTTTATAGATCAAAATATTTAGTTATTATTTGATTAAATTAAAGATCATTTTATAAACTAAAACAATTATTGGTATCTAAATTAATTTTTGTTATTAATAAAAATTTATAAAATAGTTTTTAAATTGGTATCTAACCCTCTTAGCTACTTAGGTTTTAGTTACTAATATTTTAGATTCTAAAAGACCGATAGAGACTAATTTAGAAAATAAAATAGTAAGTAACTAAAACCTTGGTAGTTGAGGGGTTAGATACCAATTTAAAAACTAAAATATTAGTAACTAAAATCTAAGTAGTTAATTTAAATACTAATTTAGAAACTATTTTATAAATTTGTATTAATAATAGAAACCACTTTAGATACCAATAATTTTTAGTCTCTAAATTAGTATCTAATTTAATTAATATAATGACTAATTATTTTTAATTTCTAAATTTGGTTGCTATTTAATAATTTTTTTGTAATTTATAAAAAAAAAATTACATAGTTTTATGACCTAATAAAATAGTCAAATATTTGATGATGTTAGTCCTTAAATAATGGGAATTAGGTATATCTCCTTAAACATGCATTTAACTATGAAATTAATTATCCCTTATTGTCCATGATGTTATGATAGGTATGAATCACCTTATTGGAGATGCTTTGCAGCAACAAGCATTCAGGTTGCATGGAGATACAGAAGGAAATGTCTTGGTCGTGCTAAAACTACACAATCAAATCAAACATAAACATTTATATTTCACTATGTAATATAGGTGCATTAGACAACACTTATTCATTCCTACAAAATATTGTAAAGTCATGTGTGTGTATATAGCTTCCTTTTGAGAAGCCATCTTTATAAACACATTTTTAATAATAATAATAAAAAGGCAAAAGAAAAAAACTAAGGCTTCATTAGGCAAATTTCCCCTACACTTTCTTACCTTCCCCTACACATCTATATATTTTTTTTAATTTCAACTATATCCAGTCCGAATATGTTGGAGAGTGTAGTATCTTCTTTTTTATTTTCAAGTAATGGTAGTTGTTTGTTGTGACTGGTGGTAAACATTGATATTGAGGTAAGTTTTGAGGTGTTTGTACGGTTATAGTTGTGTTTTTGTTTGCTTATTTTTTTTCCATACTTGAAAGTCACGGAACCCAAAAAAAAAATCAACAAGATGCAAAAATGAAATATAAAATTAAAAAAGTTATCTTCACACAAAAATGTCTAATACAACGAATTTTTGTGTGAATCATTTCGCTTTAATTAAATAAAGACAATTAACTACACTACAAACATAAATGTTTTAGCATTTTACCAATTAGACATAAGATATATTTAATGATAAATCTTATGAAATTACTCTATACCTACTTAACTATCATATCATAATCATAATAATATGAATTAATAAAGATGATTTAAATTTATTAAATAGTTGCATATTTTTATGAAATTATTTATGTATAAATTTTCCTTAATATCAAGTATATATACGAAGAGTTGTGAGAGATTTTAATAAAATAACTTATTTATATTACAAGAAAATCATTAAATAAAAAATATTTTTAAAGAAAAAAAATTAATTATTATTTAACTAAATTAGAAATTATTTTATAAACTAAAAAATTATTTATATCTAAAATAATTTATATTATTAATTAAAATTTATAAAATAGTTTCTAAATTGGTATCTAACCTTAGTTACCAAAATTTTAACTACTTATTACTTACCTTAGTTATCAATTTAAAATCTAAAATATTAGTATCTAAAACTTAGGTAGCTAATTTAAATATTAATTTAAAATTATTTTTTATTTTTTATTAATAATAGACACTACAAGAAAATCATGGAATAGAAACCAATTTTTAGAGACCAAAATAATTAGTTGCAATAGTAACTAAATTAGAAACCATTTTAGAAACTAAAAAAAATTCTAAATTAGTTTATATTATTGTTAAATAGTTTCTAAATTGGAATCTAATTAGCAATCAAGGTTTTAAGTACCAATTATTTAGTTTCTAAATTTGGTAGCAAAAACCTTAGTTGTAAATTAGATACCAATTTAGAAACTATTTAACAATAATAGAAACTAATTTTTTTTTTAGTTTCTAAAATGGTCTCTAATTTATTTACTATTGCAACTAATTATTTTAGTATCTAAAAATTGGTTTCTATTTCATGATTTTCTTGTAATGAGAAATCACTTTATATACAAATAAATTTTTAATTTCTAAATTAGTTAATTTAATGATTAATTATATTTTTTTCTCTAAATTTGATTAATAGTTAGCACTTGTGTTGTTACAAATAAAAAGGTGATTACATATTTATAAAAAAAAATGTTACAAATGTCTTAATATATAAGAGATTTCTCATATGTGATTCATATTTGTCACCAAGACAATGGAAAAATTATTTTAGTATTTTCACACTCTTATATAAATAAACTATGAATAATATCTGAGTTGATGGGAAATTTAATACAATAACAATAATATCTCAACAAAAGCAATACGCAGCAGATAACAATTTCCCCAACTTGCAAGAATATGTGAGGAGCAATAGCAAATAATGGCAGCAACACAAAACACACTTCAAGAGTTGACCGGAACGCTGGAAACTGCCTCGTCAAAGGATCGACGTGCGCACCGCTTCGAACCTCCGTTCCTCTTTGAGATCCACCTCAAGAACCTGCAAAGAAACAGAGGCCAGTAGTAGCCTGCACGGAGAGTCCTCGCGGCCAGAGCTCGACCCCCAACGTGGCTTCCGCATATACCCTCGTGGAGCTCTGCCATGATCCTCGTGCACTTCTCGCCGTGTACGCATTCCAGGAGTGGGTGAGTGAACCCAAACCTGTACAGATCGCCATCAATCAATGTGTATTTGCTGGAATTTTTCTTTACCTTCCTAGCTTCTGTCGGATCCAGTGGGAGGAGGCCATCTGCCAGGCACTGCTTGTACTGTGTTATCCAAGTGTCTGGCTCATGGGTGGCGCAGACCTGCATCACATTCACCTTCTCTCCTCGACATGCTCTAATTCTCGGCGATCTCAGAGTTTCTTGCGTCAAGGACTTATGGCTTCTCGCTGCTTTCTCCGTCGACTTGCTTATCTGAAGGACCAGGTGATCTGCTACAAATGCCCTTGGCGTCTTCAGAGTTTCTTGAATCAATGTGAGAAGTAAAAACCACGGGCACAAGCCAGTCAATCAAGGTTCCACTATGATAAAAAATATGGTTACAAGAGACTCAAATCACAGCACAAATTGTGCTCAATGACTAGCCAAATACCAATACAACAGAGATGAAAACAGAGAACAAGGAACCTGAAAAATTCACAAACTGCAGTTACCGTACACGGCGTATATGTCACTGTTTCAGTGACTTTTGAACAATCCGAACGGTCAAACTGAAGAACCACGAGGTATGAACCTTCTGACAAAATTTCAGCCCGATCCAACGGTGGACGAAACCGCAGCAGCAATCTGAAAATTCCCGTTCTAAAAAAAATGCTGAAAAATGCTGCTGCAGTGTGAGATAAATTTCTCTCTGCTCAAGCACCTTCTGCAAGATCCGAACGGTCAGATTGAAGTTACACACAGTATGAACCTGCTGACAAAGTTTCAGCCAGATCCAACGGTGAACAAATCGGCGGCGGTGGTCGGAAGTTTTTGACGAAACTTTCTCCTTTTCTCTGCTTCACTATCACTCTCTATGGATGACACACTGTTGGCTCTCTCTGCTCTCTCGCTTGCACCTTGACTGCACTCACTCATCCATTGAAAGAATGATAAGCAAAAGGGACCTAACCTAATTTCACTGTGGGCTGGGCCTCCACATGTGAGCCCAAGCCCAGCCCAACATGAATGAATACTTTTCGTAGTTCCACCACATTTAATATCCATATATTAAACCACGCAAGATAAACAAATCCTTTTAGAGTTGGTTGAAAAAATTTATACAACTCTTTAACAAAAGTTTTGTGGACAAGAATTTTGAGATAATAAGAGAATGATTATTGACAAAAACACTTTCTGAATTGCATATATACATACATATTAAAGGAAGAGAAAAACCTACATATCATTTTTAATGTTTTTACTTAAATTCAATAGTTGTATTATTTTGTATGACGTATAAGGATATGTTGACCTATTCTAATTGGTCTAATATTTTTATCTGTTTTTATTTAATAATATATTCAACTATTGAGTTTATAAATATATATATATATATATATAACTATAAAGTTATTAAATTAATAAACGACAAGGTGCAATTAAAAATAATAATTATGTGAGTCTTGTGAATGTGAAAACATGAAGCAAGTCTTTGACAACTGTCATCACTGTTTTGCTTTTTTTTTCTTTATTCTGTGGGGAAAGTCAATTAGATAACAATCACTTGCTGTAAAAGTAATTCAAATATCCAGATTTTTTGGCACAATTGATAGATGATTAAGCTCAATATTATAATTAAAATTTGGAAATATTTATTTTTTAATTTTGTAAATAGTTAGAATCTGGATAATTTTTTGAAGTATTAACTGAAGAAGAAAATAAGAAGTTTTTATAAATTAAATTTAGTTTTCAAATAACTACTTTGTAGACACAATTATTTTAAATTTAATTTTTGAATTATATACAAAATAATTATAAAATATTTTGTTTCTGAGGATTTAGTAATCACGCAGGTGTTAAAAAAAACAAAGTAAAATAAAAAATAAAAAATAATTTTTATTATTATTCGGAATTATTTTATTGTTCTATAGATATATCAGATTATAAAATAAGTGTATTATGGGAAAACACAGTTGAAAAAGAAAGACCTTGACATGTTTCTATGCCGTAATGCACATTCCAAGGACCATCCCTCTCACCAATGACTCTCCAATTTCATTTCCAACTCTAACTTTCAATCTTCATCACACACACTTCACTTCATCACAACTCACTTTTTCACTCTTACACCTCTCACTTTGGTGTTTACCTCTGTTCATTTCTCCTTTTGAACTTAAACTGATTTCACCCTTTTGTGAGAATCTCCTCTTCATTGACCCCATGACGAAGAAGCTCTCAAAAATGCAATATTTCCCTTAAATGGATTAAAAAAAGCTGGTGGGCGTTTTAGGTTTTGACTCTTCACTGGGAAATTTGCTCCTCACCAGGTTTCTTAATTCTGATCAGTGTTGTTTTCCTTGATTATTGTTTGATCGCTGCCTTTGTACAATGTTGACCACTTTTCATCGTGGTAGAAGAATTCTTCCACTGATTCCAAAGCTAATTGCTAGTTTTCAATGCTGCATGTTACAGTATGTATATGGATGCTAATTTTTATGGAATGCATGTGGGGGTAGGAAAAATGGGTTGAAGGGTATCTGTAGAGGTTGATGATTCATGCATGTGCTTTTGTTCATTGGTTTTGGTCAATGGATCATTATTTAGTTCCTTTAAAGCTCCAGAGGATTTTAATAAGTGAGTGAGTTAATCGCTATTTTTTATCTTGAATAAATAAATGTTCTATTTCTAGTGAGTACGGGGGAGATATAAATTTATAACTAAATTTCACTATTTGTTTTCGTGAGTTGCAACACTTAAATAAGTACCCCTTTTAATCGTTGTATGATCACACATCCTCATCATCTTATTGCTGTTTAATAGTCCTGAAATGCTGAAAGTCTTTGTCCGGAAAATGAATTGCAGCCGACTGAGTTTTGGTAAAGAATCAATGTGGAATAGAAATACAAGGGAAAGATAATGCTGGTATCCTTATTCTGTATTAAATTCAATCTGGTTCTGTTACTGCTGTATAGTATTTGGCTTCTTCATGCTGCACTAAATCACTTTCTAGTTTTACATTCCCCCTTGTTACATTTCAAGTTAAATTGCAGTATTTGATTTAGAGTTGCTGATATGATACATAAACATATATGCATTTGATGTTTTGCTAACTTTGTAAACAGTTTTTGCAGAATTATCAAAACATGGCTAATTTTGAGAATGACAAGCAGCCTATGCTGTCAGATACTGATGCACAACCATACGATGATCCCTTAGACTCTAAATTCCGAAGGACAGTTACCAGGACTCAAAGTGCTTCAATTTCTATTCCTATGAGTTCCTTGGAGTCATATGAGAAAGAAACTAGCCTTGTGGGACATACTGGTCCACTTCAGAGCAAGAGAAAAACACCCTTTATGCATATGAGTGGTCCATTGTATGCTACCACTGGAACTGGAAATCTTTTGCAGAAGCATATTGTATCGGGAAACAAAGCAGATGAAAGAAAGACAGATAGTTTTGCTACTCTCCATGGCTCAAGTTCAGATTACCAAAATAGTGACTATGATAGAAAAAATGAACACTTACTAAGGTCTGGGCAACTGGGAATGTGCAATGATCCTTATTGTACTACTTGCCCTACTTACTTCAATGCTTCTCAGCAAAGAAATCCAAAACCTTCAACTAGATGGGATCCAAAGGTTTTTGTCTTTCATCCTAAAATAGACTATAATTTCAGTTGTCTTCAATTATTTAGTGCATAGACAAACATTTCAGTTGTTTTCATGTTATAGGCCTTTATTCTGACAAAGATCAGGAATTCACTATGGTATAATAATAATTTGTATTTGGTTCAATTGTACTAATGCAATTTTTAAGTAGGCTATTAATAGCAGACCTGTAGTTAAGCAGGTCTATGTTATGAAGAAGGGGATTAGTCCAGTAGCTAGCAAGGACCAAACTATCGTAGCACAAGAGTCAGTTTAGCTATTAGTGGTAGTAATTATAAGTTTGGGTCAGAATTAGCAGCAGTTGATATTTGTACGAGGATATCAGATTAGGGGATTTGGTTGCTGCACAATGTGAGGCATATAGGAGAGTCTAGTATCTGTCTGACTTTGGTGGAGCACAATATCCTTGTTTTTGTTGCAAAGTCCGACATTGCCCGCTTCGCTTCAATTCTAAGAGTGATGCTTATATATTTGTAGGGCAACATCACTTAATTTCAATTGGTTTTGAGATGACTTTGACATGGTATCAAATCCTATAGCCCATTCCAGTCAATTCCTTATTCTAATAGGCATCTATGGAGGGGGGTTTTAGGAAGTTTCACGTTGTCTGTCTCAGTTATTGGAGTGCTACCTATATATCTGTTGGATAACATAAAATCAGTTGGTTTGAAGGTGAACTTTAGCATGGTATCATAACCTATAATCCATCTTGATAAATCACTTCTTCTGGTAGGCTAGCCTATTTTGACAAACATCTGTGGAGGAAGTGTTAGGAAGTCCCACATGTCTCTCAATTTTTGGGTGTTGCTTATAATTTGTTGGACAATTTACTTAATGCCAATTGGTTTTAAGATGAACTCTCACATAGTATCAGAGCCTACAAACCATCCTGGTTAATCGCCTATTCTTGTAGAGTAGTGTAGTCTGACCCGGCAGACAAATGTGGCGAGGGTGTTGGGAATTCCTACATGGTTGTGTCAATTTTTAGGGTGTTTTTTTGTATATTTATTGGATAACTTCACTTAATGATGCCGATTAGTTTTAAGATGAAATTTGACCGTATTTTCTCTTTTCATGCTGCTCTCATAATGGGTCAGATCTGGAGATTGCTGCTATTCAATAAATATTTACTCTTCCTGTTTTCAATATCGCCAACTGTAGCAGCTATTGCTCTCATATTTATGCATATCCTTATAATATTGTTTGTACTGTCAGTCATTAAGATGACTGTACTTCTCTAGTTATATAGTTGCGTTTTTTGTTTTTGCATTTGAAATCACCATATTTTAATAATATCTCAATAATCAGCATGTTGAATGGTTTTGCTACGAAAAACACTTGGTTTAAGTAGCTAATCTTTTGGATTCATACTCACGAGAAAGATTGTTGGTCCTTAGTGATTTAGCTAAAGCATACAAAATATATTTGCTATTTAATTTTGGTTAATCATTAGTAGTCATTGTTTAGAAAACTCATATTATTTAGGAAGTTAAGTATTTACAATAATTAATGTGTGATTTAGAGAAAAAGATTGTTCTTCTGTGAAACACTTGTTTGGTGATGCTCCTAGAGAAAACATCTGTTAGCAAAGAGAAAAATAAATTTCTCTGGGAGTTATATTCTCCTAGTTGAAGGCACCACTCTTTGAACTCTCGTGTGAAAATTTCCAATGGGAAATATTACATATTGATAAAGTTTGTTCACTATATCGAAAGAAAATACAGAAAAAGGGAGAGAAGAGAGGATATTGCAAATGTAATTCACTAACTAGGTTCTGAATAATTGTAACTTACTAATTTGTGATGCCTTACTTTGACAATTGGTAAATTCATAGTATTATCTACTATCATATGATCCTCTTATATTCTTTTAATCTGGGTACATTACAAGAAGCCACTCTCTTAATCCTCAAGTTTGTCCTTATTAATATACTTTTAACAAAATTCTTATTTTTAAGCTATGTCAATGAACATTGTTTTGCTACCACTAAGGCTATTACTATTTGTCCTTGTTCACTTTGAGGAGAAATGATAAGTTGTTATCGTTATTTATCTCATACTTGTTATCTGCTACAGGCTTTACTGTATTATTATCTTTAATCTTATAGTAGCATTTTCCATTTCTTTTTGTAGACATTCGTCACTGACAATCACTTTCTCATAACCAAGCCTACTTTTTTTCATATTTTGAATGCAGTTCCATAATGCTCTTTATGGGGATGCCAAGAGTTTTGTGAGGAAACTTATTTCTTTCTTCTCTTCTTATGTTCCTGGAGTTATGAATCCACACGCTAAAGTTGTACAAAAGTGGAACAAATTTTTGGCCATTTTTTGCTTAATTTCTATTTTTGTGGACCTATTGTTTTTCTTTTGCCTCTATGTGGAGAAGGTACGATTATTTTCTATCATTTAACTAGAAAGTGACAATTCTAGAAGTCACTTATCTTTCTATTTACAAATGTACCCTTCATTTTTCCTGATCATTATGCAGGATAATAAATGCATTCTTATCAACTGGCCATTGACAACAGCACTTGCTTTATTTAGATGCCTGAATGATTTTGTTTATTTCCTTAACATTGTTCTCCAGGTATCTTCTCATTAATTACCTTTTCATAAACCCTTACTCCTACACCCTGATTTTTAATTTGTGCAAATCCTTTAACTCTCAGAATGGTCAAACTCTGTTATTGATGCCATGTTTTTATTAATATATGTTCTTAGTTTTGAGAAGGTATATATTCTGATGCATGTACTTCAGCATAGTAACAGAGTTTAGTTTCATATAAGCCAACTTAAAGAAAGTTTATTCCATTCAAATAACATGTTACTATTCCATTCTGCAAGTATGTCTACATTCTGTTTAGTTATCCACCCATAATTTCATTTAACCACACTCCATTTTAAACAATTGCCCGATATAATCTATCGGGTATAGAGCCTTGTTCCTACATTTTCCAAATCCAAGAGTATATTATTTGCTGATAAATAAATCATAATGTCATGATAGCGATGAAGAATCTAAAGAGACAAGCAGAAACATGCTAAGAATAAAAAATGGAGGAAAAGTTTGAACTGATACCTTATTGAAGTGAGAGAAAAGAATGTCGTAAATTTTATTGATAAAACATTTTATATACAGCTGTAACAAACAGAAAATTATCTCAACTGATTGTTAGAACAGAAATGTGATAGAATTATCTATCTCTAATAATACTAGATGAAAATAATTTTTTTGAAATGATTAAAAAGCACAAATGCTGAATAGACTGGACTGTATCCTTTTTTATATTATGAAGTACTCACATGTGTCTTGTACTTTGTTTATTAGTTTAGTTCAAAAGGAAAAACAAAGAAAAATAGCATTGTCCTGAATCTTAAATATGGTTAAGTTTTTAGCCTAGTTGGCTTTGTTTTCAAAATTTAAAGATTCAATAACTCTATGAAGTTGCCTGTTTACAGTTTAGGTTAGCTTATGTTTCTCGTGAGTCGAGGGTGGTTGGTGCTGGAGATTTAGTTGACCATCCAAAGAAAATTGCTCTTCATTACCTAAAGGGTTATTTTCTCATTGACTTATTTGTTGTATTTCCTCTTCCTCAGGTAATGTTCTTCCTGTTTTCCTTTGGATTTTGTTTTCATTTTTTTTTCTGAGCTTGCTCGTGCAGATTTAGTATATCAAACATCCTAAATGCCGGATTTTTTATTTATTTTGGAATACATGATATACTAGCCTAACATCTGAATATGAATATTTGTTCATTTTTTCTCTTCTTTTCCTGGCAATCATCAAATTCTGCTTTCTAATCATCTCATGAGATTTATGTTTTTTACAGATCTAAATTTTCAGTTGTCATACAAAAAGGGAAAATACAAGGGTCCTTGGTGTCCTACAGCCATTTAACTTATATTATCTGTTTAGAGTTGTTGGGATTTTGTAAATAAAATTCTGCTCTCAGCAAATTCGAGCATTAGGTTTTCCCTATGAATTTGAAGTTTCAATCCTCACTGAAGATATAAATTATTATGATATGTTAAATAAGGGATATGGTTAAAATGCTATTAAGTTTTTTTTTTTGTAGTGTCATTGTAGTTACTGTTGTCATATGAGCCAATTCTTTAACAGGCATGCCACTTTCCTATTTATCTCTTGGCAGTTGACAATTATTCAAAGCTTTGACACCTTCTAATCAATTAATGTTAGATTCCACACTGACTAGAGATAAAAACATTTCATGGTATATAAGTAAGTGCAACCTTACCTTATGAGGTGACTTTGTAAGGTTGAGTTAGGCTTAAAATCCACTTCTTAATATGGTATCAGAGTCATTTAGAGTCTATTTTAGCTAGATTTTGTTGGGCTTATCAGGCCACCTGCTATTGGGTCGTTATCGGATCACCCATAAATATATAGTTTCACACACGAGTTGACAGGTTTTGGCGTGAGGGGTGTGTACATCGACTAGAGATAAGAATATTTCATAGTATATAAGTAGGTGTAAACCTTATGAACCGGTTTTGTAAGGTTGTATTAGACTTTGATTGTTATTAAAGGAAAAGAAAGAATAGGGTAAATCCCTTGTGTATATTGAACACATAGGGTTATGTTTATATAGGAAAAAGAAACATATGGGCTAAGCCCATTACATAAATATGAGATATCTAACAATATCTATAATATCTCATAATATCAAATAATATCTAATTATATCTAATAATATCTAACACTCCCCCTCAAGCTGGTGCATATAGATCATATGTACCCAGCTTGTTACAAATGTAATCAATCCTAGGTCCTCGTAAGGGTTTAGTAAAAATATCTGCTAATTGATTATTTGAATTAACAAACTCAATCTTGACATCTCCTGATATAATCTTTTCTCGAATGAAATGACAATCAATCTCAATATGTTTTGTCCTTTCATGAAAAACTGGATTTGAGCTAATATGAAGAGCAGCCTGATTATCACATATGAGTGTCATTTGAGTAACCTCTCCAAATTGCAATTCTTTAAGTAACTGTTTAAGTCAAATAAGCTCGCAAGTAGCCGAGGCCATAGCTCTATATTCTGCTTCTGCACTAGATCTTGCCACAACACTTTGTTTCTTGCTCTTCCAAGAGATCAAGTTATCACCAATGGAGACACAATAACCAGAAGTTGACCTTCTATCAGATGGAGATCCTGCCCAATCAGCATCTGAATAACAAACGACTTTAGTATGGTTATTATGACCATATAACAAACCTTTTCCAGGAGAGCCTTTAATGTACTTCACTATATGAATGACTGCATTCCAATGATCTTCACATGGAGAATTAAGAAATTGACTCACCACACTGACTGCAAAGGAAATATCAGGACGAGTAACAGTGAGATAGTTCAATCTTCCAACTAATCTCCTGTACTTCTCAGGATCTGAAAGAGGCTCCCCCTGATTGGGTAGAAGCTTGACGTTGGGATCCATGGGAGTATCAACAGATTTCGAATTCATCAACCCAATTTCCTCCAAAATATCTAATGCGTATTTTCTTTGAGAGATAACAATACCAGTATTGGATTGTGCTACCTCAATCCCCAAGAAATATCTGAGTTTGCCAAGATCTTTGGTCTGAAAGTGTTGACAAAGGTGTTGTTTTACTTGTGAGATGCCATGGTGATCACTGCCTGTAAGAACAATGTCATCAACATATACTACAAGATAGATACACCCAGCACTCGAGTGACGATAAAAAACTGAATGATCGCCTTCACTGCGAGTCATACCAAATTGTTGAACAACATTGCTAAATTTTCCAAACCAAGCCCTAGGAGACTGCTTGAGGCCATATAAGGATTTGCGAAGACGACATACCAATCCAGAAGACTCCCCCTGAGCAACAAAACCGCGAGGTTGCTCCATATAAATTTCTTCCTGCAAATCCCCATTAAGAAAAGCATTTTTAACATCCAGTTGATAAAGAGGCCATTGTTGAAGAGCAGCCATAGCTATGAATAAGCGAACAGAGGCCATCTTTGCTACTGGAGAAAAAGTATCACCATAGTCTAAACCAAAAATTTGGGTATAACCCTTACCCACAAGACGAGCTTTGAGACGATCAATAGTACCATCAGGACCTACTTTGATAGCAAAAATCCACCTGCAACCAACAACAGATTTCCTAGATGGTAAAGGAACAAATTCCCAAGTTCCATTATTCTGAAGCGCATTCATTTCATCAAGCATGGTCTAATGCCAACCAGGATGGGCTAAGGCATCACCTACAGATTTTGGAATGGATACAGAAGAAATAGACGAAAGGCAGGTATAAAAGGGTTGAGATAGTCTATGGTAACTCAAAGCAGTATAATGTGGAGAGGGATTACGAGTAGAACGTATACCTTTACGGATAGCAATAGGAAGATCAGGTTCAATAGTCGGAGGTTCAACTATAGGAGCCGGAGGGGGATGAGGTGTTGGCACCAGAATAGAGTCTGCTGATGGACGATGAGACGGTTGACGACGACTATACACCTGAAGAGTTGGCGGCGGTGGTGAATTGTTAGGTGCACTAGGCACAACAAGAGGAATATTAACTTGATTAGATGAAGAAATTGAAGGAGAAGGACAAGACTTAAAGTAAAGGGAAGATTCACTGAAGGTGACATCTGCTGAAATAAAATAACAGTTTAAAGACGGTTAGAAACATTTATATCCTTTTTGTGATCTAGTGAACCCTAAAAAGACACATTTGTGTGACTTAGGAGATAATTTATCAAGACCAGGACTAAAATTATGAACAAAACATGTGGACCCAAAAACTTTGGGAGGTAAAGAGTGGAGAGGGTCATGTGGAAATAAAATAGAATGAGGAATTTTGTTATCTAAAACTGAAGATGGCATGCAATTAATGAGATAACAAGCACTAAGAACAACATCACCCCAAAAACGCTGAGGAACATCACCATGGATTAAAATAGTACGAGTTGTTTCAACAAGATGTTTATTCTTGCGCTCAGCTACCCCATTTTGTTGAGGTGTATAAGCACATGAAGTTTGATGAAGAATACCATGAGAAGCCATAAAATTTTTAAAAGAATGAGAAAGATACTCACGTCCATTATCACTGCGCAAAATTCGGATGGAAATTCCAAATTGATTTTTAATTTCATTGTAAAATATTTGAAATATAGAAAACAACTCAGAACGGTTTTTCATTAAAAATACCCAAGTACATCTTGAATAATCATCAATAAAAGTAATAAAATACTGAAATCCTAAATTAGACTTAATACGACTTGGTCCCCAAATGTCAGAGTGAACTAAGGCAAAAGGAGATGAAGCACGTTGTGAGACACTACGAGGAAAAGAACTACGAATGTGTTTCCCTAACTGACACGACTCACATGATAAAGTAGACACATTAGACAAACTTGGAACAAGCTGTTGCATCTTGGCAAGACTAGGATGACCCAACCGAGCATGAATGAGAGATGGAGAATCCATAATTGCGCTAACATGTGCAGAGATCTGTAGTTGATAAAGTCCATGAGACTCACATCCGGTGCCAATCATCCGTCCCGAACTCCGGTTCTGTAAAGTAACAGAATCTTTGGTAAAAGAAATAACACAGTCAAGGGAACGAGTGAGACGACTAATGGATAGTAAGTTAAATGGAGATCCAAGAACATAAAGAACATTATCAATAGATAAAGATGAAAAAAGATTAATAGTACCAACACCATGTGATGGTACCCTATATCCATTGGCCATGGTAACTGAAGGTAAATAACCCGTAGTAGATAGGGAAGAGAAAAAAGATTTATTACCAGTAATGTGATCAGTGGCACCTGAATCTAGAACCCAAGGGCCATGGGAAGTGGAGTGAGTGAGGCCAACAAAAGATGTACCTGAATGTGCAACAGAAGCCGTGGAACTAGGGTTCTGACGATCCTCATACCATTTAAGAAATTCATTGAAAATAGCAGGCTGGCTTGGGGTATCAATTGAAGTATGGTTCATGGTAGAAGGTTGCACAGGGGCAATTTGAGCAACCGCAACAGATCTAGGAGGACGACCATGTAAGGCATAACATCTGTCAATTTTGTGGCCAAGTTTGCCACAATGGTCACACTTGTGACGCCCTTTGCCCGGCTTGTGAGGGCGAGTACGATCATTATGCTGAGATACTAAAGCAGAAGAGTCATCAACATGAGACGTTATATCAGCGGTGTGTTTACCTGGCACGCGCAAAAGGGTAGAACAAGTGGAAGTAAAATTGGGCACAATAGGAGATCCCAAAATTTGATCACGAACGTGAGAATAATCATCAGGAAGACCATGTAAACCCAATAACATGAAGAACTTGGATCTTTGTTCTAGTTCTTGAGAAGGAGTAGATGCAGGAGGTAATAACTCATTAAAATCATGAAGAAGAGCATGAAGTTTACCTAGATATTCTGCCATTGTACCATCAAGACGTTTGGGAGCAACAATTGTGAGAAGATTTTGACACACACCATAAAGACGTTGAGTATCATTGGTGTATAATAATTTTGCTTGTTCCCAAACTTCTGAACATGTTTCATAGGTACGAAAAATTTGTTTTAAAGATGAGTGAATGGTCGATTTGATAACAATGCATAATTGAGCATCAATTTTCGACCAACGAACAACCTCATTTTCAGCAAGAGTAGGATGAGTAAGATGATCAACATAACCTTGACTCTTAAGCCAAGTGTCATAATTGGTTCCATCCAATTTGTCAATGGAAAGATGAACATTGACGTAATTAGTATAAATAGATGAATCCGGCATAATGACTGAAGAAGAAGCCATAGTGGCAGCGGAAGCGGAAGAAGCCATAAAAGATAAGGGCAAATCCAGTCACCGGTTAATTGGCGGGAGCAACAAAGATGAAGGCTCCGACAGCGATTCCGGCGGCGTCTCCGGCGAAGGTCCGGCGAAGGTCCGGAGGCGGGTACGGCGAGACAGTGGGGTGGTGGCTGGAAAATTCCAGTGAATAGTGGGTTCACCAATAAAAATTGAACCCTAAACCCTAAACTCTAACCTTATGCTCTGATACCATATTAAAGGAAAAGAAAGAATAGGGTAAATCCCTGGTGTATATTGAACACATAGGGTTATGTTTATATAGGAAAAAGAAACATATGGACTAAGCCCATTACATAAATATGAGATATCTAACAATATCTATAATATCTCATAATATCAAATAATATCTAATTATATCTAACAATTGTAAACCTGGTGTCGACCACTACTGAATGTGAACCAATCAAATTATGCCGAATGGTCATTTTGCAAATCCATTCAAATCAATCATAGTGCACAATGTTAAATAAGGTGTCAACTTGTCAAGCATAGGTCTCCTAAAGCACATTTGTCTCCACATCAACCAACCATTGTTGGTTGTATTGGCATTGCTAACCTTTACATTATACTACATTATGTATTCAGTCTTTTAAAGTAAAAAGCATTAAAATATATAATATTAAGATAAGATCAATATATATATTTTAATTACTATAATGAATTGATTCTGTATTTTAATAATCTTATGGCAAATAAATGATTTTCACTTTCTTTATATATATTGGATGCCATGCTTTATCTGTTATAAATTATAATTATAATAGGTTGCTGTTATTCTTTATGTTAATAGAATCAATATTAAGGTTTTAAATTAATAAAAAAAGCTTGAAATGTTAAAATACTGTCTATAAGGATTCATGATAACAATTTATACAAAAAGTAGCATCTCAACACACGCATACTCATTAATTATGCACTGGTTCAACAATATTCAACTATTAAACCGTGAATCCAATTTCACTGATCCAATTACTGGTCTGACATCAGAAGCTTGTTTTTGTTATTAAACTGCTTTTTTTATGGTATCATGCATAATCGGTTTGGAGTTGACCAAAATGGTTTCTCCTTTCTGTGTCTTTCCAAGGAATCATTTGTCCATGGATATGTACATGCATGGCACCGCATAGGAAGAGTTTTCAATCTGCAAAACAAGATAAAGCTATTATGAGCTTGTGTACCTTACCAAATTCCTTGACATATGTAGTAAAATATGTGCAGATAATATTATTATTTGTCCTACCAAATTCCTTGGAGGGAGCAAATTATGCCAAGAATCTTCTGCGTGCAGTGATATTAGTGCAATATTTTCCGAAGTTATTCAGGTTTCTGCCGCTACTAATAGGCCAATCTCCAACAGGATTCATATTTGAGTCAGCCTGGGCAAATTTTATTATAAATCTTCTCATTTTTATGCTTGCTAGTCATGTTGTTGGCTCTTGCTGGTACCTCTTTGGTCTTCAGGTGAGGGACATAACATTGAACTTGTTTTTTTTTTTTAATATTGAATTTTATCCTCAATATATCATAAAGTCCACTAAATTCTCTCTTTTCGTTGGGGAAGAGCCGAGCTCCCAATGATATTGTTAATGAGTAGCATAGGCTACAAATTGCATGCCTGCCCTCAAACCATGATAAGAGCAAAAGGAAAATAAAACTCAATTCACTTAAATGCATATTTCAATGTGGTTGTGTATTATATAAAATAGTAATTATTATTATTGTATGCTATGAGATTTATCGAAACATGTTATCAATATGCATATGACATCTTCTATTGTTATCCCAATATCTGAAATGAAATTGTTCTACATAATACATTGTCTTCTAGGATGCTTTAAAGATGACTGGCTCAATTAGAATCAGGAATTTAATTTGGTAAGCGAAAGTTAGCATTGGATTTACTTTCTGCTTTTCTTCTTCTTTCTTCTTCCAGAGGGTTAATCAGTGTTTGCGGAATGCCTGCCATAGTTCTAATATACAAGGATGCATGAGGCTCATTGATTGTGGACATGGCGTAACTGAGTTCATATCAGATCAGTGGATCAACAATACTGATGCTGTTGCTTGTTTGAATTCCTCTCCGGATGGTTTCACTTATGGGATCTATGAGAATGTTGTACCACTTACTATAGAAACTAACATAGTAAAAAAATATGTGTATTCCCTTTTTTGGGGATTCCAGGTTTGCATCTCTCTTTCTCTCTCTCTCTCCCTTCTGTAGCAATTATACAAAAAGTTTGACTCCTGGCTAAATAGGTCACAGAAACTCTAATTTGTATTAACACTCCTAAATACTAAAGCAGCCACATCAATGATTTGATATCTAATCTAACAGTTATGCCCTGGATGTTCTTGATACAGCAAATCAGTACCCTGGCTGGTAATCTAGAACCTAGCTATTTTGAGTGGGAAGTCCTTTTCACTATGGCGATCATAGGATCGGGACTCTTACTTTTTGCAATTCTCATTGGTAACATACAGAACTTTCTACAGGCTCTTGGACGGAGGTAGAATAGAACTTACCTAATGCTGCAAGATTAATATTTGACAGTTTTGTTAATGTTTTTATTATTGCAATATGTTTGATATGTTTTCTTTTGTTCCTTTTACAGGAAGTTGGAAATGCAACTTAGAGGCCGTGATGTTGAGCAATGGATGAGCCATCGGCGATTACCCGAAGGTCTAAGAAGGTATAAGTTGACAAAAGTACAAAAGAGATAGAATGAATGAGAGAGTGAATTTCACTCTCTTATGATCTCATATTTATAATAACTTTGGATATACCATATACAATGTATGAGAAGGGAAGAGAAGAGGATATGACAATATATATCTAGGAACTAGGTACAACACAAAGCACACAACACCTTTACAATAAATTCTACTTAAGACTATTTATTCTAACAGTATAAAATTTTCTCATTCTTATTATGAATTATGCCAGCATTGGCAAAAGGTATATTTGTCAACTGTTTAAGTCACTGCTTGATTGTTAATTCTCCATCCTCTCCCAGAACACCAATTATTGAAAATGTAAACATTTTTGTTGCACATTAGCAGATTATTTTTCAAAGATTCAAATGCTCTTTACCTGACAAAGTTAAGTTAGCTGGTTCTGAAGGATTTTAAAGTGAGGCAATGGAATTTGGAATTTTTTGCATCTGTCTGTTTCTGTCTTAATATGTGTTTATTAAATATGATTAGTCATTCTGTACATTAATAGTACACGTAATCTTGCAGAATATGTAAAGTCTGTTGAACATGTTATTGGATATCCTGTTGAATTATGTGGTGATTTAGACAATCAATCAATAGAACATGGTTTATAAATTCCACCAAGTGGTAACTTTTGACACTAGTGTCTCCCCAAAATTTTGACACGTCAAATTTTCTTGTGCAATGTTGCCTAATAAATTATTCCAAAAATATTAAAAGTTTGAAATTCTATTATTGCTTGTTACAAACAATTCAAAATTTGAATTCATTAGTATCTTATTGTGAGAAAGAACTCATTAACATCTTATTACTTAATGTAGATCTAAATTTTAAATATTTTATAATTTTGACTTGATATCTTTCTGATGGAAATAATTCATTAATATATTAATACACAATTCAAATTTTTAAATATCAAATTCTTTTTTTATATAACTCAGTGCATCACATGAATGTTAATCTAGTATGCAAATATGAGAAGCAACCAATTTTCCCATAGTATTACATGTCTATAAACTTCAATTCTGAGAAAATAGTATGTGCACTACTTTCCTTTTTATTTAGGTATCATGTATCATGAAACTTGAAAGTATGGATCATATCTTGTGTGTAACTACTCGATAATATGCCTGTCACGCAGGAGAGTAAGACAGGCTGAACGGTATAATTGGGCCGCAACAAGGGGGGTGAATGAAGAAATGCTTATGGAGAATTTGCCAGAAGATTTGCAGAGAGACATAAGACGTCATCTCTTCAAATTTGTTAAGAAAGTATGTGCACCTATGTCTTAAATGAGTAATAACTGCTCTAATTTGTCATGCTTACACTTCAAGTGCATTTAAATTTTTAGGTTTAAATGTAAGGCAAGCATCATAATGTCAGTCACTGATTTATTTAAATTTTAGCTTTCATTAGGTCTCTACTTGTAAGCTGCTAGTTCTGGATAAAAGTTTAAATTGAAAGCCAGTTTAAAGGAAAAGTTTTATGCAACTTCATCATGAAACTAAAGCCATGAATACCAAAAGCCAAAGCATGTCATACAACCCTAAGTTCCTTATAATGATGGTTTTATTTTCTTTTAGATTTTGTACCAATTTGGATCAATAATCTGAGGATCTGAATTATCTGCAGATTCGGCTTTTTGCTCTGATGGATGAGCCTATATTAGATGCCATTTGTGAGAGACTAAGACAAAAGACACACATCAAAGGAAGTAGAATTCTAAGTCATGGTGGTCTGGTAGAAAAGATGGTATTCGTGGTGCGTGGCAAATTGGAGAGCATTGGAGAAGATGGAACCAGAATGCCTCTATCTGAAGGGGATGCTTGTGGTGAGGAACTTCTGACATGGTATCTTGAACATTCTTCTGTCAGCACAGGTATATCAATAAGCTATGACATAATCTATGTTAATATTTTAAAGTATACCAGAAGGAGTTGCAAAATCAACAAAAGAAACAGAATGGTTCAACAATTTGATCTCTCTTGCAGATGGTAGAAAAGTAAGGCTTCCAGGACAGAGACTAGTTAGCAACAGGACAGTAAGGTGCTTAACAAATGTGGAGTCATTTTCACTCTCTGCTTCAGACCTTGAAGAAGTCACAATTCTTTTCACAAGATTCTTGCGGAGTCCATGCGTTCAAGGAGCCATAAGGTCCATCAATCCCTTGTTTTTTTGTATCTATATGAATTTATGGCTCAACTTAATCTTCTTAACATTTCCTGACTAACAAAAATGAACATAACCAAACCAGTTATAATAATGCACATGTTTTATACTCACAAATCCCTCACACATAACATGTTAGTTCTGTTATAACTCTTTCTGTCCTCTTCAATTTTTTCTTATTTTGCCCCCAAGAAAATTTGTTTCAATTTAATTTGTGTACTTGTTAACTGATGATGTAGCTAACCAAGATTGGAAAACAGCCTTAATGTTTCCTGAAGAACACAGACTAGAATGAAAATTTTCCAATATAAGAAAGGACCTATCGAAAGTTTACAACTGAACACATTAAGGACTACATAACATAAGAACCAAAACAGGAAAAAAAAAGAGTTTAAGATGGCTAACCAAAACAATCTTGTAGAGTTAAAAAAGTTACTTAAACCACACATGTAGGAGGTAGTAACATCAAGCAAGTTTGTGATTTTCACCATAAAAGGTTCTATTTCTGTTTTCAAATCCATGACTTTCTTAATCATTTGATAATTGTCTTACATTAGATATGAGTCACCTTATTGGAGATCCCTTGCTGCAACCCGCATTCAAGTTGCATGGAGATACAGGAAGAAACGTCTAAGTCGTGCTAATTCCTCACCATCAGATTGAACATTGAGGTTTTGGGTTGCACTTTTATATTTGATTTCTTAGTTTTTATGATCTCCAACCCAATATTGTAGTTTCACTAGGTTGTTATCACATATAGAGCCCTCCATTTTTCACTAAAACAACGAAAGTGTAAGTTAATTTCACCTCCAAGTTTATTGTGTATACACTCAGTGCATTGTATTCTGAAAAAGAGAAATGTGTTACTCACAGATAGTTGATAAAGCACATCCTCAATTTTGGTCCCAAGAAAGAAAAGGTATTGATATTTTTGTTGTTATAACAAGTTTGTATAAAAGCCTTTACATTGTTAACCAATTTATCATATATGATAATTTATAATTGATAATAGAATACATACTTTTGAAAAGTTATTCCGAAAAACATATTATAGAATGTATTATATACATTTTAGAAAGTTTATTCTGGAAATTCTTTTTGGAAAATGTTTCCGAAAATCCTGTTTTTTTCCAAAAAAACGTTTTCTGAAAATGAATTATGGAAAGGGGTGTTCCAGAAACTTCCAGAAAAAATAATGTTGAAGTCATTTTAAAAAGGGTAAATTTGTCTTTCAAGGAATTGATAGGTGCAGGAAGTGTTTCGATAGGGTGCAGGAAGAAACACCCTCCATTAATTTTTGTTTGTCACCATTGTTACCAATTTTCATGTAGCTTATTTAAGGGGTGTTAGCAATAGGGTTTCTAACACATTATTTTTACCTTTTCTTTTTATATTGATTTTTTTAAACTAAGAAATCATAATCTTTAAATATGATATGAGATCCAAAATTTTGATGGTGACTTATGGGATGATTTGTTTACTTAATGCTAGCAAAATATTCTATAATGCATTATTTTTAATTGGGTATTTTTTTAAACTACAAAATCATGAGAGAATTGTTAAATTGGATGAGGGCAAATTCTCCCACCTCCATATACCTTTTCGGTCACTTTTATATTAATTTATATTAATTGTGAAAAGTCGGATTTAACTTTTTAATAATCCTAAATAAAATATAACTTTACATTTTTAAATAACATTGTTCTTCTAACTATAACCCTTTCACTTTTTGTCTAGCCATAATGTTTTTTAGAACAATTTTATCATTTGAGTATGTGAGAACAATTTTATCATTTGAGTGTGTGAGAGAGCGTTGACTAAAACTAAAAAATTGGTAGTATTTAATGTTTCCTAACACAAAGATAATTTTTTAAGTTTTCTAATTATTTTTTTAATATTGTTAGAGATTTGTGTTACAATTCAAAAGAAATATCTTTTAGATTGTAAAAGGTGGGAGATTTTTTAATTTGTGATAAAATCCACAAGATAATGTTTTTAATAAATTTTAATCAATAAAAAAATTTGTTTAGACCTATATTATAATATATTCCTAACTCTTTCTTGTTTACATATTTATTTCAAAATTAAATAGTATCACACATGCATTCACCTGATTAAATAACAAACATTAATAATTAAAGCTAAAATTGGTATAGGAAGGAAATGGAAATAAAACAAAACAAAAAAATATTTTTTTTTTTAAAAAAAATTGTAATTTTATAACGTAACTTGTGTAAGTGATCCAGGCATTAGCTGATACAGTTTCCATTCGGTCAGGCATTGACCACAAAGTTAGATTAATATTTCATATTTTTTTACTAAGTTAATTATAGTTAAGGGATAAACAACATTAACAAGTACCAAAGATTTAAAGTAACAAAAAAAGTTTATAGTAACTAAAATAAAACAGGATAGTATTTGCAGGGTTTTAAAAAGTATTTAAGTTAATTATTCTATTAATTTTACATCGTGTAAAAATAGGAAAAAAGAATAATAGTAAGTTTTTAAATCACATATAATTTTAATATATTAATTCTAAAAGGATTTTTTTTTTTTAATTTTCGTTAGAGATAAAATATATGTGATTTAAAAATATTTTATAATAATTTAATATTATAAGTTTTGGGTAAAATATAATTATTTAAAATAAAAACAATATTAAAAGCAAAATAATAAATGAAAAAGGTAAAAATAATATATATATATATATATATGTAATTGTATTATTTATATTAAATAATTAGTATATTACTTGATTAGATTACATGCCTTAAAATATAATCATCTGTAAAATATTATATTAAAATAATTAGTATATTAATTGAGTAGATTATATTAAAATATTATAATAAATTTACTTTTTTTTAATAAAGGCCTTATTTTTATCTTCTGTAAATGCAAACACTAGTGTAATTTACTTGAAAATAAATGAAGAAAAATAAATAATATTTCATTAAAAAATTAAGAGAATTAATAAAGTGACAACAACTGTGTCAGTTACCAACATCAACTGAAACAACCACCCTTTGCTCCAAAGTAGATAATGTTCTGTTCTTCTATGTTACTTCCATCAAATCCTTAGACAGAACAAAACAAAGTTAGACAAATAGAAAAATGGTGAAGTGAAGCAAAGGCTTTTATATTGTGTTTTTAAATTCAAAACAATTCACACTAATGCTGCAAGTTTGAACAGATCATGTCACAGTCAGCATTCCAACTCCCTTTCATTATCCCTCACAATCTCATGTCAGAACTGACATTTTGACATTTTCAAACTCTTCAACCCTCATCTCCAATGCAAGGGTTGCTATTTTACTTCATCAGAGTACCATTTATCATATCATTTGTAAGACTTTATCATAATTTTTTTTCCAAGAGTTTTACAAAATTCATGTTATGATATAATCTTCTATTCACTCTTCAAGTTTTCAAAACTTAAAAAAAAAAAATTTTTATTCATTTGACTCAACGTGTTACTGAATATCTAAAACCTTAAATTTTATGGTATATTAACATCCTCTGTCTTATAAAATTTAGGTGTTGTTGACTTTGAAAAATGCATGCTGTAATGTAAACTTGACGGGATCAAGGTGTTGGCTTTTCACTTAGAAAGCTTCAAACTGGTATTACCACTGTTTTTGGCTGCACCTTTGTTGTTTTACTTGGTTATTTTTTGTTTAAACATCACCTTGTTGCTATTACACAGTTTTTATGCATGTAAAGGCATGAGGTCAATGGATGTTTGATTAGTTTCTGCCAAGCTTCAGAGGATTTTGCAGAGTAGGATTCTATTCTACTATAAGGGGCAGACAAACATCAAGACAGTATTTTCATTTTAGAATTAAGTATTCTTAACATTCTCAAACATTTTAGATTGATAAATTTTTGTTCTGTAGTTTTTTATTAGGCCAGTTCATCATCAGGAAAAAATGTCAGCAGTAAATTTTGAGAAATGGTTCAAGAAACTTAGTTCCCTTATGTTGCTTTAAAGTCTATCTGTCTTTATCACAGTTGTATAGTATTTGGCTTTCTGAAACTGAAGTAGTTACAGAATGTTTTATAATCTATATTCTCTTTAAAGTTTCAAGCTGAATTCCATTATCAGATTTTAAAATTGTTATTGTTAATGATACATATTCTGAATGCAAAAAAAGTTTCAGAATTGTCAAGGAAGCATGGCTAATTTTGAAAACGGTGAGCAGCAGAAGATACCAGAAGAAACAGATGCACAACCATATCATGAAACTTTGCATCCTAAATTCCAAAAGATTTTATCCAGGAAACAAAGTGCATCAGTTTCTATTCCCATGGAGTCATATGAGAGAGAAACTAGTCTCGTGGGAGATAGTGGTTCATTATATTCTACACCAGAAATTGATAATCTTATGCAGCATAGTATAGTAGTAACAGGAAACAAAACAGAGGAGATCAAGATAGATGAATTTTCTACTTTCGACAGCACGGTTTCAAAGTACTGGAATAAAAGCTATGATAGCATAAATGAACATTTACTGAGATCTGGGAAACTGGGAGTTTGTAATGATCCTTATTGTACTACTTGTCCTACTTACTTCAAGTCTTCTCAGATAAGAAATCCAAAAGCTTGTAATATACCTGATCCCAAGGTGTCTGTCTTTCTTCCTATGATAAATTATTGTTTCAATTGCCTTTGATTACATGGTACATAGTCAAACAATTTCTTCTAGATATTGGTGTTTGTGCTTTATATCTTACTTTTTACCTTTCTTTGTGTTCATTACAAAGAAAGCACTCTTTACACTCCACATATTCATTAGTATTATAATTTTAACAAAATTCTGAAGTTCTTCTGAGCATTTCATTCACTTTGCTGCTAAAGTTTACTGTTGTCTTTATCATTGTTCAATTTGAGAGTCAAGTATTGTCAACTTACAATTTTGTGATGGTTATGAATTCAAGTGAGTCGAAGTCTTACATTTAATATAAATGAAAAGGTTTAGTAAGATATAAGGAAGAAAACCCATAAAAATCATTGTTTTCTGGTTGAAGGTGGTGTCGATCCTTTATGTGAGTGTAGCTTATTTTTCACTGGTTTTTGAATCTATCTGGTGAATCTAATTCTCATTTTCCTAAGGCACTTATAAGCTTTTCTTTATCATTACACTTTATCTTATTGTGACCTTTTTCATTTGCCTTTGTAGACATTTATCATTTGCTATCACTTTCTCATTACCAATTATACTTCAGTTTTCAATGTTTACAGTTTCAGAATGCTGGTTATGGGGATGCCAAAGGATTCACTAGAAAACTTTTTTCTCTATGTTCATCTTTTGTTCCTGGAGTTATGAATCCTCACTCTAAATTCATACAACAGTGGAACAAGGTTCTTGCCAGTTTTTGCTTGATTGCAATTTTTGTGGATCCATTATTTTTCTTCTTATTCTATGTTCGGCAGGTATAACTTATATAGTTATTTTCCTTTTATTTAATTACACAAATTTTGTAAGTTCTAATGAAATATCTTTTCCTGCAACTGTGAAATTTAAATTTGCATTTCTCGGATGCAGGATCATAATTGTATAGTTATCAATTGGAAATTGACAAAAGCACTTGTTATAGTTAGAAGCATGAATGACTTCATATATTTCCTTCACATTCTTCTCCAGGTAACATCCCAATAACAATCATTTTAGAAGTTCCCCCTCCCATTCTCCATTCTCTAACTTTTTCATATCCATATATTCATAGAACAACAGTTTTTTAGTTTAAAAAACATTGTCTATCAGTAGATGTCATTGACTTTGCACTAATGAATATTCTGATAAATGTGTCAGAAGAGTTTTCTAGCGCTAATCTAACAGGCTTTAGGCTAGTAAAAGCCAACTCAAAGGATAACTGTAATATTCAAGGGAATTTTTGCTCTTGCTTTCTGCAAGTATGTCTGAAATCTTGTTTAGTTACCCATCACTCTCATTACAGCCACCCTCAATTTGAAACAATTATGAATCTATAAATTGCAGATGTTCTTCCAATGTACAAGTACAGTATTTATTTATTTTGTCAACCTACTTATAAAGAATGGACTGGAATAGAACTATTATATTAGGACTTTCTCAGTTTTTTACCAGGTATCACAGTAGTTATTAAGTTAGTTTGCTTCCTTTCCAAAATTTAAGGCTAAATAACTCTACCAAGTTGCTTTGTCACAGTTTAGGTTGGCTTTTGTTTCTCCTGAGTCGAGGGTGGTTGGTGCTGGAGATTTAGTTGATCATCCAAAGAAAATTGCACTTCATTACCTGAAGGGTTATTTTCTTATTGACTTGTTTGTTGTATTTCCTCTTCCTCAGGTAATTTCTTCCCATTTACATTCTTCCTTTAGGAATTTTTTTCTTCTTTCCACTGAGTTTTCTCCTTCGAACTTACTAATTAAGTTTCTAAATGTGTTAATCTCCCAATTCCTGATTATGAAATATGCAAGCCTAACAATTTGAACATGAATTCAATTCCTTTTTATATTTGCTCTCGAATTCCTGGGCATTGTCAGTTTTGAAACTATACATTTTTTCAAGTTTCTTACTTGAGTATTTTGAGATATCAATTATTCAGTTATGATATGTTTCTTCTATAAGGCACACATGAGAAAACTTATATACTATGACAGAATCTACAGAAATTACTGCTAATTGTTAAAAACTTATAGCTATAACGTGCATACACTTGAACAACTTTTATCTCTCATAAAATTATCCAGATAATGTTATTGACTGTTCTACCAAAGTCCTTGAGGGAAGCAAACTATGCTAAGAATGTTCTGCGTGCAGCGATCCTAGTGCAGTATATTCCCAGATTATTCAGATTTCTGCCTATGCTGTTTGGTCAATCTCCAGCAGGATTCATATTTGAGTCAGCATGGGCAAATTTCATTATAAATCTTCTCATTTTCATGCTAGCTAGCCATGTTGTTGGCTCTACCTGGTACCTATTCGCTCTACAGGTGAATAAAAATGGCATTTATTTGATGCTTATTTCAAAAATACCAATTTTCTTCCTCACTAAAACTTCCTATGCACCGATGTTTTTTTACTAGTATCAGATACTAATTGTTTTCCTGCCATCCAATCCTGTTAAGAACAGAAATTGAAAGAGTAAAAAGTAGAACTTGATTGATTCATTTGAATGCACATTCCCATGTGCTTGTAGTATAACAATATACAGTGAGATTTCTAGGAAGGATGAACTGCTTTGTGAATATGATATTAGTATGTCCTCTTAAAGTAAATTTTTTCTTTGTAGATATGATTTTAGTCTTGGAAATCACAAATTTAATTATCAAAGTAGTTATGCTTCCTTGGATACTTTGAAGATGAGTGATTCAATCAGAATCAGGGATTTTAATTCAGTAAATGGAGGTTAACATTTAACTTGCTGAGGTTCTTCTTTTCTCTCTCTCCCTTCTTCCAGAGGGTTAATCAATGTTTTCGAAATGCGTGCCATAGTTCTAATATCCCTGGATGCCTGGCATTCATTGATTGTGGACATAGCCATGTTGGAGACAATCAACTTGGCTTATCATCAAACCAGTGGAACAATCATGCAGATGCTATTGCATGTTGGAATTCCTCTTCCAGTGGCTCTTTTGCTTATGGGATTTATAACAATGCTGTACCTCTTACTACACAAACAAACATGGTCACCAAATACATATATGCTCTATTTTGGGGATTACAGGTATGCACCTTTCTTTATTCAGCACTGGTATGCACTTTGTTCTTTATTGTTTTGTTCTTTTAGTAGTAATCTTGTACACAATATATAGAGTGGATCAAATGATACTGGTGAAAAATTTGATGCTCCTAGACCAACTCAATGTAGAAATTTTAAATGCATAAAAATGGTTTACTAACTCAATATCAAGTCATTTGTCAAGGTCCAACTAGTACCAACCAACACTCTTCAAACTAAAACTAGTGAATGCATATGAATGGTTTATTATGTCTAGTAATTATACCCCATTTGATCTTTATGCAGCAAATCAGTACTCTGGCTGGTAACCAAACACCAAGCGATTTTGTGTTTGAAGCCCTTTTTACTATGGCCATCATAGGATTGGGACTTTTGCTTTTTGCGCTTCTCATTGGAAACATACAGAACTTTCTTCAAGGTCTTGGACGGAGGTAGAACTTATCTAATACTGCAAGTTTTAAGCAAACTTTGATGGTCAAGTGCTAATGTGTTTGGTGTTGTAACATGCTTGATTTTTTTTTCCTTCCTTCTCTTCTATAGGAGGCTAGAAATGCAACATAGACGCGGTGATGTTGAGCAATGGATGAGTCATAGGCGCTTGCCAGAATACCTCAGAAGGTATATAACATTTTCCCATTTTTTCCATGAATCATGTCAACATTATCGATGGACTGTTTGTCTATTTCTTGATTCAAGTCATGGGTTGTTAAAAGTTAAACCAACTGAAAAACATCACAATTCTATGATATAGAGCGTCTATAGTCCAAAATTTCAGATAATGTGTGTCTACTTTTGTCATTTTATGTAGGTATTATGTCATATGAAATGATGGATGAAACGAATGTAAAAGTGATATAAAAGTTATGTTTGTCACACAGGAGAGTACGAGAGGCTGAACGGTATAGTTGGACTGCAACAAGAGGGGTGAATGAAGCAACACTAATGGAGAATTTTCCAGAAGACCTGCAAGTGGATATAAGACGCCATCTCTTCAAATTTGTTAAGAAAGTAAGCACCAGAATATCTGTGGCATAGATGACTAGTTATGCAACTTCCATTTTAAATTTTTGTTCTGCATAATCTGGTCTCTACTTGTAACCAACTATAATTGAATGCAAGTTTAAATATGAAGACAATTTTGAAGGAAAAACACTATGCATCCTCACCATGAATCTATGTATTAAGGCCTAACTGTGTGAAACAATCATTGAAGTTTTTGAAGATGGTTTAGCTCACTTTACTACTCTACCAATTTCTAACCATGACATAAAATTCTTCAGGTTCGAATATTTTCTCTGATGGATGAACCTGTGTTAGACGCCATTTGTGCGAGACTAAGACAAACTACATACATTAAAGGAAGTAGAATTTTGAGTGAAGGTAGTGTGGTAGAGAAGATGGTGTTCGTGGTGCGTGGTAAATTGGAGAGCATTGGAGAAGATGGAACTAGAATTCCTTTATCTGAAGGTGATACTTGTGGTGAAGAACTCTTGACATGGTATCTAGAGCATTCTTCTGTCAGCGCAGGTACACCAATAACTTCTTTCTTTCTGGTTTTTCACCTGTATCCTCCTTCATAATGCAGTGGTAATATGCTTATGACTCTACATTCTGAATCAGAAGAACCACACTAAAAAAAAATTATCAAATAGAAACCAATTTTAGAAAATAAAATCATTAGTTGTTATATTGACGAAATGAGATAAAAAAATTATCCGTATCTAAATTAGTTTTCATTATAGATAAATAATTTCTAAATTGGTATTTAATTAGCAACCAAGATTTTAGCTATTAACGTAGAATCTAAATAATTAGTATCTAAAACTTGTAGAAAAAACTAATTTAGATATAATAATGGTTTTAGTTTCTAAAATTTAGTCAACATATCAAATTGTTTTTTCTCTAAAATTGATTTCTTTTCTAATTTTCTAATGGTGATAGTAGAGTTATAGCAGCTTAGTTCATGAATTTGATTACTGGTGCAGATGGCAGAAGAGTAAGGGTTCCAGGACAGAAGTTGCTTAGCAACAGGACAGTAAGATGCTTAACAAATGTGGAAGTACTTTCACTGCGAGCACAAAACCTTGAAGAAGTCACAATCCTTTTTACAAGATTCTTCCGCAGTTTGCGTCTTCAAGGAGCCTTAAGGTCACTCCCTTCTCCTCTATCTATACTTCTCATTCACCATTCTCTTCTCAACTTATGACTTCAACAAAATCAAAGTTAACTAATGACAATAGGCAAAAACACAGCTTTAAACTCACAAAGAGATTGATATAGGAAAATGGTAGTTAAGGATAATGGTTTATGTTCCTCTTCACTTAATTCATTACAACAAAATCATTAAATAAATACTAATTTTAAAAATAAAAATAATTAATTATTATATTAAGTAAATTAGATATTTATTCGGATTCTAAAACAAATATCAATATCATAGTACACTATAAGAAAATGATAAAACAGAAATCAATTCTTAGAAACCAAAATAATTAGTTGCAATAGTAACTAAATTAGAGATCATTTTAGAAACTAAAAAAAAATTAATTTCTAAATTAGTTTCTATTATTGTTAAATAGTTTCTAAATTGATATCTAATTTACAATCAATGTTTTTGCTACCAAATTTAGAAACTAAATAATTGGTACTTAAAACTTTGGTGGCTAATTAGATACCAATTTAGAAACTATTTAACAATAATATAAACTAATTTAGAATTTTTTTTTTTAGTTTCTAAAATGGTCTCTAATTTAGTTACTATTACAACTAATTATTTTGATTTCTAAAAGTTGATTTCTATTTCATGATTTTTTTGTAGTGATGATTTCTATTATTGACGATTAGTTTATAGATTTATATCTAATTAATTATCAAAATTTTAGATACCAACCTTAAAATCTAAATAATTGGTAACTAAAACTTTGACAGTTAATGTTAATTTAGAAATTATTTATAAATTAGTTTAAATACCAATATTTTTTAGTATTTAAAGTAGTATCTAATTTAGTTTATAATAATTAATTATTTTTATCTTTAAAATTAGTTTATATTTAATAATGTTCCACGAACTTTTCTTTTCAGAGAATATGTGTATTATATTTCAAAAAAAATAAAAAAAATGTGTATTATATATTTTTCACTCTAGTCTAGTGTGTTTGTAGAAACATATATGATTCTTTTGAAATCCATGAATAACATATGATTTGATAATTGTGTTATTTTAGGTATGAATCACCCTATTGGAGATCCCTTGCAGCAATCCGCATTCAAGTTGCATGGAGATACAGAAACAAACGACTAATAAATAAACATTCAGATTCTGAGTTCTTATAGATTATATGAACAACTGTGGGAAACTATAGAGATGTAAATAAATCATAAATAAGATAACATGACATTTGTTAGACTTAGGTAGTATTTAATATATATATTAATAAAAAAAATACAATACAATTGAAAAGGTTTAAGTAACATTTATTAAAGAAATAGTCTTACTAACTTTGGTAAAAAAGTATCTTAATTAACATCGATTTCTAAGCTAGACCAAAAAGTAATTACAATTAACTTTAATCTATAAGTTATTATGAACATCAGTAAAAAAATATTAAATTAATAATGTTCCAACAAAAATCGAGTCAATAACAACATAACCAAAGATTAATCGAAAAGAAAGTCAGAAAAAAGAAGAAGATAAATACGAGAGAAGGTAAAAGAGTAAAACTTCATATAAAATTCGAAATGTATTTTGAATTTTCTATACATTGAATTACGTTTTAAAAAAAATCTCATTCAAACATACTAAAATATTTGTCCTATTTAAAAGGTGTTAAAAACTAATTTTGTTACATATAAAGATAACACGCATTTTCAATTTGTAAGTTTATTTTAATATTTGTAGTATATTCTTCATTGTTTTAGTAAGAGATATAAGGTGAACTTGTAAGAAAAAAAAATTGCTACAAGACTATTCCTTTTGCTCTGTTGGCTCTATATTGGTCTTGTAAAACTTGTACAGTGGTCAAGCTTTTTCGAAAAAAAAAATACTTATAAAAAAATGTATATTACCATGATACAATGAGTTTTTCTATTCTTTTGAAGTGTATTAATATTTTATATTATTTAAAAAATTTATTTTACCGTTTATTTCCATAATTATACTGAATTTTGATTATCTGAAATTTGGCAATAAATTGAGACATTAGAGCGAAACTTTAAAATCAGCTAGCAGATATTATTATTTCATTTGGTTGCTATTTATTGCTAGATGTCTTTCATTTTATTTATAAAGGGTAAGTTTGAAGTTTAGGATAAATTAGATATTATCAATTAAATTTTTATAGTTTATTAATTTAAAAAATTTAAATTTTTTAATTTAGTTATTGTTGTTTCATTTTTATATTAATTTTTTTTTATTATAAAAATGTTTTCATAGCATCATTATGCAACTTGACATCTTAACTAGGCTGACACTTCAAGTAACAACAATCATTTGCCATGAGTGATTTGAATGTTATCTTATCTTGTTACCTTCCTCAGTTGTTTCTGCATATTATTTTGTGTCAATGTAATTTTATGTTTAATATAACATGTAACTTTTATTGTTGAACGACGATAAATGCAAACAAAAAGGGAAATAAAATGAAAACCTAAATACGATTTTGGGAAATTACATAACAAATGCAAGGTTAAACAAAAGAACAAGCATGAGATTTGAATTGCGCATGAAGGACATTCAATAGTGAGACTTACTTGTGGGACATTCAATAAACAAATGTCTTTTATTGTTTTGGTTAAAAACCAAAAGGAACAACTTGTTTGGATGTGATTTAAAAGGAAGTGAAAATGAAAACGTGTTGGATGAGGTAAACGAAAACAAAGAGAAAAGTAAAACGAAAATCTAAATATGATATTGGAAGACTTGCAAAGCAAGAGTGAGGTTGGAGTTGCTCTGAAGGTTAAGGAGGATAAAAATCTTACACAACCAACTTACTTATATTTGGCCCTAACCCTTATTTTATAGTTATTGTTATGTTGTTCAACCATAGGTTTGTTCTCTCAACATCGTATTTAGATTTTTGTTTTGCTTTTCTTTTCCTCGTTGTTACCTATATCCAACCATAAAAAGTATCATTATGTTAACCACAAAACTATGTTGTCTAATATTAACAAAAAAAAAAACATATAAAGACAACTAAACAATATAGTAAGATAACAATAACATCATCCAGTTAATAGAAAAACTAAACAATAAAATTTCAATTAAAATATATATATTTTTTAATACTCAATAAACCAAAATATTTAATAAAGACTCCATTGAAAATACTCAAATTTATTAAGGATTTGAAACTTAATTAAGCAATTTATAATTTATAATTTTGTTTTTTTTTATAATTGATTCCTTTAAGAAATGTTAATAATTTTTGAAAAAAATAATTATGAAAGAATATAATTTTTCAGTGTGAGGCACATAAGCAGTTTGAGTTCAAACATGTCCCATTCTCAGCTTTGTCTGAATGACGCGTGTTTATACTTGTTCTTCATACACCTCCATAATTACTAACTACACTCCCATACTAAAAGAAAAAAAATAATTAAAATACTCTCTCTGGCTGCACCATTATAGATGAAAAAGCTCGTTTTAAAAGGTATTATATATGAGACATTGCTATTGAGACACCCCTATTTTACTCTTCACACATTACTGCACTTATACGTATATAGTATTCTAAAAGAATAATTATGAAGAGAAAAGTAATTTACTTTTCTGATGTTTCAAGGGATTTTATTAAAAGCACAAACATATATTTTAAATATACTTCATTAAATTAAAACTATATCTTGGAATCATATGATTTTTCAAAATCACAAATCTTGAAAATTAGGATTTTTATGAATAACTACATTTGGTTTGATGTTGTTAAAAATATTTATAATTTTTTTATTTAAAATCATAAAATAATTTATTATATTTTCAATTAAAATCTTTAATGTATTGTAAAAAAATCAGTCCATAAAATAATTTTATTTAAGAATGTTGTGAAAAAATATAAAAAGATATTATTACGTCAATGTTGAGAACACGTGTTTGACCTAGTTTTGTTTTTTTGGTTGTTAATTTAAGAGGTGACATTGATCCATTCTTCAAGCCTTTCTTTCCTCTATCTTAAATTAAAACATTCCAACTACCCAGTATTATATAACTTAAATTAATTAAGTTAAACTTTTTTTATAATTAGGTTAAAGCTAATTCAATTTTGTAAGAGTTGCATAATTAATTCCATAAGTATTATTTTAAAATTCACCTAATTAAAAATATTAAATAATAATTATATTTATTTTATTAATTAAATGTATATTTTTAAAATATTAAACTGTTCAAATATCAGAAAATATAGGTTATTTAAAAGTTATTAATCTAATATAAAATTACAATTTTAATTATAATCTATATCTTAATTTATCTAACCCATTCAAAAATTGAATTAAATATAATTAAAAAGTATAAAAAATTCAATTCAACTTAGCTTTGATATTTATTTATTTAATTGGAGAATAAATTTATCTAAACCTAACATAATTCAATCTAACCCAACTCTACCTATATGAATCTTTATTTATGTTTTGATTAAAGATGTTCCCTTACGTTGTTAGGCTATAAGATTTTGCTTTTTAAAAATTTAATTTAAATATAAACTATTATATATGCTAAAGTTATTAATTTTATGTTTAAAAATTATATGTATGTACAAAATTTATACCATCAAGGTATGTAACATTAAACTCCTATTATTTCAACCATATATATTAGGTGGTAATTACTTAAAATAAATATTTGAGATTTTGACCAGTTTTCAAATATTGTTAATTCAATACTTTATTCTATGTAATGCATGACATAAATGTTTATTCTATAATTAATTTTATCAAAAATAAATAATTTTAAATATAAATCATATTAAATTAAATATTTTAAATTTATAATGAAAATATATACTATAATATTTAACTATTAATATATTTTTGAAAAAAAGTACTATATAACGTAAAATAAAATAAAATGGATTAAAAATTAGAAAATAAATCCTATAAGGCTAAGGCTAACATACTTTTCTTAAATGGCGTATCCGTGTCGGATATACGTATCGGTGTTGACACTCGTACGACATTCGTATGACACATATTGGTGAAGTGTTCAATTCAAAAAATACTTGTTGGATTTTTAAAAATTCTAGTACGGTTCTATAACACAATTTTAAAAGGTATAAATACAATAATTTTCTAAAAACTCAAATTTATTGCATAAATTTTTATTATGATTATAAAAATAATGAACAAATTCTTTTGAACCAGTCATGCAAAATATCTTCTTGCTCCCAAAAGAATTTGAAACATACTTTTGCACATAAATATTTATTTTCAATTTATATAATTCAAAATTATGTAATATATAGATCCGTGTCCCCGTGTTCTACATTTTAGAGATTATACGTATCTCCGTATCCTACATTTTAGAAATTATACGTATCTCCATGTCCGTGTCAGTGTCCGTATCAGTGCTACATAAACTACATTACTATCTTAAAAACAACTTTATTACATAAGTAAAAACATAAGTTCACATGTGTATTTACATTTTTATTGTATTCAAATATATATAGTTTTATAATTTTAATAAATATTTAATTAAAAAAAGAAAAATAATATAATTGAATATATACATATATATAATTTTTTAAATAAATTTTAAAAAATATTCAACCATTTATTTTGAAATAAATAAATAAATAAATTATTTTTTATTTATTAAAAGATAAAATTATTAAATTAAGATTTTTACTAATTGTTTATCTTCCTTATGTAATGAAACTCTGTTATTTATGGAGAGAGAAGTTTGGAATGTGTTGATCTGTTGAGAGTAAAACATAAAACAGACACCGAAGAAATTCGATTATCTCACAATTGACTTTGTCAAACACAAAGTCTTCTTCTTCACAACTCTCTCTTTCTCATGGTTGTTGGTATTTAAGTGTTCAGTTTCACACTTTCTTCTCCTTATCTTCTGAACTCAACTCTCTGTCAGAAACTGCTTTTTTTGCCTTTCACCATGATCACCAAGCTCCCAAAATTGCATTCTTCAACATGAATTCTTTGTGGGGTTTTCACTGGGAATTCAATTCCTCTTGAACCAGCTCTTGCTCTTTCTGAGTTTGTTTTCTCTCTTGCTTCTCTTTTTCGTTACTGTTCCTAGTTCTTGGCATTTTCTGTAACAAGGGCTTACTAGTTATTATTACATTATACTGAATTCTTCAACTGATTCCTGACCCCAGTTGCAATTTATCACAATAGGTTATGGTGCTTCATATTGTTTATAAGTTGGTGTATATGTGTTAAATTTCGAGTTTAAACACACGCACTGCTGCGTGTATAGGTAGGAACATTGCCGAAAAGGTATAAATGTGTTTGTAAACTGTTAAATTTTCTCTTAAAACTAGGATGGTACATGAATTTCAATGATTGTATTGTCAGGTTAGGTCGGTTTAGGTCAATTTAGTAATGGGTTACTTTAAGATAAGGGATTTGTCACTTTTCTGTTGATATAAGTTGCAATTATTAGTTGTTAGTTTTTGTGTAATCAGAAAATTTCAAATGTATAGACAAATATATCATTTTATAATTGACACTTAACCTCATAAGAACAAGGATCTTCCTTGTGATTTTGCTTAAGTTTTGTTATTTAGGAACAAATATAGTCTTTGGTCTGTTATTTTCTATTTTTATATTAATTTATGCTTTCCCCTTCCAAGTTTTGTGCTAAATTGGATTGTTTTGCTTTAAACTTGTTGATGTGGTGCAGAAATGTATATATTGATGTTTTGTTAGTTCAATATAAAAAAAGAGAATCACCAGGGAAACATGGCTGATTTTGAAAAAGATGAGGTTCCTATGCTGTCTGAAACACGTGCTCAACTATCTGATGATGTCGTGGATTCTAATTTCCGGAGGCTAGTATCTAGAACACGAAGTGCTTCAATGTCGATTCCTATGGCTTCCTTGGAATCATATGAGAAAGAAACTAGTCTTGTGGGACATACTGGTCCCCTTCGTAGTGTGAGCAAAACCCCCTTTGTGCACATGAGTGGTCCATTGTATGCTACTCATGGAACTTCAAATCTTTCAGGTCAGAATAGTGCTGCGATAGGAAACAGAGTAGTGGAGAGTAAGACAGAAAAGTTTTCTTCTTTCAATGGCGCAAATGAAAATCGTTGGGATAATGACTATGATAGAAAGAATGAACACTTAATGAGGTCTGGGCAGCTGGGAATGTGTAATGATCCTTATTGTACCACTTGCCCCACTTATTTCAAGGCTGCTCAGCCAAGAACTCGAAAAACTTCAGCTATATTTGATCCCAAGGTACTTTTCTTCCTAAAATAGATTTGTATTTCTGCTTGAATTTAAGAAAACATTGTCTTCTATGTTTGAAGTTGACTTTCACTATATGCTGAATAGCCATTTATTACACAAATGTGATTTTGTACTGCATATTCATCTTTTTTCTGACCAAATTCAGGTGTTCACGATAGATGATTTTATCAACCTAATTATAAGCATTTCATTGAGTTATGCTGTAACTTTGTGCTTCTTAAGTAGCATTTGTCATACTCTGCACAGCTTCACTTTATGTCCTATTGTTATCACTTAGTAAGATTAAATGCTTATGATTTTGCTCTTAAAATTAAAAAAAAAAAAATTATTCCAGATGAACTATTTATATTGTTCTTTTTGTGGATATCATTGTCCATTTTTGGGGCAATAGAAGTATTGTCAACAAACAATACTTCATTACTTATGCAACACTTACATTCTGAAGGCTACTATAACAGACTTTTCTGTATCCTTATACCTGATATTCATTTGTTTATATAGACACTTGTCTGCTGTCACTCTCACAACCAAACTCACTTTCATTTGTGTTTTGAATGTTTGCAGTTCCAGCATAACTTTTACGGGGATGCTAAGGGTTTTGGAAGAAAATTTTTTTCCTTCTGCTATGCATATGTTCCTGGAGTTATGAATCCTCATGCAAAAGATGTACAGCGATGGAACAAGATTTTGGCCATTTTTTGCTTGGTGGCAATTTTTGTTGATCCATTATTTTTCTTCTTAATCTATGTGAAGAAGGTATGGATTTTTTTCCTTTTATTTAATTAAATCTTCATAGGTGTAGATACTTGTCTTTCCCTGCAACTATTTTTGCAATTTTATATTTTTCCACTTACTATGTGCAGGATGATAAATGTATTGCTATCGATTGGACGATGACAACTACACTTGTTTTTTTTAGAAGCATTAATGATTTCATATATTTCTGTAACATTCTTCTCCAGGTAATTTCTCAGTAACTACTTTTTTAGAATGTCCCCCATTCCGTTATGTTTAATTATGGTAATGATGCCAATTTGTTAGCTTGAATTATATGATTGAGATCCTTCCTTGTGAACAAGTGTTTATTATTCATTTTTTCTATTTTTGAGAAGGTAAATATACTGATAAATGTGCGAAAGAATTTTCTAACTACAGAATAACAGGGTTTAGGTTCTTTGTTTCTTTGCATCATACATAAATATTCGCTAGAGGAATAATAAGATCATTGGAGCTCAATCATGTGCCAAACATCTCCTGCTAAACTTCAAATCTTTGTAAATAAAGAAGCAGGATGATATAAATTGTCTTTTGTTTTGGTATAGATCACTTTCAACTTAAAGATACAGTACTGATTACTGAGTGTTTCATGTTTTAGTATGTACTCTCTTTTTGCTTTTGGATAAAGGTAAGCAGACAAATTTAATAGATAGAGAGTGCAAGAACATGTATCTGGTGGAAATAGAGTATATTTAGTAAACATCACAAGGAAACACAGATAAAGATTGCTGTGTGCAGCTCCAGCTTAAAGTATTAATAAAAAGCTTCTTAAACATATCTCTGCGTGGCATTCAGTGTCATAAAGTAATGCAGATCTTCTTGAAGTAACTGCTAAGCATTGCATGAGATTGTTGATGATACTTCCTCTAAATTTCTTAACCTTCCAGGTTAAAATGAACACCTACGAGCACAGTCATATTTAACCAGAAAAAATTAAAGTAGAATTCCATCTTATGAACATTCAGAAAATGGAGGCCACGTACTTTCTCTCATGTGGTGGAGGATCAAGTACCAAAGATATTTATCGTAATTGTACTAATTATTCATGGTTGCTGCAATTCCGGATTTACCTCAGTGTATTTGGCATTAATCTTCAATATTTCCCGATCAAAATTTCACCCATTCACTCTATTGCCACATTTGTTGCAGAAAATCTTTCATAGTATCAGTTTTTCCTCTTAGATACAAACCTAAAAGTTCTTTTTTTGTTTATATTTATTACTTTGTTGGCACTTGGCAATATGGTGTCAAACTGGAAGAAAAAAATGGAACGATAAATTGACTAGGATGATATAGAATGCTGGACCTTGACCTTATTGATAATATATTGCTGCAACTTGTGTATGTGTTACCTTTTATATTATTAGTTCAGGTCAAAATGAAAAGAAAAACGCATGTATCCTGAATCTTAAATATGACTTTAGAGTTTCATAGTTTTGTTTGCTTCTTTACAGTTTAGGCTGGCTTATGTTTCTCGTGAGTCAATGGTAGTAGGTGCTGGAGATTTAATTGACCATCCCAAGAAAATTGCTCTTAATTATCTGAAGAGTTATCTTTTTATCGACCTATTTGTTGTATTTCCTCTTCCTCAGGTAAACTTCTTACCTTCTCCCTTTTTGATTTGTGGTAACCTTTTTTATATTGTTTCTTTGGCTGAGTTTGCTCATTGTAACTTAGTGTTTTGGGTATTAGTGTTATATGCCACAAAGCGAAAAGTTTACTGTGTGAATTATGAGATGTACCATCCATACAATTGATTATGAATGCTTGTTGATATTTCTCTTCATTTCAGTGGTTCTGTATCTTTTGATTTATTAGAAAACATGAAGTTCTTTGATGTTGCCATTCACTGAGATTATTAGTTTGGGTTTCATATATATATATATATTCAAATCCACCCACCCAAAAAAAAAAACACAATAACTGGGATTGGGATTTTATATGAAGTTGAGTTTTTTCTTGGTTCTTTCAAAACATCAGTGATTTAGTTGTGATTTTTTATTATTCAAATTAAATAAGGAGTGCTTGAAACTAGCTATCAAGTTTTCTATGATTGAATCTTTTGTTATTAATTACTGTTGTCAGGTAATTAAGAGCATGAGAGCATTGTGGATCTATCTTTTACAATTAGTTTTAGTTATAAAGGGTATGATAACTCGCTAATATCCAATTACCTTGAAACATGTATATTCCAAAGGCCCACTTATTTTGTGTTGAAATTGAAATTAATTAAGAAAACGAGAGCATTGAAGATCTAACTTTTATAATTAGTTGTAGGCTAGAAATGATTTTTATAGCAGAACAATGTTTTAAGTGCTCTGAAATTTTGTTGTTGTCATGTTGTCTTTATCTTTATAAACTGCTTATTGTTCTATGTCGTCTTGTTCTAATTCTAATGAACCTCAATGGTTGAACAATTTGTTGTGTTCTGTTGAATAAATAGTGTGGAGAACGGACATAAACATGTCCTTGACATCAAGCAGGCAGTAGTGGAAGGAAAGGGTTTCAATCTGTGAAAAAGATAAATGGTTTATTGTGTACTTTTTAAATTCTTTGTTATGACATGTAGTGAAATATTTGCAGATAATGATATTATCTGTCCTACCAAAATACCTGGGATCATCTGGAGCAAATTATGCTAAAAATCTTCTGCGTGCAGCAATCCTTGTGCAGTATTTTCCTAGATTATTCAGGTTTCTGCCTCTGCTAATTGGCCAGTCTCCAACAGGATTCATTTTTGAGTCAGCCTGGGCAAATTTCATCATAAATCTTCTCATTTTTATGCTATCTGGCCATGTTGTTGGTTCTTTCTGGTACCTCTTTGGTCTACAGGTGAGTAAAAATGTTATTTGAAGTTTCATTTTCAGAAAGTACAAAATTTCTTCTTCCTATCTAAATTTCATAATTTGCTTTGATTTCATGTTGCGTGGAAAAGGAGAATAGGTTGTATAGAATATGATAGTATGTTACACAAAATATAAGCAAAATAAAGTATGAAAGTAGTATGTTCTCAGAAATTTAATCCTTCTAAACTTTTGTAATGTTGATAATGGCATTCAACTATGAGAATTGTTATGTTTCCCTGCATGCTAGATGACCTGTTTAGAATCAGGAATTTGATTCTGTAAATGATGGGTGATATTCAATTATAACCTTCTCTTTTATCTTCATCTTCCTTCTTCCAGAGGGTTAATCAATGCTTGCGAAATGCCTGCCATGATTCTAAAATGGGTGGATGCTCAACATTTATTGATTGTGGCCGTGATTCTGGGCATAAGTCAGTTACATGGAGCCAAAATGTGAATGCCACTGCTTGTTTGAATTCCACTTCTGGGGTTTTTCAATATGGAGTCTATGTAAATGCTGTACCACTTACTATAGAAACTAGGGTGGTAAAAAAATATGTATACGCACTTTTTTGGGGCTTCCAGGTGTGTATTTCATTCTTCTCTTTTATTTTTTTCAGTTTCGTAATAATGGTTTACATCTGTGAAAATCCAAATAAATTTAATAAAATACATGCATATATATAGGGGGCACATATAAGTGAGAACTTGATATGAACTAGTATGGAGTATTCAATCTTACATGGATGGTTAAGATTATTTCCTCTAATCTCTAACACTCTCACATGATATATGCCAATGAGTGTCTTTCTATGAAGATACTATTTGATGCAATCCTTCTTGAGTGTTGGATGGAATTGATGGAAGGCAGCAGAATACTTGTAGATTTGTGGAGGAAGCACTGAATGGCTATGGAGGTTTATGGGTTTGGGCATGAGTTTACAAGGTGCAAAGGCCAAGGAAGATGTTAGACCAACTTACTTGAGTTTCTAAAATGCAAACGAGCATCATGGAAGAGAGACTTGGAGAAGTGTGCTGAGCATTTCATAAACACTATTTCATATATTAATCAAGTCTAGAATTTACAAGAGAGAAGCTTCTCATTTATAGACTAAGGAAAGACAAGTGGCACTAGGAGGTTGAAGAGGCATTGGTATGTGGTGCCTAAGGAAGTGGAGAAGCATGAATAGTCACTTTGGATGAGAGACACATGGCACCATCTTGGAAGCCTTGAAGTGGTGCCATGTGGTTGCCTTCTTCTTGGTCTTTCAAGGCCCAAAATCCTACACTAGTTTGGCCTGGAATACAAGGTCCAAAAATACTATTCTATTATTTACAAAATTTATACAAAACTAAGGCAGATATTTCTACTGTAATCTTCAAGTTGATCTGATGCTCTTAGTTGAGAGAAAAGATGTGTTTAGCAAGGATGGTCCTCCATCACTATTTGTGTTTAAAATCAATGTATGTGTGTGTGTCAGGATTAATTCCTCTAAGATTATCTGTGTAAGATCAATTGATCTATGTCTGTCGAGATCTAAGAAGCACAAAGTCTTGTATATAGTGGTTTTTAATATGATATTCCTCAACAGTTATACCTTTGTCATGTTTGTTACAGCAAATCAGTACTCTGGCTGGTAATCAAACCCCAAGCTATTTTGAGTGGGAAGTCCTTTTTACTATGGCCATCATAGGTTTGGGACTCTTACTTTTTGCGCTTCTCATTGGAAACATACAAAACTTTCTTCAGGCTCTTGGACGCAGGTAAAAAATTTTGCTATTATTTTTGCCATGCCCCATGTTGATGACAATGTTTCTCTTAATGCATGTTTTGAAATGGATTATAATAATTTTGCCCTTCAAGAGCTTTCTCTAAAACTAGAACAAAAAATTATTTGTTTCTTTAAAGTAAGCTGAATAACGTGTACTTAACCTAACCTTATCTCTAGTTAAGTACACTTTATAAAATCGGCTTGTAAGGTTAAGTTTGCATCCACTACAAGCCGATTTTATAAAGTGTACTTAACCTAACCTTAAAGATAAGGACATATACTTATCTCTAGTCAATGTGAGATTTCCAACAAGTCCCTTTGGATATCTTCATCCATTCTCCTGCAGGCCATTACATTTGTCTTGTAGTCTATGCTAACAACATTGTCATCATAGAGATGGTGAAGTTGGCATCTAATATTTCTTGGGAATTGAGATAGCCTAATTACATTCCTGTGTGTTGTTTATCACTCAACATAATTCTCTCATTGACATCTCTGAAGAGACTAGTACGCTTTGACCATCATCATCCTTATAGTGAGTTGTGTAACTGACTTTACTACTTGCTAACAACTAACTACCCTAGGAGTCGAATAAGAGCTCTTCTAATAATGCAATACTCACACAAAGCTTATCTATGACAACCTAGCTGCACACCATATTTCATCAAACAAGGTCTTCCATAAAAGGACCCAATGGAGATCGATTGTTAGTCTGTTAAAAGAGAATTTCTTTCCAGAAAAATCATAATGACTTGTTTACTCCATTGATAAGCTGGCATGTGTTCATTAAGTCTCTTTTATTCTCGGGTTGAATATATCTGTAGCAAGATTATCACATTCAACATATATGTTCCATCTTGAGAGAACAGAGTCGGTGTAAATAAGACATGTTACCCATGGTTAGAATAGAATAAACACATTATTATTTGTATGATAATCATTAATTTGGGATTTGATTGTATTTACTAATTCCCTTTGTACTCTAATATATAACTATATACAGTACATGTGTGACCCAGTATCACAACATTATCCTTAATTTCTTTAAGGATCATAATGTGCTTGATATATTTTCTTCCATCATGATTACAGGAGGCTAGAAATGCAACTTAGAGGCCGTGATGTTGAACAATGGATGAGCCACCGTCGCTTGCCAGAAGTTCTAAGAAGGTATGAAATGTTCTTATTCTTTTCACAAGTCAAAACGCCCACATTTTCAAAAGGTTATCTGTCTATTGGTTGATTCAATTCATTGCTTCTTTACTCTCCACCTCTCCCTGCAACTCCTTTTCATCCTTACTCTTGCAACTTAACATCTGTGAAAAACATTCTAGTGACAACCTGTCGCACAATCCATTTCCTTGTGGATTGTGTTAAAAACTGGTTTTCTGATAAAACCTTTCTACTTTTAATTACTCAATAAGAGCTGTGGGAGTTCAATAAAGCTTGTGGTAAAAAACGACTTGAAAGCCCATTAAACTTGCAAGGATGGTGGGATATGAGCAGCAGATTTCATGCCTCAAGCTCTTGCACCCACACCTACTGCTAGTCACTTTAAAATAAGATGAGACTAGGCAATGTGGGACTTTTGGCTTTTAGAATTGCACATGAAACACAACATTAAGTTCCTAGCCCTAATAATCATAGATATATCAACAATTTAAGTATATTTGGAGCTATATAATAAAGTATGTGAGTAGAAATGAGCATAATGTCTACTTGTTTTTCAGTTTTATGACATGTTATGGATCACAAACAATGAACGATTGATACATACTTTATCTTCCATACAGGAAAGTAAGAGAGGCTGAACGGTATAATTGGGCAGCAACAAGGGGAGTAAATGAAGAGATGCTTTTGGAGAATTTGCCAGAAGATCTCCAGACAGACATAAGACGTCATCTCTTCGACTTTGTTAAGAAAGTATGCCCCAGAAAATTTGTTGCTTAAATGACCAGTAATAATTAAGAAAAAAATGATTAATTTTTATGTTGAATTTAGTCTTCAGATGTTGGGTGAACTTCGAAACCTCCACTCATGGTGTTTCTTTCAAAATTGGTTTTTTAGGTGTCTGTCTATTGTAACCAACTACATTTAACTACAAGTTGAATATGAAAAACTTAAACCATTTTGAAAAAGCTTTGTTCTTATTCATCATGAAACCAAAACTGTGACTCATCAAAAGCCAAGGCATTCAACAAACCTGTAAGTTCTGTTATGATAATTTTCTGAGAATCTGAAACACTACAGGTTCGCATCTTTGCCCTCATGGATGAGACTATCTTAGATGCAATTTGTGAGAGACTAAAACAAAAGACATACATCAAAGGAAGTAAAGTTTTGAGTCAGGGTTGTCTTGTAGAGAAAATGGTCTTTGTTGTTCGGGGGAAATTGGAGAGCTTTGGAGATGATGGAACTATTGTTCCCTTAAGTGAAGGGGATGCTTGTGGTGAAGAACTTCTGACATGGTATCTTGAGCATTCTTCTGTAACAACAGGTATAGCCATACATACTTGGTACAATGATATCATGCATGTTGAAGTAGAGGCAGCAGAAGTTGCAATTTTTCAACAACTCAGCCTCACTACAAAATGAGAAACATGTTTAACCAATGTGTTTCTTGACTTTTGCAGATGGAAAAAAAGTAAGGGTTCAAGGGCAGAGGTTGCTGAGCAATAGGACTGTAAGATGCTTAACAAATGTGGAGGCATTTTCACTTCGTGCTGCAGACCTTGAGGAACTCACAATTCTTTTCACAAGATTCTTGCGGAATCCTCATGTTCTAGGAGCTCTAAGGTATTTCATTTCACTCCATTTCCTTGTTGTATTTTGGTTTATCTTTCAACTTAATCTTGAACTTTTTCACCTACAAAAATGAACCTCATTCAACGGTATCATTTCATGAAGAGCATTCTTCCATTAGGTTTTACTTTTATGGACACAATATAGTTGTATATCTCACATCGACTAGTGATAATGACATTTCATAGTATACAAGTGGAAGTAAACCTCACCTTACAAGTCGATTTTATAAGGTTGAGTAAAGTTTAAAGTTCACTTCTTAATATAGTATTAAAGTCATTTATAATCTATCCTAGTTTGACATGTGTCCAACATTCTTCAAATCCATCCTTTTTTTCCTTGGATGATCTTAATATGCATGCAACTAGTATGCTTTTTATGCCTCATTTGTTTTCAAAACAAGGGCTCTAACAAAATGATTTGAAAATTGTATCATGTTAGGTATGTATCACCTTATTGGAGATCCCTTGCAGCAAACCGTATTCAGGTTGCATGGAGATACAGAAAGAAGCGTCTAAGTCGTGCTTCCACCTCTCAATCAGATCAAACATTTTGATGTCTAGACTGTACTCATTAGCCACACTTTGTGATATAGGTTCTGTTCATCAGTGTATATATTAGCTATTCTTTAATAAATGCTATTGCAGGATTAGTGCTGTTTTATATAATTTGGACAATATTTACTTTATCTTAAGAAAAAAAAGTTCACATTCCAATATTAAGAGAAGATTAAGGCCAAGATCAAACTACTGTTTGAACAATATTTACTTTACGAAATCACTACTAGTACCCCCAAGTTCACTCTTCCATGTACATGTTCTACTCATTTCAAAATATGTGATATGAACCCACAAAAAAAACTCTTCTATGCTGCTAGTATTTTTCGAATTTGGAGAATATTGAAATATGGTAAGGAAATAAGTAATATTCAATTTTTTATATTAGTTAAAGAGATGAGTTTATACATATTTGTTATATTTGTTCATAGTTATTTTTATTTTAAATTATTAAGATGTTCTTAGTTTATTTAATATTTTATCTTCAAATTTATGTAATTATATTGACATTCATTTTTTTTATAATATTATATTTTTATTTTTTATAAAAAATAATTAATAAACATTTCAGATATTATGAGTGTGGATAAGGTATTTATTATGAGCTCCCAAGAAGAATGTGCTTATTTTTTAGTTTAGAAACACGTGGTGTAATTCAATTTACATCATTTTCTCTTATGGTCATCCTACCAACATTTTTTTATTTAATAATTTCTTTTGACATTATTGATTAGTCGTAACTAAGTAATTTGAAAAAAGAATTAAAAAAGAAGTACATAAATAAGTTGAGTCAATTCTGATAAGTTATCCATGTAGCCAAACAAGTCACTCAAGTGAGTGTTATAGTCAATGAGTCAAAAGGAAACAATAATTGCAATATTAACGGTGGATTTGATTAGTATTCATATGGTTATTGTGATAATGAAGAACTTTTTCTATAAACTCCACTAAAAATTCAAGAATAATGATATATTTGATTTTTTATTCTGATATTCTCCAGACCAACGAAAATTTTTCAATCTATCCGAGTTCTTTAGAGCTTTTCTAGAGTTGGTTGGATTAAAGTCAATATAAATGGTGTTAAGGATTTTATAGGTCTTGTTGCCAGTGTTGAGAATTTTAGAGACAGTGTGAGAGAGTTTGTTGGTGGATTTTCTTCTTTTTTCAGTGTTCTTTTTTATTTTATTTTTTTATCAACAAAGAATGAAATTAAATTAAAAGGGATACAAAAGGGGTATCCCAACCCTTTTACATAAATCAAACCACATTAAGAATCTCCAAGAATAAAGAGATGAACAAACACCCCAGAAGTAATAGATAGATAATGTTTGCTGCATAAGCTAGACATCCTATTCCAACTAGCACCGTGCTCGTATTAGAATGCTATAAGCACTGCAAACTGCAGCTACAAAACCATCAAAATCCGTCCTCAGTGTTCAATAGTCTATTTTTGCTTTATGCATGTGATCTATAATTGCTATTGAACAAGCTCAACAATTTGGATATTATCACTCATGGCTAGAGAGTGACTTTACCTAATCACTATGCTCATAAGTTTGACCTTATAGATTTGCTTAATTAGCTTGAGTTTGTTTGGTATTTTAGTTTGTTTCTAATTTTTACTTAAACTTTTTTTTATAATAGGTATAAACTCTATATATATTTTTGTCTAGTTTTCTTCTTTTTTTTCTATTTAATGATGGTTTCCTGAAAAAATGATTAGGTTTCATAACAATGTATAGTGTAAGTTTATTAAAATAAAAACAAGATGCACTGAATAACACACTTTGGTATATAGAAAAACAAATGAACTTTTTGTCTATTAAGAATACAAAATATGGAACACTTGTCATTGAATAAAAACAGTTACAAAAATGTTTTCCCACATAATAATTATTATTCTAATTTTTGGGGACATATCACAAAATTTTCTAGGTTTCGTGTCTTATTTAATAAACATTTCTCAAATTATGTAATTTTTAATAATTCTAATCAACTATAAATATTGTGTTAACAAATGTTGCAGAATATTCGCCTCAAATATAATAATTTAATTTGTCTCGTTCTGTTTATAAGAATCAATTAACTTATTCTCCAAAATTAAAGAAAATAATTATTTTAGTTAGCAATATTAATTTTGTCACAAATTATGTCTTTTTTTCCTAAAGTTACCTTTATCAATATTAGTGAAACGTTCCATTATTATTTTTTATATTTTGTTATCTATAATAAAGATTTTCAGTTTGGTGTACGAATTTTATATTTTTATTTTATCTTTAATTATATTTTAAATTTAAAAAATATAATAATAATATATAGAGAAGACATGTATTTAATATTTTTATTTATTTTTAATTAAATTTTAAAAATAAAAAATAACCAAATTTATTCAAATATTAAAGTAACTACTACTAATCTTTTTCATCTAACCATCATCATTAATCTATTTTTTCTTAAAATATGAAGATACATCAAATGTTTCTTTTCAATAGTTTCTGCTCTTAATAATTTACCTTATTTATTTAGTGATTATTTATTTTTAAAAATAATCCTTTAAATTTTTAAAAAAAACGCGTCAATTTAATCCTTTTTATTATATATATCAATTACTTTCCACATTTGAAAAAGAAAACTTGTTTATGTTTCTTGATAGTTTAAAATTGTCAATAGTTATGTTAACTTTTAATGAAAGTATACTTTAAAAAAAAAAAATCTACGGATTATTATAAATACATCATCATGTAAAAACTTATTTTATTTTTTATTTTCCTTTCGTATGAATTTTTAAATTTTTTCATAAGTTAATTTTAATTTATCAAAAAAATATTATTTTTTATATCGTTAAAATCTTTTGGGAACAGTTTGTCTAAACATACTCAACAAGAAAACCTTTTAACTTTTTTTATGTGTGGTGTTATTCATTAAGCATATAAATTAATAAATTAATATTGCATTTGTATTAAAAACTAAACTGACACTTCTTTTAAAAATTATGTTTTTATGAGATGTATTAAGTATTTTCTTGGGTATACCTTAAAACTTCATGCATCAATAGTATATTAGAAGTAAATGAATAATCAATTAAAACAATAACAATATTAAGAAATTACACATAATTTCCTATTGTAGTTTAAATTTTTCACACAAATTAATAATAATAGTAATAAATATATCGCTTTTTAAAACAATTATATCAAAATCACTTAAGTCTCTTAGTAAGTACATTATTTTTATTGAAACAGATAAAATGATTAATTTGAAAAATATTGAGAATAAAAAAATCATTAAAAATCGAGAACATTAGCTGATTTTGTAATTTTAAAAAAAAATACTAATTAAAATTACAATAATTTTAGAGCAAAGATAATAATATTTTTATTAAATTCAGCATTTTTAATCATCCCTTAAATCTAAAATATTAATTAACTTCTTATTTCATGTACCAAAAGCTTACACGTACACTAATGAGTAAAATGATAAGATTTTATCCAAAGTCAGAGTAATTAAAAAGTAGTATATTTAATTAGCTTTGATTTTTACTTAACATTTAATTAGCTTTGATTTTTACTTAACATTTAATTAGCTTCTCCCTTTTTTTCCAAATTTTCTTATTACATTCCCTACACACAAAGCAATTACTGTTGATAAACCTTTTTTTCTTCATCCTACTTTTTTTTTGTTTTTCCTTTGTTTTTCTGTGGACACAGAAAGAATATGCAACTGTTGTGAAGTTTTCACACCCCTTTTGTTTTTCTATGATATTTGAACACAGATTTGAAGTTTTGGAAGTGAAAAGAAAAAAGTGGAGGAAGAACACTCTCTTATCTTAGGCCTTTGTGAAGGTAACAATATGAATATTTCATTTCAACATTCCTTTTATCTTCTCTTTCCCATCTTTTTCTTTCTTATATTTGTGTTTGTAGAATGTTGGATCTCTGAATCTTTGTCTTGGTGGTTGTGTTTTGTTTTGTCATTATTTTTCAATTTGGTGTTATTTAAATCATGTGAGTATTTTAGATTATATGCTAATTGGATGTTCATCATCATGTTTCACTGATCCAGCCTAAGATGCCTTTAATCTGTTTGTATAATAGCATGATTGCATTTACCACAAATAAATTGCATGATTATATATTGGGTTATCATTAAAATAAATTATTAAATAAAAATTAATTTTAAAGATAAAAAATATTAGTTGTTATATTGACTAAATTTGATATTAGTCTAAAATTAAAGAAAATATTTTTTTTTTAGTTGTTCTATTTAGTTTATGATCCCTCTATATTTTGTGATTGATAATTTTTTTATATTATTTTTTTATTTGGATTACTTTTTCTTTTTTATTTGTTATTTTTCACTAAATAAGATTAGTATATTAATAGTTTTTAAAATTAATTTTGTTTCGATTTAAGTTTGTTAAGATAAAGTCAATCACTGTATTTGAAATATTGTCCATTTTAAAACTCAAATCTCCGTCATGATTTTGTTTGTGTCTCAAAAGATTAAGAATGAATTAACATTGATCTTAACTTCTAAGCAATGCTTGACCGATACTGAACCTAGGAAAACAAATCCTAAAATATATTAAATGTTTAAAAAGGAGATGAAATAGAATAACACATACATATCTCATCATCATAATTAATACTAGAAGATGTATAACTCACTGAATAGTTCAAGTTGTAAAAAAATATGTAAAAATATATTTAGTTTTTCTATATGTCACAGTTAGTTTTCAATTTGGTGCTTACATTTTACTATTTTTTTTTATCAGCAACTTACATTTTACTATAATTTAATACCAATTTCAAGATATCAATACATCCACAAATAATGGGGATCAATTTTAAAATAATAATATGTATAAGAATTGAATTAAAAATTATTCTCTCAGATAAAAAATGTCTTCTTTTTATCTCTCATTTATAAAAATGAATCATTTGTATTAAAAGAAAAAGGATTAAAAAGAGACAATTTTTTTTAAATAGAAAAGATCAAATCTAACATGTTTTTATAAAAGAAACCATTATTTTGAAGGAGTAAAAGCAAATATTGTTCTATTTGCAGACATAGAAAAATATTCAAATCTAAAAACATTCATTTGAAGGATCAAGTTTAAAACAGACAGAAAAATACATAAGCATTAAAAAAACATGAAAATCCAAACCAATACTTATCACATGCTAGCTATTATCTAACTCACGAGCTTTGTTGCAGTTTCGTGGATAACAAAGTAACATCCAACAAAGATGTTTTCTTGCTCCGTCCTTGCATTTCAAGTCACAACTATCACTTTGTTGCATTGCAAATCATCACCTCTCTCTCTCTCTCTCATACACTTTGTTCATATTTACACAAACAAACCTCTCCATTTATCCCATAATCAACAACCTCACAACAATGCATGCTTTAACTTCAATCACAAAAGCATAGTTGCTGGACTTTTCACTGTGATTTTCTCCAGTCAGGTCTTAATTACTCTCTGTGTTTCTTTTCTCTCTTGTTTTTCTTAGTTATTGCTGTTTATTCATGCACATATATGGAGGATATTCCAATAACTAGAGTTATAGATAGACTATGAAAGATTGTAAGTAAAATTATTGAAGGAAGACTCCTAAAGTATTGGCTTTTTACAAAACACAATGGCATCTTTTCATTCATGCATGTAACCAACTCCATCAAGCTTGAAAAGGCTTTGAGTAGTGCTGTGTTAGTGCTTATCCTTTTCATCATATAGTGCCTCATCGTGTTGCTATGTGACAGCTTAATTCGAATTCAAGCAGAGATGCATATGGAAGGAGCAGTGAATATATAGAACATATATTCACAAACTTCTCAGGAAAAACTTCTGAAGAGAAAAAGAAAAAGAAAACATGAAATAAATCTCTTCATAATTTAAAAATGAGTTTATATATAAACTGATTTGTAGAAGTTCTCTTCTATACTTTTTAACAAAATTAGTTTTGAGTTGTACATGAGCTATTTTAACTTAGGAAGAAACTCATTTCATTTTCTTTTCTGGAAGTCATTATGCAGAAGTTTGTCTAAACATGACTGCAGATGTTTTCATAGAAATTAGAGAGGTTGCATGGTACAAGCATTTCAATGATTTTACTATTAGTTCTGGTCATTGAATCTTTGAAATCTTAAATCTATTCTATTTTAACTTATTAATAAACTAGCAAACTATATATAAGTGAATTTGACATCATATATTCAGCTCAAAACTTTAAACTTTTAGGTGTATTAATTCTTTTCACGTATATGATACTCAAGTTGCATATTTCTATTCAATGTAGAACTTTTTTACTTACACTTGCTACTCCATCAATTTCTTAATTGTTTAGGCACAAATTTATTATTGTATTGACTCTGCCTCATGACAATTATGATCTTGCTTTCCATATGGTATCATCTTTGACTTTTCATACAGCACTGGTTATCTAATAATATTGGTTGTTTTATGGTTTACCTTCTCCCTTTCAAGTTCAACTTACACTGAAGTGTTTGATTTTAAAATTGACATGGTGCAGAAACATATGCAATGATTATTTTGTTAATTTCATTAAAATTTGCAGAATCAACAAACATGGCTAATTTTGAAAAAGATGGGGAGCATAGGCCATCCGAAACACATGCACAACAGAATGAACATTTTAGGTTTGGGAAGGTTGTATCAAGGACAAGAAGTGCTTCAATTTCTGTTCCTGTGGTCTCCATGGAGCCATATGACAGAGAAACTAGTCTTGTGGGACATTCTGGTCCACTTCCTAGTGTAAGAAAACCCTCCTTAATGCATATGAGTGGGCCACTATATGCTACCAATGGAACTGAAAATCCTTTGCATCACACTAAAGTTGTGAAAGGAAACAAAGTAGTGGATAGCAAGACAGAAAAAATTTGTATTCTTAGCCTGAAAGATGAAAATCATTGCAGTAACAACTATGATAGAAAGAATGAACACTTGGTGAGGTCCAGGCTACTGGGAACATGTAATGATCCTTGTTGTACTACTTGCCCTACTTACTTCAAGGCCTCTATGCAAAGACTTCCAAAATCTTCCACTGTGTTTGATTCCCAGGTAATAAACTACTACTTTTGTTTAGAAATCATGGACTTCCATACTTTGAAGTTCATCCAAAATCTTCCACTGTGTTTGATTCCCAGGTAATAAACTACTACTTTTGTTTAGAAATCATGGACTTCCATATTTTGAAGTTCATGTTAAATATATTGTGGCATAATAAGAGAACTTTTCAGTTTTCAGTTGTGCATGCACTTTCGATTGACAATTTTCAGTTGTCTCCTTGTTTGTTCAACACTCACTGAAGGCCACTGACAAACTTTACTCTCACAGTTCTTGATCTTATTGTGGCCTTTTATATTTCCTTTTGTATACTTCGCTACACAATGAAGCTTATTTTAACTCATGCTTACAGTTTCACTTCCACAGTGCTCTTTATGGGGATGCCAAGGGTTTTGGGAGAAAATTTCTCTCTTTCTGCACTTCATGTGTTCCTGGAGTTATGAATCCTCACTCAAAAGTTGTACAACATTGGAACAAGCTTTTGGCCATTTTTTGCATGGGAGCAATTTTCGTGGATCCATTATTTTTGTTTCTAATCTATGTACAGAAGGTGTGATTGTTTTCATTTTATTTAATTGAAAAAATCGTCTAAGTTATATGATAAGTAGTTCTGACATTTTCAAGTTACTGTTTCTTTTGCAAATTTACTATACATTTTTCCCATTCATTGTATGCAGGATGACAAATGTATAGCTATCGACTGGGACACAAGAAAAATACTTGTTTTTCTTAGAACATTGAATGATACTGTGTATTTCTTGAACATTCTTCTCCAGGTGATTTCTCAATAACTAACTTCCTTTATAAAAAAGTGTGCTAAGCATGGTCCATAGTTGAGGAAATTGGAAGGAAAATAAAAGAAACAGAAATAGTTTTTCGTGAATATTGAATATGGTTGTTGAGATTTGAAGTATAGTTTTGTGCTTTTTCATAATTTAAAGCTTAATACTAATAACTATCAAGTTGCCCCTTTGCAGTTTAGGCTGGCCTATGTTTCTCCAGAGTCAAGGGTGGTTGGTGCTGGAGATTTAGTTGATCATCCCAAGAAAATTGCACTTCATTATCTGAAGGGTTATTTTCTTTTTGACCTGTTTGTTGTATTTCCTCTTCCTCAGGTAAATTTCTTCCTGTCTCCCTTTCTTCATTAACTGAAGGCTTATTTTCTATTTCTTTTTTCTGTAAGTTTTCTCATTGTGACTTGATATTTTTAGGGTATCCACTTGTATATATTTCAAGTTTCTAATGTGGATTATGATCCAGCCTTACAGTTGAATGCAAAAACTTGATACTTTCTTTCCATTTCTTGGAAATCATCAGCTTTGTATATAACACTCCATGCACAGGAAGTATTTCAAGTCAGAAAGTTAATGTTGATCATACAACCAAAATAGATATTCTAAATTAGATTGAACTAAAACTTTCTTCTGTTTTTATGTATACACTAAAAAAACCATTAAATAAAAACCAAATTTAGAGACAAAAAATAATTAGTCATTGACTAAACTAGATATTATCTTATAAACTAAAAATATTATTGGTATCTAAAGTAGTTATTATTATTCATAAAATTTATATAAATTGGTATCTAATTAGCTATCAAAGTTTAAGCTATGATTGACGCCTTCTAAGATTGCTCAAGTTTGAAACTGATTACACTTTTGGTTTGTCATTCTGAGAAACATATTTTCGGTGGATATGATCATCTGCTTATGTACAAATAGGTGAAAGGGGAAAGAAAGTGTTTTTATTCTGTTAAAAAAATGAATCAACAATGGGATTTAGTATATGCTCATCAAACTCCTTGCCATAATGAAATATGTGCAGATAATGATATTTTTTGTCCTACCAAGCCGCTTGGGGGCATCTGGAGCAAACTATGCAAAGAATCTTCTGCGTGCAGCTATCCTTGTGCAGTATATTCCCAAATTATTCAGGATCCTGCCTCTGCTAATAGGACAATCTCCAACAGGATTTATATTTGAGTCAGCTTGGGCAAATTTCATCATAAATCTTCTCATTTTCATGCTTGCTAGCCATATTGTTGGCTCTTGCTGGTATCTCTTTGGTCTACAGGCGAGTGAAAACAACATTTGAAGCTTTTTTTTTAAATGAGAAAGAGAATGTTTGATTAAGTCTTTGTTTAAAACTAAAACGAAACATAATTTGTTTTTGTTGTCAATTTTTTTATTTGTTTGCTATGAAAACATAATTCAGTTTCTATTTTAACTTGTTTCCTTGACTTCTATACTCTTCAAACCACTGCTACAGTTTCCTTCAGCTCTCAATACAAAATTCACCAAACAAGATTTATGGTACATTTTTTCAAAAGCAGGAAAACAAGAATGAATTTCTTCCTTGCTGAATTTCATTATTTGTACCCTCACTGTAAAAAAAGCAAAAGAAATAGTACTGGATTCACATGAATGACTCTGTTTTCCAAGTGATATTGCACATAGTACAGGCAAAATGAAGTGTTACTGTCTTGTCTGTATGATATCAGTATATGCTATAAATTTAATCCTTCTAATTAATTTATTGATATTGATTGTACAATTCAGCTACCATAGTCTTGGATTCTTTAAAGAATGTGGTCCAATTGGAATCAGGAATTTGGTTCAGTAAACAAAGGTTGCTATTATCTTACTGTCTCTTTTTGTACATCTTCCTTATAGAGGGTTAATCAATGCTTGCGAGATGCTTGTGGAAAGACTCATATTGATAGATGCATGACAATCATTGATTGTGGAAGACAAGGTTATATCAGAAGCAAGTATTTTGACCAAGCATCAGCTCTATGGAACAACAACACAGATGCCATTGCTTGTTTGAATCCCTCACCCGGTGGTTTCCAATATGGGATCTATGTCAATACTGTACCTCTTACCATGGATATCAGTGTGCCTAACAAATATATTTATTCTCTATTCTGGGGGTTCCAGGTATGCATCTCATTCTTTTCTTTATTTGTTCCTTTAGCAGTAATTATGTACATTTAGTACATGTAAGGTATGAATATTGATTTCGGTGCAAATCTGAATGCATGTATGCAGCATATCTAGGAAGATGTAAGCTTTTTAGTTTTCATATAACAATTATCTACACAGATAGAATGCTAAGTTAAAAACAACTAAGTTATATGGAACCAAATCTCGCAAAACAATGTTACAAATGAGTCTTTCAATATAAGTTGAATGTTTATCCTTTTATGATTTGAGTGTTTGAGAAGTGTTTAAGCAGAAGTGTTCACTCACTCTTGATTGGTGTTCAAGCCATTCAAGTTGTTCCGAAGAAGTGTTTCAGCCAAACATAATTTTTTTCATTATGGCATGATTGAAAAGTTTCTCACATGTTACCATCTGCAAACCCTTTTTCTTTGTTAACTTATTTGGCACCCAGTGAACTCTAGAACATATCATAAAGTCCAGAGCAAACGAACTCTAACTTAAGCTCTTCAGTGACAGAACATGAATGATTTGATGCCTTCCCAATTGTAGTATAATATCTACAGTATGTTTAATGCAGCAAATTAGTACTCTCGCTGGCAGTTTAACCCCAAGCACGTTTTGGGGAGAAGTCCTTTTTACAATGGCCATTATAGGATTGGGACTCTTGCTTTTTGCAGTTCTCATTGGAAACATACATAACTTTCTTCAAGGTCTTGGAAGAAGGTACACACATAACTTATCTACAACTAAGTCTTAATTTTTTTTATAGTGTTCTTATATTACAATGCATCTGATATATTTTCTTACATGTCACTTGCAGAAGGCTAGAAATGCAACTCAGAGGCCGCGATGTTGAGCAATGGATGAGGCATCGTCGTTTACCAGAAGATCTAAGAAAGTACCAAATATTTCAAATTTCTTTAACAAATTATATTGATATACCACACTTAATGTATAAGTGATAGATTAATATTTCTTATGCAGGAAAATACGAAGGTCTGAACAGTATAATTGGGCTGCAACAAAAGGGGTGAATGAAGAAATAATTCTAGAGAATTTGCCAGAAGATCTTCAGAGAGACATAAGACGTCATCTCTTCAAATTTGTTAAGAAAGTATGCACTACAATACTTGTGGCATAATGATGTTATTATAGTAACACCATTTATAATGATTGCTATGAGAATGATTGCTGTTAACATATTGGATGAAGTTGTGTAGTCCTTAGGTCTTTTCTCTCTGAGTAAGAAACTATAAATGAAGGATGGAACTTAAATTTAAATATTTTGAAGGCAAAGCTTTATGATCTTCATGGTCAAACCAACACCATACATCAAGTTCCAACAAATATTTGACTTTTTTTTTATATATAAAGTTTTCATGTTAGGCATCACTATGCAACTCTAACATCACTATGCAACTTGACATGAAATATTTGACTCTTTTACTTAACGTTGGTAGGTTCGAATATTCACCCTTATGGATGAGCCTGTCTTGGATGCCGTTTGTGAGAGACTGAGACAGAAGACATACATAAAAGGAAGTATAATTTTGAACCAAGGTTGTATAGTTGAGAAGATGGTCTTTATTGTGCGTGGAAAATTGGAGAGCATTGGAGGAGATGGAGTTGGAGTTCCCTTGTCTGAAGGAGATGTTTGTGGTGAAGAACTTCTGACATGGTATCTTGAAAATTCTTCTTCTGTAAGCACAGGTATAGCTATACTTGGTATAATGGCAACATGCTTGTTAACCACACTTCACTAGGAAATAAGCAAAAACACCAAACGAGAAACAGCACAAGTAATCAACATTTTTTTTTCACTTGCAGATGGTAAAAAAGTAAGGCTTCCAGGGCAGAGGTGGCTTAGCAACAGGACAGTGAAGTGCCTAACAAATGTGGAGGCATTTTCAATCCGAGCTGAAGATCTTGAAGAAGTCACAAGCCGGTTCATGAGATTCTTGCGGAATCTTCGTGTTCAAGGATCTCTAAGGTCATTTATTTCCAGGTTTTCTAGTCTTGTCTATGTTAAGAAGAATTCTAAGAACAGAAGAGATGAAAGCCTATTATACCAATGAAATGATTTTCTATGAATAAATTTTAATGCTTTGTGATTACTTTGTTTTTCATATATAGTTATGTGTCACAAGTTTGAGAATTTCACTAGTAATAAACCCACTTTCTTTTCTTCAAATTCATGGTTCTGTCATGATCATTTGATCGTTTTGTTATGGCAGGTATGAATCACCTTACTGGCGATCCTTGGCAGCAATTCGAATTCAGGTTGCATGGAGATACAGGAAGAAACGTAGAAGTCATTCTATCACCTCACAATTAGATCAATCAATGAACTTGTAGAGTATTCACCTTGCTACCTACTGTTACCTCCAACCCAACATGGCAATTTTCTAGAAATTTGTTTGTCTTTTTTGTTAAACTTTAGTCAAATTATCTCTTCAGTTAAGATTTTTTCGTTAGACTTTTGTCAAATTATATAAGCCTAACTTAATCTCATAAAACCGGTTCTTAAAATAAGGTTTGCACCCACTTATATGCTATGAAAGACTCTAATATCTAGTCAATGTGGGATCTCCAACATGGTGGGAATAACTTCTTAAGTGATCCTAGAATGCGATTAAACTGAATGATGGGTGGTGGTTGATGCATTTGAAGCATGCCATTGAAGAAGGTAACGAAAGTGAGAGAGAGAAAGTTGAAGATATTATATGAAAATATGTTTTTTATTGACTATTTCATATTATTTTTAAAAATACGAATACTTATATAAATTTAAATGTGTGTATTTATTAAATTTTGCTTAAACCTCTTGGCCTAGTTATAGAGTCCAACTTTGAGGCAAAAGAAGCTTCTTCTTGCAATTGATTTTTCTGGTCTAACTGAGACAATATAATCCAAAATCTTGTGACTTATTTTGACTTTTAATCTTCACCTAGGTTTTGATTATTCAAAAAAATATATGTATTAAATTTTGTTCTTCAATCTCTATACTAGATTTGAATGTCACAATATCTAGTTTTATCCTAATTATGTATGTAATGTTTCACATAACTAATCCACAAGATGGAAAATTAGTTAAAGTTGAAAAACTTGTTAATAGTTATAAATAATTGTTAAACTAAATTATTAAATTATATGCATTTGGTGTAAATTATCAATTAAAATTATTTTTTCCTTATGACATAACACTTTAAATTTGTATTTAAATTATCAATTGTTACCATTTTTCTTATATTATAACATTCCAAATTTTAAAATACTAATTTCTAACAAAAGCTAAATCAAAATTGAGTTCTAACACATTATTTTTAACGTAAAATATTTCCAAAATCTTAATTTAATCTTCACATTGATTAAATGCCTAAACATTATCTTTATACAAGACAATATCGTTCAAAATATAAATTAAATTATAAAAATAAAATTAATTTCCCTTATGTTAATTCTTATTGTATTCTAAAAATGAAAATTAATGATCAATGATAAGAAAAGAAAAAAAATATTAGAATAACCATAAAATTATCAAAGATTTAAAATATAAAAAAAATTGTCTTATATGGAAGCTTTTATATAAAAAAAATATATAAAAAAATTCAGTAAGGACTAAAACTAACCAGAGTTATATTTGAAAATATTAAAATCATGTTTAAAATTAAATTAGTATATAGAAAAAAAATTGAAATTGGTCTTCTATTTTTTTATAATTAAGACTAAAAGTAATATTAAATTTAAGTAACCAACTTGAGCATCGAAAACTTACTTGTGTGTACAAACACTACTTATCTCTTTGTTAAGATAATGAAGAATTTATTTCATTTTATCACAATGTATTCTTGTAGGTTAAGAACTATATGTTATTAACAAATTTCCAACAATTTATATCATATAAGTACAATAAGCAAGATACATCATGCTCCTATAACAATAAGATATAGGAGACACAGTACGTGAAAAATATGAAAACAAATTCACGCACATTATTAAAGTATAATTTTTTAATTAGATAATATGAAAAATAAGCTCTTAATCAAAGTATTTGAGTTAATATTCTTGAAAATACTTAAAATGTCATAATCTAATGCTTTACATCAATTTAAATTATAAAATATATAAGTGATACACTTAGTGAATATATGAATGTATAAATTGTATCGATCGGGGTTGAATGAGAGTCATGTCACTTAGTATCATTGATCGATCGATCAGGTAAATAATCACATAACAGACTGAATGAGTCACATCACTCGGTAGCATTGACTGATCAACCACATTACGGGTCAAATGAGTCATTTTATCTAGTATCATTGACTGATCGATCGAGTGATCAACCACATAAAGAACAAATTGAAACATAAATGACAAGTAAGGAAACATCCTATAAATCAGGGTAACCTCCCTACAAATCCAGACTACATCCCATCAAAACTATGAGAAATCAACTAACATTGATTGATTGAAAATATGCGCTAAATACGATCCATGAATCAAATAGTTCACTACCAAACACTATAAATAAGCATTTTACAAAGGAGTAATGTATGTTTTTATCAAATACATTATACTCTTATACAAAGTATTGATTTGATTGTTGGAGAACCTTTTGCAGGTTAACTCCTCCTAACCGGATTATGAGTACGAGAAGAATGAATGAGAAGTGACCGAGGGATAAAAAACCATTGTTAAATCCAGTTCCAAATACTGTGTCTAGACCCACTTTGTCTATACAATTCCATAAATCATAATCAGAATCAACATATCTATAAAAAAAAACATGTTTTCATATTTTTCTAATAATTCTTAATAAAAAAATTTTAAAAAAGTTTTGGTAGGTTGTGGCCAAACCAACTACCTTATCACAATATAGATAACGTAGATTTTTGTTTTGTTTGTTAGTTTCTCAATTTTTTTTCTTTTCATTTATCCTTTACTTTTTCCACTTTTTATGAAAAAAAAAGTTATTCTTACAACTTCTCTAAAAATTATATATGCAAACATGACTTCAAACATAAACACTACCCTAAAAATTATATACTGTTTCATTTATGTATGAGACTTCGTCCCCGAGTGAGTTATTAATAATTTATTATTTTGTTTCAAAGATTGTTTATAACAATAATAGTTATTATAATTATAAAAACACAAAAATAAATAAAGAACGAATAATAAACGATTTAAAAAATTTAAACAAAATAACATCAATAGAAGGTAACAAAAATAATTTATGAAAGTAAAGATAGTTACATTTTATTTATAAATACAACTATAACTTAAATTATACAATCTCAAAGTTCACTAATCACTTAAGACTATCAAATAAAAAATACAGAAAAATAATTAAAAATCAGTGTAATAATTATTATTCATAACATAAGAAAATTTTAATACTCATCTCCATTTTGGAAAAGTAAAATGACTACTAATCCATATTTATTATATAAATAGATAGAATTAGTTATTGATTTCATTAAAAATTAAAACAACTATTTAAGAAAAATAGGATTATGAAAAATAGCAAGTAAAATTTGTCCTAAAGAATCCTAATACTAATTATTGTAATAAAAGCAATGTTTTGAAAAAAAAAGGAAGTTACATGAGACAATGGTGAATTTGGTAGAATGAAATCCATAACCGTCCAGATTTGACACGTGGCAAGTTGCAAATGAGATGAGATCCTAATCTGTCCGTTCTTTTGCCTCACTCGTATCTCCTTAAGCCACGTGACCCCTCACGTGTCTCCTTTCCATCATCCAAGGGATCTCTCCCTACCACACTTTCTGAATCCTTCACGCGCCTTCGTCATCCCACCGTCCATTCCTCACCTGTTTCCGAATCCGCCACGCAACTAACAGACACGTGGCGCCAAACCAACGGCTCTCCAAATATTGTTATTTTAACCTTATCCTCATTTCTCTCACTCTTCCCCTATAAATAGGACTCCCCTTCCTCCAATTTTCCCCTCACTTCATTCACTGAACCCTAAACAAGTTTCTATTTTTCGTCATTGCTCGTATCTTATCCTACCAATTTTTTTGGAAGAATTCTAATAACAAAGAAGATTTCAATCCAATTGTAAATCGGGAAATCTCAGAGAATTTTTCAATCCAATTTTGAATCACAAAACTGTCCAAGATTTGAATTCGATTGCTATTTCGAAAATGGCGTTGAGCATGACTCACCAGATCGGGAGCATGGCCGGTGCGGCGATGGAGTCCTCCTTCAATAACGGCGATTCGACGGCGGCGGTGGTGGTGAAGTCGCCGGGGACGAGTCTGAAGTGCAAGGCGATGAGGACGGATGGCGTGGATGGACTGTCGCCGCCGATGAGTCCGTGCATGACGACGGATGCAAGAGCGGTGCGGGCGGATCTGTCGGCGGTGTGTAAGGCGTTGGCGACGGAGGTGGAGGTGGCGGAGGAGAAGGAGCACGCCGAGGGAGGAAAGAAGGGAGAGGGGAGTGGCGTGCCGGTGTTCGTGATGATGCCGCTGGACAGCGTGACGGCGGGGAACACGGTGAATCGGAGGAAGGCGGTGAACGCGGCGATGGCGGCGCTGAAGAGCGCGGGGGTGGAGGGGGTGATGATGGACGTGTGGTGGGGTCTGGTGGAGAGAGAGAAACCTGGAGAGTACAATTGGGGCGGGTACGTGGAGCTCATGGAAATGGCCAAGAAACATGGCCTCAAGGTTCAGGCCGTCATGTCCTTTCATCAATGCGGCGGTAACGTCGGAGATTCCTGCACGTGAGTAATACCATTTCTTCGTTCTTTATTCCTGTTCTATATTTTCTAATGGTTAGTGTGTGAATGTTTATTACTTTTTGGTTTATTTTTTCTTAAATTATTTTTTGTTTATATGAATTTGTAAACTAACGAAGGATAGTGACATAAGAAGACCGAAATCTAATTGCATGTGAATAGATTATTAGGATTAATATTTTTTTATAGTAATGGATCTTGAGAAAGAGTTTTAGTTTATTACGACTTGAAAAAAAATATAATTTGTGACAGTTAATCAATTACAAAAACAGTTCTACATGTTTCTGGAATCTAGATATTAATTTAACATAAAAAGTAAGATACATATTTTTTGACATAAAAAGTAATGGTTTTTTAGGGCTCAATTTAAGTTTCTTTACGTTTTTCAAAATTACGTAAGATCTTCATCCGAAATTTGCGTTCATTGTTTTGTGGTAGGGAGAGATGAACCCATGGCATGTGAGGTGGAGTGGACTTGTATTACTTTGCTTCTAAGTGTAGAATTAGCTTTTCTATTGAATGAACTAGGAACTTGAATTATTAAGTATTATTGGGTCTTAAGTATTATTTAGCCTTTTTCTCTTTTTGCTGAATTATTAGTGTTTTATTTTCATAATGATTGGAAATTATTAAGTCAATTAAATGTTAATCCTTGTACTCTTTGGAATGAGTTTACACTCTCTTAAAATTAGGGATAAAGTAAGTTTCAATTTTTATTATAATCACAATAATTCAAAAAATAATTTTTTGAAAATATTATTATTTAAAGAGGCGTGGTGATGACGGTGCTGCGTGTCTGATTTGGTTTCGTTCTTTGTGGTTCTAGTGAAAAGTAGATAAAATACATGAGAAAGGTGTGTGGCTTAGCCTATGAAAAGTCCCAAAAATGGAACCACGTGAAGACTCTAGTTCCACGCATTCACGTCGTTATCCCCACAAAAAAGTAGAAAAAAGTTTTTAGGATCCACCTATAAGTTAGTGGTCCCGAGATCTTACTTTGCTTTTCAATCAATTTTTTTTTAAATATTTTAAAATTCTCATTTTCTTAAATAAAATCAATTCTATCCAATAATCCAAATGTGGCAAGTTGAAACTTCTAGATCCCTAAATACCAGTTCTTATCTGTGTGATTTTCTCGATGTTATCGCTATCAGTCTTGCATCTCGCACTGTTCTGGAATTCCATTTGTGTTCTTGGTGGGCTTATGAGATTGTTGTTGTTTTGTGTGTAGCATTCCCTTGCCCAAATGGGTTGTGGAGGAGATTAACAACGATCAGGATCTAGCATATACCGATCAATGGGGAAGAAGAAATTATGAGTATGTATCACTGGGATGTGATACTTTGCCTGTGCTCAAGGGCCGAACTCCAGTTCAATGTTATGCTGATTTCATGCATTCTTTCCGAGACACTTTCAAGCACCTCCTTGGTGACACTATAGTGGTAAATAACTTTCACCCTTTGTATACAGTTTTTCTTAGTCATGCTGTGATTTGTTATGCACTATATCTTCTTACCTGAAATCCGATTACTGGAATAATTCAGGAAATTCAAGTTGGGATGGGACCAGCCGGTGAGCTGCGCTACCCTTCTTACCCGGAGCAAAACGGGACATGGAAATTCCCTGGAATTGGTGCTTTTCAATGCTTTGACAAGGTAAATTTCTGGGTTTTTTTTCCTTATACTCTGTTTCCCTCTGTATATAACTGGTTTTGTTGGTAAATGTATTCTAAAATATCTTAAGATTTGTCAAAGAATGATTTTAGTCCTATATTTCAAAACTGGTTTTTTTTTATCATCTTTATATACATTTTTAAGGTTGATATTTTTACAGATGTGGTCGGTTTTCATTTCTAACCTTATGTTTCATATCTATTTGGCTTAGGGACCACATTTTAAGTAATACAAAAAACAACCAAAAATGATATTTTTTTAATATGAAAATAATGCATCCAAAACACAATTTATCCGAAAACCGAATTTTCCTATTTATATTAGTTGGGACCACATTTTCAGAAATACAAGAATAAAATATACTATTTTTTAATGTAAAAATAATGGATCCAAAACACATTTGATCCTAAATCCTATATTTAATTGGGACCACATTTTCAGAAATACAGGAATAAAAGATGTTATTTTTTAAATATAAAAATAATAATAATCTAAAAAGCACATTTTATCGTAAAATGAATTCAGTTTCTCTCTGTAAGTTAAAATCATTTTTTTTTTTGTATTTAATTTTTACAGAAGCATACATCGAACTTCTCTAAAATCATTGTCGCATAAGAATTTTATTTTATTTTCTTACAAATACTGAGAAAATTATTCAAATGCTATAGATTTGGTTTGCTTAGTATTTCTAATGCTTAATTATGCGGTGTGGTGCAGTATATGTTGGGAAGCTTAAAAGCTGCTGCTGAAGCTGAGGGTAAGCCAGAATGGGGAAGCACAGGCCCTACTGATGCTGGGCACTATAACAACTGGCCAGAAGACACTCCATTTTTCCGCAAAGAAGGTGGAGGCTGGAATAGTCATTATGGTGAGTTTTTCCTCACATGGTACTCTCAGATGCTGCTGAACCATGGTGATAGGATTCTCACATCAGCCAAGTCGATATTTGACAACACTGGAGTTAAGATCTCAGTGAAGATTGCTGGCATTCACTGGCACTACGGTTCAAGGTCTCATGCTCCAGAACTCACTGCAGGGTATTACAACACCCGTTTCCATGATGGCTACCTGCCCATTGCTCAAATGTTGGCACGCCATGGTGCCATTTTCAACTTCACCTGTATCGAGATGCGCGATCACGAGCAGCCACAGGATGCCCTTTGTGCTCCTGAGAAGCTGGTGAAGCAAGTGGCTCTGGCAACACAAAAGGCGCAGGTGGCACTTGCTGGCGAAAATGCACTGCCACGCTTTGATGATTATGCTCACGAGCAGATCATAAGGGCATCACAGTTGGATGTTGACGGTGACTCTGGTGACAGAGAGATGTGTGCATTCACATACCTGAGGATGAACCCTCATCTGTTTGAAGCAGATAACTGGAGGAAGTTTGTGGCGTTTGTGAAGAAGATGAAAGAGGGGAAAAGGGCAAACAAGTGTTGGGAAGAGGTGGAGAGGGAGGCAGAGCATTTTGTGCATATTACGCAGCCTCTTGTGCAAGAGGCTGCAGTGCTGATGCACTGAGAATTGTTGGAACATCCTTGTGTTGATAGGGATTAGGAAACAGTCACAACTGGGCTGTGTGAAAGTTTTAGTGAACCAGCAGCCCAGCTTTGTGGCTATGGAGATATCAAATTTTGTATTACATTGTTGTTTTCTATTGTATGTATCCACCTAAAACTTCTATTTCCACTTGTACAAACTAATTACTTATTTCTGTATCATTAAACTTATTTGGGACTATTTCATTGTATTTAATGCAATTTTCACAGATAATGAATTCTACTTTTGTTTCAGATACCTCTCCCAACCTTTCTTAATGTTCTCTTGTCACATACTCAACTGCATCAATACATTTTCTGGAAACCTTTTTATTTACTTTTTCTTCTTACAACTGTCAAACACCAGTAATACTTTCTATCAATCAAATAGTTATACTTTACGGAAACAATAACTGACCTACTGAGATCAGGAAAAAGGAAAATCTGTGGTGGGATTGTGTATTTTGTAGTTTTGTCCTTAAACATATATTGAAGTTAATCGTTGTCTTAATTCATAATTCATATCCATGAGAGCATAGTGTTGTGAAGTGTCTCTGATTGTATAATCCTGTAAAGTATTGATATTGAATTAGATAAAATGAAATTTTTTATTGTATAACTACGTCTCATAATATAATATTATACTAAAATAATAATAATAATAATAATAAATATGCTTAAAATTAAAATTAAATTAAAATATTGTTTATGATGATTTGACAAAAATGAAGTGTCAAAATATCATGAGCCATTGAAAGATGATGAAGATGATGTATCATGATAAAGATTATTTGAGGTTGTACTTTCGTTGCATAACTAAATATGAGTGAGAGCAAAATCAATTATTCCTAACACATAAAATTATATCTTAACACATAATCACATAAGATCATATCTTAACACATAATCATAATCAATTACATTTTTCTTGCAAAAGAATGTGTTTGAAATTGTTGCAATGAACTTTAATATTTTCTGTCACTAATGAAATTTTATGTTATAATTTTGCTTCCATAAAAAAAATTCAACTTTTTTCTCCAATTCATTATAACATACACATACATATTTAATTTAATCATTTACAAATTAATTTTAAGAAAACAAATTCAAGGACATTTTAATAAATGATTAAATTAAACATTTTTTTTTCATTTTCACTCACTTTCCATATGTTCAAATAACTTTTCTTTTTACTTTTTTTTTTTTTTCATCCTTTCCTTTTGTTTCCACCATCACCAATCCAAACAAAACAAAACATTATTAGTGTTGATAAATTATTTAGACTTAATTCACTTAACCAGCCATGATTAGACCTAACGAAAAGGGTTAATCCTTCACGTCAATACAAACGTATGAGAGACATAATAAAAGACTTGCAGAAATTTCAATACCACAGAAAATTGCTTACCAGTTATTGTGCACTTGGGTAGAAGACAAAACCATTTCAATGTTTTCTGCACCAAGTTTGCTGAATCAACCTCTTAACTCCTTCTTTTATTTCAGTTCTTATTTCATACATCAATGGTTGCGTGATCTACTACACTATACAACATTTCAATTAATTACAATTTTTTTGTCAATTTTCATATATGTACAAAAATATTTTGAACACTAATTCTAAAATTTTGGCAAAGAAATACTTGATGATTCTCATGACTGACATGTAATAAGATAAACCGTGTCAATTAGAAAACCACACTTTGAAACTTGTTTGATGAATGATTGGTGTGAAAATATGACTATTGAAATGGCTTTCACATATTATCTTAGAAATTGAAATACCAATGATTCTCCATAAATCTTGTAAGTATTGCTTACTAGTTGCTTCTCTTTAAGACTTTTCTTCCTTGTTATCAAAAGTATGCTTGGAAAAAAAAGGAAGTTTTTATAAATTTATTTTGATTTATTTTAATATTTTTATTATATATGATTTTATTATTATTTTTCTATATATTATTATTTTTAAATTTGTACCTTTTTCTTCTAATATTTATATTACTAATATTATTAAAAAAATTGTTATATAAAAATATTTATATTAATTATTATATATTATTTTTTTATTATTATATTATATAATTGATTATATATAATATAATTAATTGTAATAAGAATTATTAGATAATCGATTATGTTAGAACAATTGATTGTGTTATACATAATTGATTATCACATCTAACAATGTTTCCTGTCTTTTAAGCATCAAACCTTTCGTTGTCTCTTCCAACTAAACAAGCTATCACAATTATCAATCTCTCAAATTATTAATGCAAAAAATGAGTGTTGATTCAAACAATAAAAGAAAAAAAAACAGTTTTTTTAGAGGAAAAAATAAAAACAATCTTTTTAATTAGAATAGACTAATATGAAAATTAATTTGTAAAAAATTTCTTATATTAACTCCTCTAAAAAAATATTCTATAAAAAATTAGTTTTAATCTATAAATTATATTTTTTTCTCTCTAATTATTGCAAAATGTCTACGTTATAATATTTATTTAAGGAATTACCTATTTTACTAATGCAACTTCCTAAACATCATAGATTTTGATTGGGTATTTAAGAAAAGATAAATATTTCTAATTAATTAGTTCAAAAACCATTTTTGAATTGTTTAATATTTATAAAAAAATATATTAACTTCACTTATTATTGACCTATATACTTACCTTATTCATAACATTATTTTTCAGTATAAATTATACTTCTAAAGTTTTTTTTTCAGACCTTATCTCACTTTTCTCTCTTTTTTCTTTTTCTCTGCAAGTCTCTGACTTCTTATAAACTTTTGTAGTTTGGAAGTTTCAAATGACTTGTTCATTACATTATGCAAATAAGTCCTTGAAGCCAACGCGAATTCACATGTTGAAAGCAACTTTATTAGTAATAATTTTAGTTTGTGAGAACATTATTTTTAAATAGCATAATTAAAAAAAATGTATCTAAATAACCCTGAAGCAATAATATTTATAGGATTTAAAGGGGACTTAACCTTAAATCTTTCTTTGAATCATATTAAATTAGAAATAAAATTGGATAACTTCAATTCCTTAATTAGGGCTACATGTGATGAACATGATTTTAGGTGCCCCTTTCATAAAGGAATATACCATCTCATACACATGATGAATGTGTCATTAGGGTATTTTAGAAGTTGAGACAACATGTGAATTTTCTTATTATCAACCAACCTAACTTAGAAAACAAACATGGTCATGTTGGATATGAACAAAATTTTGAAGCACAGGAAACCCACAAGATGCATGTGTGGTTGTGTTTGTTTTTTGTGAGGATTAATGAATTTAGTTCACCCACTTTACTTTACTCAAATCATTTTTTAATAATGGGGTTTGTTTAATACATTAGATTTTGTGTCTTTATCTAATAATGAGATTTGTTAGAGAATTTACTTTAAAAAAAAATCTTATCCCTTCTTAAAAATGGTTGTGGATTAATACGAATTCAATGATATTGAAAGTGAATTAAATTATAAATAATTATTTATAACTTCTTAGTGTTTGTTCTCATGAATAGAAAAAAAATGTTTGGAAGAACATTAATTTTAGAATTTGCAACTTCTTAGTGTTTATTCTCATGAATAGAAAAAAAAATGTTTGGAAGAACATTAATTTTAGTGGGTTTAGGGTTTAGGATTTAGGGTTAAAAGTGTTGAAGGTTGACTAATTCAAAAGTCAAAAGTGAGAATAAATTAGTAGTTAGTTTGTTGTGGGTACCACTATAAATAGAGTTTGTGTGTATACGTGCAAATGTGTGCATATAACAGAAAGTGTATTTTTTCTCCCAGTTTTGTATTCTTCTGCTTCAGTTTGTTTAGCATTCTTTTTCATTTCTTTTCTCCAACAAACTGGTATCCAGAGCGTAGTTCAGATTCAAGGGCGTTCTTGTGGGTTGATCTACAATGGGACACACCAGCGCAACCTTACAGTCGAACCTTCTTGTTCTTGATGGCAAGAACTGGAATCGATGGAGTATCCAGATGAAAGCCATTTTCGGCTTTCAAGAAATCACGGAGATTGTTGAAAATGGCTACCCAGAACTTGCTACAGATGCAACAGAAGCACAGAGGGTGGCACACAAGGAAAACAAAAAGAAAGACTGCAAAGCCATGTGTCTTCTTCATCAGAGTGTCGACGATGCACACTTTGAGAAGATTGCATAAGCAAAGATGTCACAGAAGGCATGGCAGATTCTGGAGAAATGTCATCAAGGAGCAGATCAATTGAAGAAGGTGCGTCTCCAAACTATGAGACGCCAGTATGAGTTGATGCAAATGGAGTCAAATGAAAAAATTGCTCAATTCTTTAATCGAATCCTCACTCTCACCAATGCTATGAAGGCATGTGGTGAAACGATGACTGATCAAGCGATTGTTGAGAAGGTATTACGGTCCCTAACCCCTAACTTTGACCACATTGTTGTGGCCATTGAAGAATCCAGGAAACTTGAAGAACTGAAGGTTGAAGATCTTCAAGGCTCCCTCGAGGCACATGAGCAGAGGCTCATTGAAAGGTCCACTGAGAAACCTGTAGAACAGGTTCTGCAAGCCCAGACTTTGAGGAAAGGAGGCTACGATGGCAGGGGTGGATTTAGAAACCGAGGAAAGGGGAAAGATTACAGAGGAAAGGGCAGAAGTTCTCATCAAGAACAAGAGAAGTCTGATCAAGATCAAACAGAAACCTCCTCAAGGAGGGGAGGATCCAATTGGAAAGGAAGTAAGAAGAAAATAGATAGAAAGAGAATCAAATGTTTCAATTGCAATAAAATTGGACATTTTTCTTCTGAATGTCAAGCTCCCCCAAGCCAGTTTGATCATCGCAGGAAACAGCATGATGAAGCTCATATGGCAAAAGAAGAAATGAAAGATAACAGGGATGAAAGTCCTGTTCTACTAATGGTGACAACGGTGCAGGAAGATTTGTGCCCGTCCGTTTTGGACCCGTCCGTTTTGTCTACGTCTGTAATGTTGCAGACGACAAATACTCAAGAAATTTGCAGTGAGGAAGTTTGGTATGCAGACTCTGGCTGTTCTAATCACATGACAGGCCATAAACTTTGATTCAAGTAAGAAAAGAAAAGTAAAGTTTGCTGATGATAGAATGATTCAAGCCGAAGGCATTGGAGATGTGATAATCAAGAGGAAGGATGGTGGGAATGTGTTGCTGTATGATGTGCTCTTTGTGCCTACCATGAGTAGCAATCTAATCAGCTTGGGACAACTATTGGAGAAAGGTTTCTCAATAGCCATGAAGCACGGATTCTTGGAAGTCCTTGATGCTGAAGAAAAGAAAATCATGAAGGCACCGCTTGCATCAAACAGAACTTTCCAGGTACACCTTAATGCTGTTGAAACTCAATGCCTTAACTCCGAAATTCTATCTGATGATACTTGGTTGTGGCACATGAGGCTTGGTCATCTTAACTTCAAAGATCTTAGCCTCATGAAGTCCAAAGAAATGGTTCTTGGGCTTCCGTCTGTACACGTGCCTAAGAAAGTTTGTGATAGTTGCTTAATCAGTAAACAACCCAGATCATCATTCAGCAATTATACTACATCGAGAGCCAATAGTTTACTGCATGTGGTATATTCGGATGTGTGTGGTCCACTTGAGGTTCCGTCCTTAGGAGGGAACAAGTATTTTGTGACATTTGTAGATGATTTCAGCAGAAAATTGTGGCTTTATCTTATTAAGGCTAAAAATGAGGTGTTTCCCATTTTCAAATCCTTCAAGTGCTTAGTTGAGAAGCAGTCTGAAAAATCCATCAAAATATTGAGAATAGATGGTTGTGGTGAATTTACTTCCAGAGAATTTGATAGTTTTTGCACGGAAAATGGGATTGTGCATGAGATAACAGCACCTTATACTCCTCAACATAATGGGGTGGCTGAGAGAAGAAACAGAACCATCCTAAACATGGTTAGGAGTATGCTGAAGAGTAAAAATCTGTCACACGAATTTTGGGGAGAAGCTGCAGCAACTGCAGTTTATGTGTTGAATCATTGTCCTACAAAGAGGCTGGAATTTAAGGTTCCAGAAGAGGTATGGACAGGGAAGAAGCCTTCAATCAAACACTTCAGAGTTTTTGGTTCCCTATGCTATAGGCATATTCCAGATCAAAAGAGAAAGAAGTTGGATGATAAAAGTGAACAAATGATCTTCGTTGGTTACAACTCCACTGGATCCTACAAGCTCTTCAATCCTAAGACACGGCAAGTAGTATTCAGCAGAGACGTGCATTTCATTGAGTCAAGCCTGTATCCGTCCGATCATAACCCAATGTTGCACGCGTCTGATCGTGAGAGATCGCATGCATCCGGAAGTGGAAGCACGTACCCGTCTGTTCATGACATTATGTCTCCGTCCGATGCACCAGAGTCAGAGTCAAGGAGTTTGTTACCGTCCAATAGAGACGAACCCAGCACTGAGTCTCAAGGTGCAAATTCACCTGAGAGATGTATTCAAACAAGACCCACCAGATCCAGAACTCTACCAGCAAGACTCAGAGATTGCGAAATTACATTCGATGATGTTGTCACTAACGAAGGAGAATTACTCCAGCACATTGCACTTCTTGCAAATGCAGAACCTGTCAATATTGATGAAGCTTTAAAAAGCAAAATATGGAAGGAGGCTATGCATGAAGAATTGAAGTCGATAAAGAAGAATGAAACTTGGGAGTTGGTGAAACTTCCAGCTAATAAGATGCCTATCGATGTAAAATGGGTATTCAAAACTAAGTTGAATCCAGATGGAACTATTGCCAAATACAAGGCAAGACTAGTGGCAAGAGGATTTATGCAAACAGAAGGGATTGATTTCTCTGAAGTGTTTGCACCAGTCGCAAGATTGGAAACTGTTAGACTGGTTGTTGCTATTGCTACTTTGAAAAACTGGAATATGTGGCAGCTGGATGTTAAATCAGCATTCCTAAATGGACCTCTTGAAGAAGAAGTCTATGTTACTCAACCTCCAGGTTTTGTTATAGAAGGAAGTGAAGACAAGGTCTACAGACTGAGAAAAGCTTTGTATGGCTTAAGGCAAGCACCAAGAGCTTGGAATAAAAGGATTAATACTTTCCTTTCAAGTTCAGGCTTCAAGAAATGTAATGTAGAGCATGGTGTGTACATTAAAGCAATGGGTGGTGGAGGTATTCTATTCATTTGCCTTTATGTAGACGACCTGCTCATAACTGGCAGTAATACAGGAGATATTGAAGCTGTGAAGCAGTGCTTGAAGTCTGAATTTGAGATGACTGATTTAGGAAGGCTGTCATACTTCCTTGGCATTGAGTTCAAACAAGTTGATGGTGGACTGTTTATGCACCAAAAGAAATACATTCATGATGTATTAAAGAAATTCAATATGCTGGAATGCAATACTGCAGAGACGCCTGCAGAAGCAAATCTGAAACTTGATAATGGTGAACAGGAATCAACAGTGGATGGTACTTTGTTTAGACAGATGATTGGCTGTTTGAGGTTTATTTGTCATACAAGGCCAGAGATTTCATACAGCGTTGGCTTGGTAAGTCGATTTATGAGTAATCCGAAGAAGTCGCATTTCATGGCAGCTAAACGTATTTTGAGATATTTGTGCGGCACACTTGATTTTGGAGTGCTTTACTCAAATCATTCAGAGAAAGTTGGGTTACAACTTGTAGCCTATTCTGACTCTGATTGGTGTGGGGATTTATTGGAGAGAAAGAGCACTATGGGTTATGTGTTTTTACTCTCTGGCTCTCCAATCTCATGGTGTTCCAAGAAGCAGGCTGTTATAGCCTTATCAACCTGTGAAGCAGAGTATATTGCTGCATGTCATGCTGCGTGCCAAGCTTTGTGGTTAGAATCGTTACTGGAAGAACTTAAGGTTGGCTTTGATGGCTATGTTGACTTGTTGATAGATAACAAATCTGCTATCAATTTAGCTAAGAATCCGGTTGCACATGGAAGGAGCAAGCACATAGAAACGAAGTATCACTTTCTGAGAGATCAAGTTGGAAAAGGGAAGATCAGATTGAAGCATTGCAAAACAAATTTACAAATTGCAGATATAATGACTAAGTCATTAAGAGCTGATAGATTCAGAGAACTTAGAAGACTACTGAATGTTGTTTGTCTTTAAGTGTTTTTGTAGATTTTGAATTAGGGGAGAGTGTTGAAGGTTGACTAATTCAAAAGTCAAAAGTGAGAATAAATTAGTAGTTAGTTTGTTGTGGGTACCACTATAAATAGAGTTTGTGTGTATACGTGCAAATGTGTGCATATAACAGAAAGTGTATTTTTTCTCCCAGTTTTGTATTCTTCTGCTTCAGTTTGTTTAGCATTCTTTTTCATTTCTTTTCTCCAACAAAAAGAAAGAATTATTATAAGAAAATCATGAAATAAAAATTAATTTTTAGAAAAAAATAATAATTAGTTGCTATAGTGATTAAATTAAAGACTATTTTAAAGACTAACAAAAATTTGGTTTCTAAATTAGTTTCTATTATTGTTAAATGATTTCTAAATTGGTGTCTAATTAACAACTAATATTTTTGCTACCAGTTTTTTTTACTTATTTATCATTATTTTTCTTTTCTTTTCTACTCTCTTATTTTTCAAGTGAACAATTCAATTTTCATTTATTTCTCATTTCTTTTACTTTATTCCTTTTTTTCCACTCCCTATATTTCTTTCTTCTTTACCAGATATAACATTACGATAATTATTTTAAAAATATCAGAATTATCATATGTAAGGTCTATTTTAATAGAATTTTCTACAAACATTTATAGAAAAAGATTATGAAATCATTTTTCTTATATTAAATTACTTTATATATAAGTTAATTTGTATAATTCTTTTAATATTAAATTTATATTTTTAATTTATGTAAGAATTTTTTTTTGAAAAAAAAATCCTTATAAAATAATTTATCCAAACAAATCCAATATAGTTTGTAATTAAATAACAATTAAAACTATGTACTTGTAGGTTGTATTAGGCTATTTGTCATGTTTATTGGGCTTTACTGTCCATGGATTAGTATGTTGACTTTGTTCAGTACCATTTATTAATGGATCCAAAGCATGTTAAAGAATTGATACAGTAAAATTCATACCATTTATTTATTTATTTTTAATATAAATGCATTTTTTTAATTAATTAATTTAAAAAATAATAAGAAACAAATTCTATTTTTTCTTTAAATAAGTATTTTTAATGAATTATTTTAAATATAAACAATCTGGTCCCTTATATTGTATTTTTATCTTATTAAATCAGTATGACCTTGGTTCTATGTATTTTTTTATATGTGGTTACAGTAGTATCACACGTATATCTTCTAAAAATGTTTGTATAAAACTGAAATTTTCAACTGTAAAATATATATTCAAATTGATCTTATCATACTATGCCCTAGTGTGACTCTTTCTTCCTACACATCCATACCTTCTTGTGTCACCCCATACTAAATATGAAAATACCATTTTATCCTTTTTTTCACTTCTTTGGATTTGAAATAATAAGCCTATGGATTATGTAATCCGGATAAATTCCGGATTACATAATCCGAAAGTCAATTTGATATTTAGAAAAGACTTCCGGATTATATAATCCAGAAGCTAATAACACATCTGAAAAAAAGGCTTCTGGATTACATAATCCGGAAGTTAATATTATGTATAGAAAAGACTTCCGGATTATGTAATCCGGAAGCTAATCACAAAAGACTTCCGGATTACATAATCCAGAAGCTAATTCTGAATTTAGAAAAAGACTTCCAAATTATGTAATCCGGAATATTGAAAAGGGTATTTTTGGAATAAGAAAAATTTATGGGGGTGGCACAAGAAGGTATGGAAGTGCAGGAAGAAGCAGCCATAAAGTGTAAGTAAGCCCATAAAAGATAGGTAAACATTGGAGTTAAAAGCCCAATTTTGTTTGCTCGGGTTGGGCCTATCGGTGAAGTTCAAGGGCCCAAAGCTGAAGAATTTTCGTTTTGAAGCAACATTATGAGCATGCCAATAGAAACATGTAAGACCTAAATAACACTTTTAAAATAAAATAACAACTTTAAATATAATAAAAAACTGTAAGAAGGAAGAAGTTTCAATTTTAAATATTTCTCAATTATATTTTTATTATATACTAAAAATTATTTGGAAAAAATGAAAGATATATAAATTATAATGAATAACTTATCTAAATTTGCATTGAAAATAAAAATAAATAAATAAATTCTAATTTGAATGAAAAAATCTTAAATGATTATTATATAAGAATAGAGCGAGTAATATTATATTTTATTTTTTGAAAATCTATTAATGAGCTGGATGCGTCTTCTTTTTCATATACATATATAAACCACTAAACGAGTAATTTACTACTAATTTTAGAAAAAAAATAAAAGAAAAATTATCAATAGGAGTATATATTTAAAATTAAAAAAAAAAGGTTAAGAGGAGAGAAGTTCTTCAATTTCAAAGTCAAAATGCAGGAACTTAAGCTATTCATACGAATTATTGATTTGTTTTAACAAAAAAAGGTAATTACAAAAATGAACCGAAATTTTACTTTGTTTGGTTTAATTACCAGTTGTTGTGTTCATAGTTTAGTTGGAAAAAAAAACTAAACATTAATTATGTTTGGTTGAAAAAGAAAATACGAAAAATAAGTACATGTAAATTTAGGAAATTCCAAACTTTGTAATTAAGCAATTATACTTTATTAATAAAAATAATTAATTATTTTTAGAGCAAAACAACAACTTATTTTTCATAATAAAAACCGAAATATAAAATTCCACGGTCCCAAACATGCTCTTCCTAATCTCCGTTCCAAAAGAATTTCTTAAATCACTATAAGAAAATCATGAAATAAAAATTAATTTTAGAGATAAAAAATAATTAGTTGTTATAGTGACTAAATTAGAGACCATTTTAGAAACTAAAAATATTTTTGGTTTCTCAATTAGTTTATGTTATTGTTAAATGATTTTTAAATCGGTATATAATTAGTAACCAAGGTTTTTGTTATCAAATTTAGAATCTAAATAATTGGTACTGGATAGCTAATTAGATATCAATTTAGAAACTATTTAATAATAATAGAAACTAATTTAGAAACCAAAATTTTTTAGTTTTTAAAATGTTCTCTAAACTACAGCAACTAATTATTTTTTATCTCTAAAATTAGTTTTTATTTCATGATTTTCTTGTAGTGAATATAAATAATTTTTAAACATCAATATTCTAAAATTAATTATGTAAATACAAAAAAACTTGTACTTCACCATCAAATTTTGTTTCTAAAACACACAAAAAAAAAACTCAAATAAATTTCTGAACTCTTTTAAAAGCTTTACTTAACTTCATTTTTCATCTCTAAACATATATTGTCATTGTCACTTAATTTGTTTGAAAAAATAAATAAAAAAATGAAAAAACTATTTTTAGAACTTAAATCTTAAAAAATCAGAAAATGATTTAATATTTAAAAGTGACGTGACAACAAAAATACAGTTTGAAGGACTAGGAAAATTAATTGTACCGATAGAAAGTACGAAAAAAAATGGAAGATTGGTTGAGTTGAACGTGATTCCATATATTTCTTGCACAGTTGTGTTGTATATATATATATTATGCAGGGAAAAAATAAGGTATAAATATTAAGGTGCAACATAAATAAAAGAGGTAGTTCAACAATAGCTGTTAATTAGTTACCACCCAATTAAGGGTGCAACACTCTTCGTACGTACGTATTAATACACAAAATAATACAGAATACATATTATATATGTATATATATTGATGGACATAGTTAACAGTGCAACAAGAAACATGCATGCAGTTGGGAACACGACAGAACCTAACACAAGTTATACATATAATGCTATTGGCTATCTGTTTTCTTGTCAGTTGAACTACTGCAATTCAATTTCATATCCTTCCTCTTAATACTTCTTCTTCTGCCCATGCATCCTTCATCAATGTACATATATATACACAAACATCTTTTGCTCTTTATAATATATATATATATATATATATATATATGTATATGTATATATGTATATGTATATAAAAGAATTTTTGACTTTGGAGAGTGAATATATATATACATTCATTGTGTTCTGTGGAATGAGTACTTGCCATAGTTGCATGTATACAAAAAATATATTTGAAAAAAGAATTTATAATCTCAATAAATAATGTATATGTTTTTGGAAACTTAGGTCTAAAGTTATATGTGTTTTTTTTATCAGAACTATAAAGAATGATATAAATAGAAGTATTAGATATATTTCAATTCTTTAAAAAAAAATAATAGTGATGTTAAAATACTTTACATCACATATTTTCTAATGAATTAAAGTTACCCAATTCATTAAAAAATAAATAAAATAAATAAATAAAAGGGTTTCTAAATTTGGATGTTATTCATATTTAAATTTTAGTTTGAATCATCATGAAAATTTGTTTGACTCTGATATATAATTATTAAAAATGATATTGTTTTTCCACTACAAGAAAATCATCAAATAAAAACAAATTTTTAGACACCAAATAATTAGTTGCAATAGTAACTAAATTAGAGACCATTTTAGAAACTAAAAAAATTGGTTTCTAAATTAGTTTCTATTATTGTTAAATAGTTTCTAAATTGGTATCTAATTAGCTACCAAGGTTTTAACTACCAATTATTTAGTTTCTAAATTTGGTAGCAAAAACTTTGGTTGCTAATTAGATATCAATATAAAATCATTTAACAATAATAGAAACCAAAAAATTATTTAGTCCCTAAAATGATCTCTAATTTAGTCATTATAGCAACTAATTATTTTTTGTCTTTAAAATTAATTTCTATTTCATGATTTTCTCTATCCAAATAATTTTCAACAACTTGTTTTTTTTTATATATGTGTTATTTATCACACACCAAATTAGTAGTGTTGAAGTGTGAGAAAGTGAATTTGTACAAACTTATTAAATTAAGTGAATTTGTACAAACTTATTAAATTTCACTTTTGAAAGGATTATATAAACGAAGACCAACTCTCATTTCATGAATCAATCTTTAAATAACTCAGGTTTTAATGAAAACTCTGAGAAATTAGCAGACATAAATAACCATGCCTTTATGAGACTCGTACCATTTTCTTTATTAAGATGAACTATAAAAGTGTTGTTGCATTGGTTAAACAGATGTAAATAATTTATTTTATTTAACAAATGATATTGAAGATCCTATAAAAATAAAATCAAAGATAATTTTCATTTTACAAAAAAATTGTCAGTATCATGAATTATACTTCTTTTATGATTTCTTCTTCATCTGCAACTCTAAACATTTAATTTTTTTCTCAGTCCTCTTATTATGTTCCTTGTACTTTAATACTCGCATCAATCTATATTAGTTAGTGTGCAATTAAATATATAATCTAATTAAATGTTTTTCAATGAGTTTTTGTACAAATATTTTTTTTATGAAATAGACAGAATACCAGAAGGTACTCTTCTACCCTTCTAGAGAATAACATAATCAAAAGATAAAATTAACCCAAAAAAAAAAAAAATTTACACAATATTGAACTTTGTTTCTTTGTATAATTCATGTAAATAATTAATCAGATATTTATTAACTCCAAAACATAATTAAAGTCAATCTATACATCCTAAACCACAGTATGTTATTATATATAATAATTCAAACAAACCTTACTTACCAAAATGAATGACGGTCTTATTAAACAATTTCTTCTTAAACGAAACCAAATTGCGTATAGAACAAAAATATCTTTGTTTAATAAAATGTTATCAAATGAGTTTATTTATAAATCAAACTACAATATTGGTTAAAACAACAACCACAGTAGATTTTATCAAACAAGTTTTAAAAAAATTCTGGTAAATTTGTTTGTAAAATTACTAAAATATAAATACAAAGATCTCTAATATTGGTAACTTGGTGGTCCTATATTAATTTATGCAATATATATGTTTGATAATATCATTTTAAGAAAAGAAACGATCATTACAACACATTCATTAAATATAGTCACCCAAATTAGAAACAAAAATAACTATTTATTATATTAACTAAATTAAATTCTATTTTTAAAATTAAAAAATTATTTGTATTTAAAATAATTTTTATTATTAAAAAAAAAATTAAATTAAGATATAAATTACTTACCAGGATTTTA